>NC_133841.1:3788359-4114548 GCF_047830755.1 Zonotrichia albicollis | reverse complement strand
GACTCGGCCCGAGCCCGAGCGGCAGCGGCGCAGGGCTCAGCCCCGGGGCGGAGCGGGGGCGGTGCAGAGGAGGCGGCACGGCCGCAGCAGAGCCGGGGCTCAGGGGCACAGCGAGGCTCGGCCGGCGGAGCGGCGGCATGCGGCGGGCTCGGGCCGCGGGGCTGGCGGCGCTGGCTGTGCTGCTCATCGGTGCGTGGGGGCGGCGGGAGGGTCAGCGGGCTATGCGAGATCCGCCCCATTTCAGAGTTCATTTCTTATCTTCTTGTTCCTTTTCGATCCATCTTTACCCTCTGTCCCATCCTCTGCCCTGATATTTTTTCCCTCTGTTAGACACTGCTTCCCAAGTTGTCTTTTCTTCTTTGTATGGATCCATCCATCCATCCATCCATCCATCCATCCATCCATCCATCCATCCATCCCTCTCAGCCACTCTGTTTCTGACATTTCCTTCTTATTTACTTTCAGAACATCCCTCGTGTGTTCGCATCCTCAAACAAGCACTCTCAGACAAATCATGTCTCCATACTCTATTATCAAAACATATCCAAGCTCACTCTGATTTGTTGTCCTCTCCCATCTGTCCTTGCTTGTCACTTTCTGTAAAAGAAAACCGATTCCTTTTTTCTCCATGGCAGTGGCTGTGGCCAGAGCCCAGGTACAGCAGGAGCCCTCACTGGAGACCATCGAGGGCACCGGCGTTAACATCACCTGCTCACATACCAAAATCCGGAGCAACGAATTGATCTACTGGTACCGACAACTCCCTGGCCGAGGACCTGAACTCCTCATGAGCATTCACAAAGACTCGAAAAAGCTGCCGGGTGGTGCAGGACAGCTGTTGGTGTCGGCAGATCGGAGTTCCAGCTCGCTGTGGCTCGCTGAGCCCCGGCGCGGGGACGCGGCCGTGTATTACTGCGCGCTGGGGGCCACGGGCAGAGGAGCCGGGGCTGCGGCCGGGCACGAACCGGCGCGGGCGGGGCCGGGCGGGGCCAGCAGGGGGCGCTGCCGCTCCGCCCGCCGGGGCCGCCGAGCCCCGCTCGTCCCGGGCTGCCGCCACCGGCACTGACACTGGCACCGGCACCAGAACCGACAGCGGTACCGCCAATGCTCATCAGAACGGACACCCACAGCGGCAATGGGACCGGGACCCACACCATTACCGGCAACGGCAGCTCCAGCTTGGAGTCTCCCACTTCCCTGAGCCCCTCCTGGCAGCACTTAGTTAAGGAGCTTTTGCCCCAGCTGCCTGGTTTCCCTAGTACCAATCCAATCCCAAAGTCTTCTGTGCCTCTAAGTAGCTTAGCAAGTCTTTAACTTCTTCCGTCTGGGTTACAGGTGTTCCATGCTTCCAACCTTCCCAGGAAGGTTGCCTTCCCTGTCTCACAGATCAGGAGGCCAGTTGTCCTGATGATAATCAATCCTACTCTTAAGATTGAGGCAAAGAATGTGCTAAGCACCTCAGCTGTTCCCTTGTCTTTGGTGAATGAGAACTCTATGAGAGTGAACTGAGCACAGAAGAAAAAAAACCACTCCTGAGACATTTGTCTTGTGGGTAATTTTGTAGGAGAAAGAGAAAGGGAAGGGGCATTAGACTCATCTGGTTTCCAGACTCAGAAGGAGCCCGGGTGCAGTTAAAGAATGATGCAGTAGACTGCAGGTGATTTGTCCAGGACAGAGGTGCTGAAATGCAGTCCCCGCTTCCTGAGCCCTCCTTTTAAAGTTGCTCTAAACATCACATTCTGCCACTGCAAATTGCCAGCTCCAATAAGCATGGTTTCACCCAAGTTTGGATTTGTAGTTTAATTCCATTTAAAATGCTGGGAGTGCCACAGTATGGCTGGGAATGCTTACACACACAGAGACAAATGGTCACAGAAACACACACAGGTCTCTCCAGGTCAATGCACAGCTGCTCTCCCCTGAGCTGCATCTCATTGTTTTCGTGAACACAGAGAAAGGCTGGGGCTTTATGCCCAGGCCCTGTATCCCTGTGTTTGGGTTTCATTCCAGTGCCCTGAAGGATAATTCCGGAGTCCCCACATGACAGCAAAGGTAAATATGAGGGAACATATGATGGGAGCCAAGGAAAGCCAGGCACTGTCAATCCTGATCTCCACGCTCCCAGCCCGATCCCTGCCCCCCAGGCCGGCCCCGCCGCTCCCGACGTGCCGAGAGCCGAGCGCCGCCCCGCAGGCCCCGCGCTCGCCTCCGCTCCGTTCCCTGCCAGGACTCGGCCCGAGCCCGAGCGGCAGCGGCGCAGGGCTCAGCCCCGGGGCGGAGCTGGGGCGGCGCAGAGGAGGCGGCACGGCCGCAGCAGAGCCGGGGCTCGGGGGCACAGCGAGGCTCGGCCGGCGGAGCGGCGGCATGCGGCGGGCTCGGGCCGCGGCGCTGGCGGCGCTGCCTGTGCTGCTCATCGGTGCGTGGAGGTGCCGAAAGGGCCGCGGGCTGGGGTTGGGGTGATCCCGTTGGTCCCTGCAAGCTGCCGTCCTGCCTGGCTTATTCACTGACCTTTCCCTAGTGCTAACCTCGTGTTCGTCCATCCCGTTTTCCATCTCATACTCCTGCAGAAATCTAATTCTATATTATGTTCAACTCTACAGAAGCATTCCAGTCCTCTCGTTCTTTATTACTCACAAAGTCAGTCCTTGCCCCTTCTAATTCCTTTTCTTTTTGTTCTTTTTCCCACCTCCCTCCTTTCCTCAGGGAGTGCACCATTCTTCCTGGCATTCTGGCATTCATCTCTCCACAAAGCAGAAATGGAGAATTCTCTTCCTGCCTGTCTTGAAATCCCCTTGGCCCTTTTTCTGGGATCATCTCTGTACATTTCTCATTGTATCTGCAGGCTTTCTTCTGTGAAGTAGGGCATTAGAGGATTTTAGCCCCGTTCTTTTTCCGTTCCCGGCAGTGGCTTCAGGCAGAGCCCAGGTGCAGCAGGAGCCATTTCTGGTCACCACCGAGGGCACCGGCATCAACATCACCTGCACACATACCAAGAAAGTGAGCGGCGATTACATCCATTTCTACCGTCAGCTCCCGGGCCAAAGCCCCGAATTCCTGGCCCTCACTGCTAGAGGTTCCAAGCCACTGTCAGACATTGCAGGATCGCTGTCGATGTCGGAGGACGGGCGTTCGAGCTGGCTGTGGCTCGCTGAGCCCCGGCGCGGGGACGCGGCCGTGTATTACTGCGCGCTGAGGGCCACGGGCAGAGGAGCCGGGGCTGCGGCCGGGCACGAACCGGCGCGGGCGGGGCCGGCCGGGGCCAGCAGGGGGCGCTGCCGCTCCGCCCGCCGGGGCCGCCGAGCCCCGCTCGGCCCGGGCTGCCGGGCCGGGGCCGCCACCAGAACCGACACCGGCACAGGCAATGGATATCGGAACCGATACCGCCACGGGACCGGGACCGGGACGGGCAATGGGACCCACACCATTACCGGCAACGGCAGCTCCAGCTTGGAGTCTCCCACCTCCCTGAGCCCCTCCTGGTAGCACTTACTTAATGAGCTTTTGCCCCAGCTGACCGGTCTCCCCAGTACCAATCCAATCCCAAAGTCTTCTGTGCCTCTAAGTGGCTTAACAAGTCTTTAACTTCTTCCGTTTGCTTTACAGGCCTTCCATGCTGATTGCCTTTCCTGTCTCCCACATCAGGAGGCCAGTTGTCCTGATGATAATCAATTCTACTCTTAAGATTGAGGCAAAGAACGTGCTAAGCACCTCAGCTGTTTCCTTGCCTTTGGTGAATGAGAAGTCTATGAGAGTGAACTGAGCACAGAAGAAAAAAAACACTCCTGAGACATTTGTCTTGTGGGTAATTTTGTAGGGGAAAGAGAAAGGGAAGGGGCATCAGAGTCACCTGGTTTCCAGACTCAGAAGGAGCCCGGGTGCAGTTAAAAAATTATGCAGTAGACTGCAGGAGATTTCTTCAGGATAGAGGTGCTGAAATACAGTCCCTGCTTCCTGAGTCCTCCTTTTTAAGTTGTTCTAAACATCACACTCTGCCACTGCCTATTGCCAGCCCCAATAAGGACGGTTTCACCCAAGTTTGGTTTTTTAGTTTAATTCCATTTAAAATGATGGGAGTGCCACAGTATGGCTGGGAGGGCTCACACACACAGACACATGGTCACGGACACACACAGGTCTCTCCAGGTCAATGCACTGCTGCTCTCCCCTGAGCTGCGTCTCATTGGTTTTGCGGACAAGGAGAAAGGCTCGGGCTTTATGCCCACGTCCTGTATCCGTGTGAGTGGGTTCCTTTCCAGTGCCCTGAAGGACAATTCGGGAGTCCCCACATAACAGTAAAGGGAGGATGTGAAGGAACACATTATGGGAGCCAAGGAAAGCCAGGCACTGTCAATCGTGATCTCCACGCTCCCAGCCCGATCCCTGCCCCCCAGGCCGGCCCCGCCGCTCCCCACGTGCCGAGAGCCGAGCGCCGCCCCGCAGGCCCCGCGATCGCCTCCGCTCCGTTCCCTGCCAGGACTCGGCCCGAGCCCGAGCGGCAGCGGCGCAGGGCTCAGCCCCGGGGCGGAGCTGGGGCGGCGCAGAGGAGGCGGCACGGCCGCAGCAGAGCCGGGGCTCGGGGGCACAGCGAGGCTCGGCCGGCGGAGCGGCGGCATGCGGCGGGCTCGGGCCGCGGGGCTGGCGGCGCTGCTTGTTCTGCTCAGCGGTGCGCGCGGGGTTCAAAGGGGTCGATTCTGGGCTGGGGTGATCCCGCAGGTCCCCGTAGGCTGCCGTCCTGCCTGGCTTCTTAACAGACCAATGCCCGCGAGCTGTTCTCTTGTTTTTATTTTCCTTTTCTATACCTCATGCCCTAAGAAATATCCTGATTCTCTTCTATGTCCAACCCTGCCCAAGCATTCAATTCCTCTCCTTTATTACTTTGGAAGTAAATTCTTAGCTGTTCTAAGTTTTCTTTTATTTTTGCGCTTTCGCCCTCATCCTCCTGTTCTCCAGTGAATGCACCATTCTTCCTGTCATTCACGCAACCATCTCTCCAAAAGCCAGTAATGGACAATTTCATTCCTGCTTATCTTGAAATCCCCTCGTTCCTGTTTCAATCATCATTGCTCTGAACGTTCCTGACTGTTTCTGCGGGATTTGATCTTTGTAGTGCGGCTGTGTAGAATTTAAAGTTGATCCATTTTCTGTTCCAGCAGTGTCTTCAAGCAGTGCCCTGGTGCAGCAGGAGCCATTCCGGGAGACCACCCAGGGCACTGGCATCTCGATCACCTGCTCACACTCCTATAAACTGAGGGGCGAGTACATTCATTTCTACCGTCAGCTCCCGGGCCAAGCACCCGAAGTCCTCGCACTTGTTTCTAGAGGTTTCAAGCCACTGCCAACCATTGCAGGATATGTGCGGGTGTCGGAAGACGGGCGTTCGAGCTGGCTGTGGCTCGCTGAGCCCCGGCGCGGGGACGCGGCCGTGTATTACTGCGCGCTGGGGGGCCACGGGCAGAGGAGCCGGGGCTGCGGTCGGGCACGAACCGCCGCGGGCGGGGCCGGGCGGGGCCAGCAGGGGGCGCTGCCGCTCCGCCCGCCGGGCTCCCGGGCCGCGCCTGCGCAGCTCCTTCCTCTGCCCCGAGCCCGCAGCACCGACAGCGCCCATGGCAGCCAAAGGCCCGCACACTCCGGGCCTGCCTGCCCTCACCTTGACTGCTGCCGCTGCTCCTCACTTCCATCACATCCCTGAGCCTCCCTGATGTCTTGCTGGGAAGAAAGCAGCTTCCTGAGTACGAGATGCAATTAAAGAACTCCTACTGCACATACATGAGTGCCAAAAACACACTTTGGAACTTGCACACACCCAACGAGTTACTCATAGCTCTTCATTTATGAAGAGGTGTATGCACACACATTTCCAAAGGAGACACAGGCACAGACGCTTATCCTTCTGACATGTCCCCCCTGATGTGCAAACACAGACACTGACTCCTATTCCTCCTCCTGCCCCCAAGTGTGTGCATGCACATCGACGTGAACATTCCCATCCAGAGATGTGCACACATAAAGCACATCCCAAAATGGATATATGCACACACATGCCCTTCCTTGCCTCCTCAGCTCATCCTGATGCTCACTGGTTTTTTGCCTCCCCATCTGTCGTCTTTGGGCTGCTGGTTCCGACCTTGCCATGGTAAAATCGCCTTCATAAAAGTATTTGTGATTTGCTGGACATCTTACCCTGTGTTCAGCCTGTGAGTACACAAACCATGCGAAGGCCTTGCCTTACTCCTCGTCCTTTCCTGCAAGGCTCCAGCCCTGCTGCAGCTCTTTCCGAGTAACCCTCAGTGTTGTCCATGGCTGATAGTGTCCTTGCCTGTGCTCCTGGTTTTTGTGCACTTGTGTTCAGGCAGCGTCCACAGGAATACATGTGAAAGCACGAATTCCTGCATGAACCCACCAGTGATGTGCAGGAGCCTCTGTGTCTGTGTGTGTGTGTGTGTGTGTGTGTGTATGTCTGTGTCTGTCCGTGTGTCTGAGAGTGACATATTGTGTTACTCCACAAGTTAAATGCCTTGATCACACTGCAGACTCTCACCACTGCTCTGCCCTGAGCATCATAGAGCAGCATTTGCTGAGGCTCAGAAGGAGCCTAGCTGTAACTGGACAATGATACAGCAGTCTGCAGATTTGACCAGGGAAGAGGCACTGAAATGCAGTCCCTGCTTTTGGAGACCTTCTTTTCCAGCTGCTCTAAACACAGCCAAACAAAAAAATGGACACACGGACACAGAGACAGGTCTCTCCAGGCCATTGCACAGCTGCTCTCCCCTGAGTTGCATCACATTGGTTTTGTGGACAAGGAGAAAGGCTGAGGATTTATGCCCTGGTCCTGTACCCATGTGTGTTGATTTCCTTCCAGTGCCCTGAAGGACAATTCGGGAGTCCCCACAGGACAGCAAAGGGAGGATGTGAAGGAACAGATGATGGGAGCGAAGGAAAGCCAGGCACTGTCAATCGTGATCTCCACGCTCCCAGCCCGATCCCTGCCCCCCAGGCCGGCCCCGCCGCTCCCGACGTGCCGAGAGCCGAGCGCCGCCCCGCAGGCCCCGCGCTCGCCTCCGCTCCGTTCCCTGCCAGGACTCGGCCCGAGCCCGAGCGGCAGCGGCGCAGGGCTCAGCCCCGGGGCGGAGCGGGGGCGGCGCAGAGGAGGCGGCACGGCCGCAGCAGAGCCGGGGCTCAGGGGCACAGCGAGGCTCGGCCGGCGGAGCGGCGGCATGCGGCGGGCTCGGGCCGCGGGGCTGGCGGCGCTGCTTGTGCTGCTCATCGGTGCGTGGGGATTGGCACCAAGCGGACCGGGGATGGGGCTTGAGTATTCCCCAGGGAGACTGGCACGGATTTTTCCCTGTCTTCCCCAACTCCTTCTCTCTCCTGGTCTCCCTGCCATCGCTCATCCCAGCAAGCCTTCATCATTTGCGTTGGCAAAGCCTGCCTGCATGTATTCTTGCTTTTCTATGCACCTGTACCTTGCCCTATACATCCAGCATTTATTTTTACCCTGAATACAGCATTCTGTTCTTCACTCAAACTCCTCATTTCTCCATCCATCTGTGCATGCGCAGACCTAACTTCAGCCTTATCTCGGCATGCATGAATTTCCAATTCCTCACATTCCCTTCCAGTCTGCCTCTGACTTGTGGCCCCTGTTCCCGACTCTGCCTGGCAAAAGAAACCTCAGAATCCCACGGTTTTACCATTTTTGTGCTTTCTCTGTCCTTTTCCAGCAGGGGCTGCGGACACAGACCAAGTGCAGCAGACGCCGTGGGCAGAGACCACGGAGGGCATCGGCATCAACATCACCTGCCAGAACCCCAAAACTGCTGCCGACTCTACCCACTGGTATCGCCAATTCCCACACCAAGCACCCAAGCTGATAGCAACGGCTGTCATGGGCACAAAACCGGTGCTGGAGCCAAAGGGGAGTCTGACGGTGTCGGCAGATCGGCGTTCGAGCTGGCTGTGGCTCGCTGAGCCCCGGCGCGGGGACGCGGCCGTGTATTACTGCGCGCTGGGGGCCACGGGCAGAGGAGCCGGGGCTGCGGCCGGGCACGAACCGCCGCGGGCGGGGCCGGGCGGGGCCAGCAGGGGGCGCTGCCGCTCCGCCCGCCGGGGCCGCCGAGCCCCGCTCGTCCCGAGCTGCCGGGCCGGGGCCGCCACCAGAACCGACACCGACACCGGCAATGGGACTGATACCTTCACTGGGAATGGGACCGATACCAGCACCGATACCCACTCCGGCACCCACCGATACCAATACCGGCAGCTCCAGCTTGGAGTCACAGACCATGCTCAGCCCCTCTCCTCAGCCCGGGCTGTGTCCAGCTGAGCTCCTCACGGCTGCAAACAGCCCCGCCAGGCCATAGCTACATGTTCACACTGAGGTGGTCTGTTTTAGGCAGGGAGGGCAGCAGGGTCTTTTACAATCTTTCTCTTGCTTCTTCAGAAAGGGCTCTGTGCGTTCTGGGCAACAGAGCTTCCTCTGGCCTGTCTACAAATGTTGGCCATTATTGTCTCAGAAATACTCAGTGAGAGCACACATTCCCACCCAATCCATGTCAGTCTGGTTCTCCTCTTGTCTCTGTCCTCCAGTCCATGGAGTGCAGACTTGCAGGAAGAGATGCCTCCGGGATGGATTTCCCGTATATCCACAGGTCTTGCCAGAAAATCAGCTCCAGAATGCTCTCTCCTCCATGGAGGCACAGTCCTGCCAGGACCTTGCTCCTGTGGGGCTTTACCTGGGGTCACACCTGCCTTAAGGACACTTCCAGGTGCTATGGCTTTGGATCTTCCATGGGATGGATTTTTCTAACCACACACAGTCATAGGCTATACGGGGACAGCCTCCCTCACCCTGGTCTTCATCGCAGCCTGCAGAAACAGCAGTGCTCTGGTGCCTGCAGCAGCTCCTCTCCCTCCTTCCTTACAGATGCTCCTGACTGCAGAGTTGTTTCTCTCACAGAATTTGTTTCCCTTCCTCCTGTTGATGTTGCACAAGTGTTTTTCTGCCTTTTCAATCTTTTCCAGCACAGATGCTCTCTTTGGCAGGAAGGAAGTCCAAACTCTTGAGGCCAGCAGAGCCCTCTGCCTCTTGTGCCCCCTGTCCCTTCTTACAAACACATGTCACGAAGAACAAATCGGAAATCTGCACGTACCAGTGGAGGGAGAACGGGAAGGAATAGATGGTGGAGCAAAAGGGAGAAAATTATCAGTCAGTCCTGTGCTTCCCGAGACAGAGGGCTCCAGGTCTGCACATTGTCCCCGCTGTCTCCGTGGGCCACAGCTCCGAGCGCCGCCCCGCAGGCCCCGCGCTCGCCTCCGCTCCGTTCCCTGCCAGGACTCGGCCCGAGCCCGAGCGGCAGCGGCGCAGGGCTCAGCCCCGGGGCGGAGCTGGGGCGGCGCAGAGGAGGCGGCACGGCCGTAGCAGAGCCGGGGCTCAGGGGCACAGCGAGGCTCGGCCGGCGGAGCGGCGGCATGCGGCGGGCTCGGGCCGCGGCGCTGGCGGCGCTGCTTGTGCTGCTCATCGGTGCGTGGTGTTGGCGGCCGCGGGGCTTCTGGGTCAGCGGGGTGTGTGATTCCGGCCCCATCTCAGGAATCATCTCTTGGTCTCCTGTTCCTTTTGGGTTCTTATTTACCCTCTGTCCCTCCTCTGCACTTTCTTCCCTTAGTGAAGCCACTGCTTTGCACTTTGCCTTTCTTACTTCATGTCTTTATCCATCCATCCATCCATCCATCCATCCATCCATCCATCCATCCATCCATCCATCCATCGCCCCTCCATTCCTCTCAGCTAGTGTAGTTTTATAATTTCGTTCTGATTTTTTCCTCTAACACTCCTCATAGGTCCGTGTCCTCAAAGAAACTCTCTCAAATTATCTCTCCATACTTTATAATCAGAACATATCCAAGTTCGTTCTGATCTGTTGCCTTCTCCCATCTCCCCCTGAATGGCATTTTCTCTTATAGAAAAGTGATTGTGCTTTTCTCCGTGGCAGTGGCTGTGGTCAGAGCACAGGTACAGCAGGAGCCATTCCTGGAGACCACCGAGGGCACCGGCATCAACATCACCTGCTCACATCCCAAAAGCCAGAGCTCTGACTGGATCCAGTGGTACCGTCAGCTCCCTGGCCAAGGACCTGAACTCCTCGTACTCACTATGAAAGAGACCAAAGAGCTGCCGGGCAATGCAGGACAGCTGTTGGTGTCGGCAGATCGGCGTTCAAGCTCGCTGTGGCTCGCTGAGCCCCGGCGCGGGGACGCGGCCGTGTATTACTGCGCGCTGGGGGCCACGGGCAGAGGAGCCGGGGCTGCGGCCGGGCACGAACCGGCGCGGGCGGGGCCGGGCGGGGCCAGCAGGGGGCGCTGCCGCTCCGCCCGCCGGGGCCGCTGAGCCCCGCTTGTCCCGCTCGACACCGCAAGTGACTTCGGGTGCAGATTTTTGCAGGATTCAGTGCAGATTTTTGCGTTAATGATGTGAGTCACATGAGCACGTGTGTGTTTGTGTGTCCCTCCTCACAAGGGAACTGCTGCTCACAGCAGGGATTCCCTCTGCTGCTCTGCCCACAAGCTCCGCAAAACAGACAGGACCGGGAGATTCAGTGCGACTGAAGAAATCAAACCTGGTAGAGATCTGGCCACAGCAGAGACACTGAAATGCAACCTGCTGGATCTTCAGCCATCTCTATCCTGCTGCAAAGCTCAGCTTTCCTGCTGGTTTCAGGCCCCAACAAGGATGTCTTCATAACAGTTTGGATTCTTGGCTTGATTTGGTCTAGAGCATTTGGAGTTCAATCCCGTAGCTGGAACTCTTGTCTCTGTTCCTTACCAGCACAAGACACAGCTCTGGTCACAAGTGCTAGGGAGTACACAAAGATGGGGTTTGCCTTTTGAGTTCCTTCTTGGAGGGAAGGGAGCATTACTGGCTCACTGTCAGCATGGAATCCAGCAGAACAATCCAGCAGAACCCCCCTGGCTCTTTTCTGCCAATCTGCCTAACAACTGGGCAGCTCCCAGGACATACTGGTGCTTGGGGTTGTTCCTCCCCAGCTGCAGGACACAAAAGGGGAAACATGAGCACCTGACTGCCCTCCCACAGGCACCAGCTCCTTCCTACTGTGGCTTTCAGAGTGCTCACATTGGCTGGGCAGTCTGTCACAAACACCTGCACCTTGCACTGAAATCACTGATCCTGTGGGTTGTCAGGGACCTGTGTCTGGGCACCTTCTGGGCTGTCCTAGATTGCCAAGCAATATGTTTTCTCTTTGCCACCTATCTTCTGTTCTTTGGGCAGTTTTCTTTATCTCTTCCACAACCCATCCTCCCTCCAGGAGATCTCTTCTGTTCATGGCCAGTGAGTGTCCCTGCACGGCTCATAAAATTCCATTATTTCATTGGGAGATGCTCCGCCCAGGGGGAGGAGCCAAGCATTCCTACTTGGATATAATCTGAGATTCTGGGACAGCAGAACAGCCTTCCACTGGATTCCCAGAGGAATAGCTGCCTCTTCCACTGAATCTTCAGAGGAAGACCACATCCTTCTACAGGATCCCTGCTGCAACAGAACCACACCTGACACTCCTGGAGGGCTGCAGCCACAATTCCAATTGGACTGCTACCAACATCCTGACCAACAGGGTGTCAGGTCATATTCTGACTCTGTTAGTGTTGTTTTGGTTTACTGCATTGTTAATTTAATTTTCTTCCCTAATAAAGAACTGTTATTCATGCTCCCATATCTTTGCCTGAGAACTCCTTAATTTCAAATTTATAACGATTCAGAGGGAGGGAGTTTACATTTTCCATTTAAGAGGAGGCTCTTGCCTTCCTTAGCAGACACCTGTCTTTCCAAACCAAGACATGGGCATCACTGGGTCCTCAAAGAACAGTGGCTGCTGTTCAGGGGATGTTCCCAGTGCTGCTGTTCAGGGGATGATCCCAGTGCTGCTGTTTGGGGGATGATCCCAGTGCTGCTGGCCAGGGGATGTTCACTACCTGGGCAGACTTCAGTGAGGGTCTTTGATTTACACGGCCACCCTCACTTTGCAGCCTTGCCTGATAAAAAGTACATTGCTGCAGAATCGGATGCCCAGCAGTGAAGATCTCTCTATTTTAGTCAGAGTATGCATCAAAATGAGAAAGAGCAAAAGTTCAGGATTTGCCAGGAGGCTGGAGACGGAGAGGGGTGCTGCTCAGGATCTGCTCGTTGGCACTTCTCTGCTCACCAGATCCACACACCACGGTTTTGTCTCCTGTCTCTGTCCCCTTCTCAGTCCCTTTCCTTTCCACTGTGCCAACAGTGGCTGGAAAGCTCCAAGTCCTGCCCTTATGCCTTGCACAAGTACAGAACTGCACTGTGGATGGGGCTGCAGATTCCTCCTCCTCAGTTTGCTTTCCCCCAGCCAACACTAAGCCAACACATTGGAACCAGGGCTCCACCACCCTATTTTAGAAATGTATATGTTCACCCACTAAAACACCCTTTCCCCACCAATCAACTCCCTCCCTTGACTCCTGAGTTGTCATGTGTGGAGAAACACTGAGCCACTGCTCTCAAAATATCACAGGCTGAACTAAGAGAAACCCAAAACTCTTTGAAAAGAGCATGACACCTGTGTTCCCAGAGCCCTGAATGCTCTGAGGACGCTCTGAGGAGCTGCTGTGCTTTCAGAAGCCTGCTCACTATCAAGGAGCACACAAAGCAGACACATTCTGCAGCGAGGCAGAGATGTTACCTTGCACAGTAAATGCTATGAACAGAGAAGAAAGCCCAAGGAAAAGTACAGGAAGCCACTGAGACTGTCCAATATCTGCTGTGGAGACAAGAAAAGGCAAAAGATGTAAGAGCCTCATTCCAGCCCTCCACACCACAGAGGTGTGACCCATGCACTGCACTCTCTCTGCAGGGTGGTGCCTTTTTCATTGTGCTACCAAGAGTGTTCTGCTGTGTGCTGTCTTGTGAAGGAAAAGGATTCTTGAGCTGGGAAAAATGATCTTCACCATGGCTGTGCCAGCGTGTGTCCTGCTAATCCAGTCAGGTGGGTGTATTTGTGTCCTTCCTGCTGTCTCTCATGGTTTTTAGTAAGTTATTTGGAGGTGTCTCCAACCTCCAACAACAACAACAACATCATGAGGTCAGGGAGAAATATAGAAGGGGGATGGATGTAGATATCTGAACTTTCCATTTCTTTGGAAATACAGCAAAGATTGGGGCAGTTTTAAACATAGAGCAAGGGAGAGAAGGAAGCAAACTCTGCAGACACATTTATGCCTGTGTTGCAGGTCTTGCTGGAGGTGATCCCACGAAGCAATTCCTCTCTGAGGTGCTAGCCAAAGTTGGACAGCAAGTGGTTCTTCCTTGCCAGTCCAACACTAAGGAGAGTGACACCAATCTGGACGTCTTCTGGTACCGCCAGTTCCCAGGAGATACTCTGAAGTATCTCCTGCAAGCACATAAAACCTCAGGGGAGGACAAGTTCCGCAGAGGCCGATTCTCTATGGTGGTCTACAAAAACAACACAGCCCCCTTGGAAATAGCAGGAGTCTCTGTTCAGGACACTGCGATTTATTACTGCACTCTGAGGCTCCACCTTGAGCTAAGGCAAATTTCCGTTCGTACAAAATCTGTGTCACCAACAGCACAGGAGGGGTGAGGCTCTCCATCCTCCAGCCTCAGCTCTGCTTTCATGCCTGAAATGATCTTCTCCTTCTTAGTTCAGCCTTTCCAGCTTCTCCCATCTCAAATCCTGCCTATTTTTCTCAAAGTCCTCATCTATGCAGAGGTATTCAGAGCAGGGACTCAGACAGGCAGGACCATGGCACTCTCTGCAGATGAGCTGAAACATGATTTTTCTTACTTCTTCATACAGAACATCCCACAAGAAAACAATCAACATATTCGGGTGTAACATCCAATTGCAGTGTCAATCCTTACCTGCACTTCCAGGGAGCTGACACTGCAGAATCCAGTGCTGCTGGGGCATCCTGTCCAAAGCCTTGACCAAGCTGGGGGCAGAGTAAGGGGATCTGTGTCTCTGCTTTGCTCCTGGCCAGCTCTAGCCCTTGACACAAGACCCCAATGGATCACAAATCCTCATCTTGCTCCTCTTTGCAGAGCAGCCAAAGAAGACAAAAAGCAGCTTTTGCCTTAATGCCTTCAGCACTGGGCAGGGAAACCTTCTCTGTGCTGCACATAGTGGAATTATCATAATCCTCCCACACCCCAGCCACCATGAAATCTGCTACTTTGAAAAATACCAATGAAGAAAAAGGCTACTGAAACTTTGAAGTACCTAAGCAACTAACAGCACTGCAGGCAAGAGGTTCTGTGTATTTAATACAGTGCCTTGAGATAATCAGATAATGAAAACTGAACACAAGGATGAAGATTATGATAATGATGAGAGCTTCCTCTGGATTGGGCTCACTGTTTGGTAGAGTTGGAAACTCAAAGGCAAGTTGGTTTAGGCATCAGGGCCAAAGTAGAACTCAGCTTGGCCTATTCTATGAGGAGAACTCCTGGAGCCACTGTGGTCCTGTTGCTCCCAAAAGGTTTTACCACCAGGAAACCTTACCTGCAGTACACTGGGCATCATCATGCTGCTGGGACCTGAGAGACACGCTCTTGTGTCCTGCCTAGAACAACAGAAAAAGACACCAAGGGTGCCCTGGAAATTGGACTGGTTTCTCTTTATCAACCCTCAGCTTTTTAGGTTCACAAGTCAGGTGAATGCCAAAGGAGTAACAGGACTGTGGCATAGCATGGGGTGAAGGTGGGTCAGGCAGAGGCAACAAGGACACAGGCAGGAAAATGTGGGGAAAGTTGGGATTTGTGAATGCACAGCAGTCCTGATTTGCAGACTCTAAAGTTTCTGGTATTATTTCCCACCCTAGGAAGGATGACAAGGAGGCTTTCATCCTGAAAGCTCAAGAAGGACTGTGCAGCCCCGAGATGTCCCTACCACTATGTCCCCCTGTTCCTCTCCTGCTTCTCCTAAGTGGAAGTCGCAGCAGACACAGCCCACTGTCACTAGTCGTCCACAGGAGAGCAGCACAGCCCAGCAAGAAAAACCGGCAACATTTGGTTGTGCGGCTTGGGAAGAAGAATGATTCAGGGCTTGTGGGGAGCTCTGCGGTGAGGAAGGAAGCGGTGTAGGACAAGGGGGCCGAAGTAGAGGGAGGCGTTTCCACACTTTGCCCACAAACAACATCGCCGGGGGCCCGGGCCGGGTGTGTCGAGGCGGGCAGAGGCGCCCGCAGCGATGGTGGCCAGGCCGGGGCCGGGGCTGCTGGCCTTGGCCTTGGCCTTGTGGCCGGCAGGTGAGAGCCGGGCTGGGAAGGCAGCGAGCCCGGCCCGGGAAACGAGGGACAGAGACAGCGATAGGGACAAGAACACGAACAGGGTTGGGGAGAAGGGCAAAGAGTGGAGAAAGGACAGGAGCAGAGGCAGGGCAGGGAACACGGGCAAAGGCCGGGGCAGACCCAGGGGCAGGGGCTGTGGGCTGGCGGCTGTGGCTGTGCCGGGCCGGGGGCACCGGGACACCGGGACAGCGCCCTCGGTCCGCGGGCGCGCCCTGCCCGATCCCTGCGCTCTGCCTCCGCAGGGCTCTGGGCACGGCCGAGGCTGCAGGAGGCCGGCGGAGGGCATCGAGCGCCCGGGGACTCCGTCACCCTCGCTTGCCGCGGATCCGGATTCATCTTTAGTAGTTATGCAATTTTTTGGTACCGTCAGTTCCCCGGAAGCATCCCAGAGTGGGTGTCTCTCATTGACTACTTCGGCAAAGTAAAGTACGGAGCAGCAGTGCAGGGTCGGGCCACAGTCTCACGGGACGATTCCCAGTCTCTGTCGTCTCTGGTTTTGCGGGCTCTGCAGCCCAGCGACTCTGCCCGCTACTTCTGTGCCATTCACACAGAGACAGGAAACCCAGCTGAGCTGTAACCAAAACCTCCTGGAGCCTGGCATGGGTGTGTAAGATGGAGGGAAGGTCAGAGTCACCAGAAGCCTGGAGCTGATGGGTCCCAAGTGTGTTCACAAAAAGTCAGATCAAAGGCAGGTGTTCCCGGCTTTAGCTGCACACTGCCAGGATTCCAGTTTATTGCCAAATTGAAACAGAGTGGAATTGTGTGTGACAACAACATCAAAAAGCATTAAAACACCTTGGCCCTGCTGAAGCTTCTCTTCATCCCAGGTTTGCCTTCAATCCAGCACTCCTGATTTCTCTCCCTCTTCTGTCCAAAAGGCACAGGGCCAGTGGGAAAGGGGTCAATTCCTACACTTGTCATATGGCTCCTTCAGAATCACCCTGCTCTAGCCAGGCTTCTCCACAAGCTCCACTTCTCTCAGGCCACAACCAAACAGTTTGTGAGTTTCTCCAAGCATGGAGACTCTACAAGGGGCCTGGACAATCTGCACTGGTGCTCGGTTATGCTCACACTGTGAGGCTGCACTGTGGTGCCATATGCCATAACTCCAAAAAAGCCCTTTCCTTCTTCTTTCTCTGAGTCATATTTCTGAAAATGATGTATTACTGTATGGAATAATCCTTTGCTAATTTGACATCACCTGTCCTGGCTGTTTCTCTTCTCAGCATCTTGTCCATCCTGAGCCTACTCACTGTTGGGGCAGTATGCAAATCGGAGAATGCCTCGATGTTCTGTCAGCACTATTGAGAAATAGCTAAAACATCCCCCTGCCAGGGCCATCAGCAGTACTATTAAAAAAAAAAATTAACTTTATCCCACTGAAAATTAGTGCAGCTTTTTGAGCCGCCTCAGGTTCCATTCCTCCAGCCTGCTGAGGTCCCTCTGGGTGGCAGCACAACCCTGCCGTGTAGCAGCCCCTCCTACTACTCTTGCTTCATTAAAGAATTTGCAGGGGTTCATATTTATTCCCATCTTCCTAAAGATGGCTAAAGATGTTAAAGTAGACCCAATACTGATCCCTAGGGTGCCTTGCTAGACACTGACTTCCAACTAGACCTCATGCCACTGACCACAACTCTTAGGGATCCTCTGTCTGTCCAGTGTTCTGTCCAGATCACCGTGTACTCACTCAGTTGAGATTTTATCAGCTTCTCTTAGGAGAACCTACATTGGAAGGACAGTGTTGAAAGCCTTCCTGAAGCCAAGGTAAACAATGCACACTGCTCTCCCCTCATCTACAAAGCCAATCATTTCAGCATAGAAGTTCATTATCAGCTCTGTCAAGTGTGAGTTCTCCTTGGTGAGTCCTGCAAACATTCTTGTACTTCATGTGCCTGGAAATTATTTCTAGGATTAGGTTTTCATCAGCATCTCAGGGCTTGAGGGAACATCCCTGGGTCCTCTTTCTTGTCCTTCTTGCAGATAGTGACATTTACTTTCCACCAGCAGTCCTCGGGTACCTCTCCAAACACCATGATCATTCAAAGGTTATTGAGAGCCGCCTTTCTCCAGACTATTCCCCTTACTTTAATTCCTGAAGAACCTCCCTGATCTAGGACGTTTGGCCCCAGGGGGCGCTGGTCTCTATAAAGTTAGAAGGTATCGCATGAATCTCTCAGAATATGCAGAAGATAGCAAATTTTAAAAGAGATAAGAATTACAGCATCAAATACATGGGATGGGTTTCAACATGGGACACTCTCTAAGAGAAAATCTCTGTATTTCAACACTTCATCATGTTAGGATTTCATGAAGTGCCAAACAAGGCGGCAAAATATAATTCAAGACATTATTTACTGGAGTTCAGCCTGGCCATTAGTAGGAATTGGGTTTGAATATAATGTAGATATACCACACACACTTTCCCTTCACTGAAAAATTACTGAAAAATTTACAATGAATAAGCAATGAGGCTCAAAATTGATTGAAAGCATCTTAAAAATGTCAAGTATTTAATTGTAAATGATCTGTGGTCCAAATACTTCTTCCACCTTAGTGAGGGACAAAAAAATTCTTCCATGTCATGATGGAGACTGTTTTATTAACATCTTGGAAAAGGTGATAGGAAGTTAGGAAATATCATATTTGGGGTGATCCTGGAAACCCCACAATGTCACAGCCTCCGGGGGGACCCTACTCAGGACAGAAAAGATGCACGGATCGCCACCCTGATGATGTTTTATTCTGTTGCAGCATTTAGAAGTTTGGCAGGATTTTCTAAGAATTACTGAGGCGTCAACACCTTTGAAAGGGCTCCCAGAGCAAGAAACCAGGAGAGCGATGGAGGGCGCTGGCAGCCCCGGGACATCAGCCTTCATCTCCCGAGGCGCCTCTGCTGCTCCGCCTACGCAGCTGCCAGCGTCCCTGCCCGAGCCCCCCTGAGTCCCCCCTTCCCCCGCGGCCCCGGGGCCCGGGCCGGGTGTGTCGGGGCGGGCAGAGGCGGCGGCGCTGCCCCGGCCGGGCGGGGCCGGGCGGGAGCGGCCCGAGCGCGGCTCCGCTCGGCTCCTGTGCGGCTGCCGCGGCGCCCGCAGCGATGGTGGCCGGGCCGGGGCCGGGGCTGCTGGCCTTGGCCTTGGCCTTGTGGCCGGCAGGTGAGAGCCGGGCGGGGAGGGCAGCGAGCCCGGCCCGGGGAACGAGGAACAGCGACAGCGACAGGCAGCGACAGGAGCAGGAACAGGGAGGGGAACAAGGGCAGAGGCTGGGGAAAGGACAGAAGCAGAGGCAGGGCAGGGAACACGGGCAAAGGCCGGGACAGACCCAGGGACAGGGGCTGTGGGCTGGCGGCTGTGGCTGTGCCGGGCCGGGGGCACCGGGACACCGGGACAGCGCCCTCGGTCCGCGGGCGCGCCCTGCCCGATCCCTGCGCTCTCCCTCCGCAGGGCTCTGGGCACGGCCAAGGCTGCAGGAGGCCGGCGGAGGGCAGCGAGCGCCCGGGGACTCCGTCACCCTCTCCTGCCGCGGGTCCGGATTCACCTTCGAGGATTATTATATTTTCTGGTTCCGTCAGGCACCCGGAGGCAGCCCGGAGTGGGTGTCCTTTATCAGCTCCCCCAAGGGCACTATAGAGGACTACGGGGCAGCGGTGAAGGATCGGGCCAAGATGTCCCGGGACAATTCCCGATCCGAGGCTTATCTCTCTTTACGGCCCCTGCAAGCTCAGGACTCTGCCCGGTATTTCTGTGCCGTCCCACGGGGACAGGAAATGCACATGAGCTTTAACACAAACATCCCGGCCAGAGGCTGCCTTAGATGTCGGGAAGGTGAGAGTTGCCAGGGGCTGGAGCCAATGGGTCTCAAGGCTGTTTCCAAGAAGTCAGATGCCAGCTCTGTGCACCACAGGTACTCCTGGCCTGTACTGCACACTGCAGGGATTCTGATTTATTGCCAATTTGATTTAGAGTAGAATTGTGAGCAATTAGAAAATGCCTTGCTCCCACTTTATGCCTCTTTGCAGCCAGGCTTATTTGCTGTCAAAGGTGCAACCCCAACCAGCTTCTGCTTCTCTAAGCTAAACATGTCCAGCTCTGACAGCCTTTTAAACTTGGAGAGAAGCTCCACATCAACAGCTGAAAAACAAAGAAAGCAGAGTCCTCAGTACAGGAGAAACAAGGACGTTCTGCCCTACTTCTCCATCAATAAGGATGTTTTTAGCCATTTCTAGGAAAAACCGTCTTTCTCTCTCAGAATGATTCCTTGGGAAAACAAAGGCCATCACTCCCAATGTCCCATTTCTTCATTTCCATGAGTTTGCTTCTGAGAACCAAATATTGCAGTGTGGAATACTCCTTTGCTCAGCTGGCAAAAGTGTTGCTGCTGTGTCCCATCGCAGCCTACTGCCCAACCCAGGGCACGCACTGTCGAGACAGTGGGAGAAATAAAACCAGGATCTGAGCAAGAGGCTTAAAGAGCCTCTTGTCTATACCCCTCTTTGCTCACAAACAGTAAATAAAGCCTCGCACGCCGCTGTCTCTCGTCCCTTCCTGCACGCCCCCTGTCCCGCCTGGCGGGGCCGCGGCCCCGGGGCCCGGGCCGGGTGTGTCGGGGCGGGCAGAGGCGGCGGCGCTGCCCCGGCCGGGCGGGGCCGGGCGGGAGCGGCCCGAGCGCGGCTCCG
This sequence comes from Zonotrichia albicollis, assembly GCF_047830755.1. Lineage (NCBI taxonomy): Eukaryota > Metazoa > Chordata > Aves > Passeriformes > Passerellidae > Zonotrichia > Zonotrichia albicollis. The sequence continues at coordinate 4,094,522 of NC_133841.1, read as the reverse complement.
CTCGGCTCCTGCGCGGCTGCCGCGGCGCCCGCAGCGATGGTGGCCGGGCCGGGGCCGGGGCTGCTGGCCTTGGCCTTGGCCTTGTGGCCGGCAGGTGAGAGCCGGGCGGGGAGGGCAGCGAGCCCGGCCCGGGAAACGAGGGACAGCGACAGCGACAGGCAGCGACAGGAACACGAACAGGGACGGGAACAAGGGCAGAGGCTGGGGAAAGGACAGGAGCAGAGGCAGGGCAGGGAACACGGGCAAAGGCCGGGGCAGACCCAGGGGCAGGGGCTGTGGGCTGGCGACTGTGGCTGTGCCGGGCCGGGGGCACCGGGACACCGGGACAGCGCCCTCGGTCCGCGGGCGCGCCCTGCCCGATCCCTGCGCTCTCCCTCCGCAGGGCTCTGGGCACAGCCGAGGCTGCAGGAGGCCGGCGGAGGGCAGCGAGCGCCCGGGGACTCCGTCACCCTCTCCTGCCGCGGATCCGGATTCACCTTCGAGGATCGTTCTATTTGGTGGTACCGTCAGTTCTCCGCGGGCACCCTGGAGTGGGTGTCCTATATCAGCCGCCCCAAGGGTACTACAAAGGAGTACGGGGCAGCAGTGATGGGCCGCTCCGAGATGTCCCGGGACAATTCCCGATCCGAGGTTTATCTCTCTTTGCGGTCCGTGCAAGCTCGGGACGCTGCCCGGTATTTCTGCGCCGTCCCACGAAGACAGGAAATGCAGATGAGCTTTAACAAAATCCTCCCAGCCAGAGGCTGTCTTACATTTTGTGCAGGTGAGAGTTGCAGGCGCTGGAGCCAGTGGGTCTCAAGGCTGTTTTCAAGAAGTCAGATGCCATCGCTGTGTACCTCCGGTATTCCTGGCCTGTACTGCACACTGCAGGGCTTCTGATTTATTGCCAGTTTGATTTAGAGTAGAATTGTGAGCAATTATAAAGTGCCCTGCTCCCACTTTATGCCTGTTTGCTGCCAGATGCATCCTCAAGGCTGCATTCCTGAATTCTCTGCCTGTTCTCTCCAAAAAGAAACAGACAACAGGAAATCACGTTAGGGATCATTTCTTAGCAATGAATCATTGGTCTTCATCTTTACTGCTTCTTGTTCCCCTCCTCCCTTAGGCTGCAGTCCAATGGTTCCAGCCTGGCTCCTTCCCAAGAGCTGCTGTCCTTCAGAATCAACCCTGTCCAGCCTCGGTTCTCCACAGGCTCCACTTCCCCAGTGTCATGATCAAACATTTTGTGAACATCTCCAAGCACAGAGACTCCAGCAGGTGCCTGTGCAGCCCGTGCCAGTGTTTGGGCACCCTTGCACTGTGAAAAAGCATTTATCTCTGATGTTCAGTGAGAGCCTCTTGTGATTTTTTCTTGGTGCTCACTGATCATTGTCTTGCCAAAGGGCATAAGCTGAAAGCAGCCTGGCCATGTCCTCGTGTTTCTGTACACTTAGGACAACCACAACCAGCTTCTGCATCTCCATGGTAAACAGGGCCAGCTCTGACAGCCTTTTAAACTTGGAGAGATGTTCCATTTCAACAGATGAAAGACAAAGAAAGCTGATTCCACTATAAAGGAGAAATAAAGATTCTGCCCTACTTCTCCATCCATAGACAGGTTTTTAGCCGTTTCTAGGAAAAACTGTCTTTCTCTCACAGAATGATTCCTTGAAAAGACAAAGTCTATCACTCCAAATGTCCCCTTCCCTCATTTCCATGAGCTTTACTTCTGAGAACAACGTATTACAGTGTGGAATATGCCTTTGTTCAGCTGGCAATATTGGTGCTGCTGTGTCCCATCGCAGTTTATTGCCCAACCACAGACACTCATTGGCGAGACAGTCAGAGAAACAAAAATGGGATCCCAGAGCAAGAGGTTTAAGAGCATGGTGTCTATACCCCTCTTTGCTCACAAACAGTAAATAAAGCCTCGCACGCCGCAGTCTCTCGTCCCTTCCTGCACGCCCCCTGTCCCGCCCGGCTGGGCCGCTGCCCCGGGGCCCGGGCCGGGTGTGTCGGGGCGGGCAGAGGCGGCGGCGCTGCCCCGGCCGGGCGGGGCCGGGCGGGAGCGGCCCGAGCGCGGCTCCGCTCGGCTCCTGTGCGGCTGCCGCGGCGCCCGCAGCGATGGTGGCCGGGCCGGGGCCGGGGCTGCTGGCCTTGGCCTTGGCCTTGTGGCCGGCAGGAGAGAGCCGGGCGGGGAGGGCAGCGAGCCCGGCCCGGGAAACGAGGGACAGCGACAGCGACAGGCAGCGACAGGAGCAGGAGCACGAACAGGGACGGGAACAAGGGCAGAGGCTGGGGAAAAGGATAGGAGCAGAGGCAGGGCAGGGAACAGGGGCAAAGGCCGGGGCAGACCCAGGGACAGGGGCTGTGGGCTGGCGGCTGTGGCTGTGCCGGGCCGGGGGCACCGGGACACCGGGACAGCGCCCTCGGTCCGCGGGCGCGCCCTGCCCGATCCCTGCGCTCTCCCTCCGCAGGGCTCTGGGCACGGCCGAGGCTGCAGGAGGCCGGCGGAGGGCAGCGAGCGCCCGGGGACTCCGTCACCCTCTCCTGCCGCGGATCCGGATTCACCTTCGAGGATTATGGACTTTATTGGTACCGTCAGTCACCCGAAGGCCGGCTGGAGTGGGTGTCTGTTATGAGTTTTGATCCCACTGTTTTTAATTTTGACCAGTCCGTGCAGGGGCAAACATGGTCCGGGACAATTCCCGGTCCTAGGTGTATCTCTCCCTGCTGACCCTGCAGCCCCGCGACTCTGCCCGGTACTTCTGTGCTGTTCACACGGGGACAGGAAACCCAGCTGGGCTTTAACATAAACCTGCTTGGGTCTGGCTCAGCACCCACGAAATTTGGAGATGCTGAATTCCAAAGTTGTTCAGGGCTGTTCCTAAGATATCAGTTGCGATCCCCACGCAGCACCAGTGATCCTGGCCTTTCATCAAGAGCTCCTTTCCCAGGTATCCTTTCCTGATACTTCTCCTGAGTATCAGTTGCAATGTTCTACACTATAGAGGAGGTTCAAGGTTTTTCTGTCATGCAGTCAGCCTGGTGACTGCCTGGCTCCAGTCTCTTCCCAAGTGGAACATGCAAAGCACCTGCAGAGTCCTGGGCTGCCTTTGCTGCAGGGCAGGGGTCCAGGAGCGCTTAGAGAGGAAGAGGCAGCTGGAGAAGTGTCATCACTGGGGAGCCAGTAGGGTGCAGGGACAGAGTGCAGGGATCAGGGTGAGGAGCACTTTGGATAAGGTGAGCCATGGCCAAGCCAAGCTGAGATCCTGGGGTGTCCCATGTGGGAGCAGCAGCCCAGCAGAGCCAGGAGCAGGGGAAGGACAAGCTGACAGCCCCCCTGGCCACCTCCAAAGTCTCAGAGCCTGCGAGACTCTCTGAGAGAAAAGCAAGGGCTGGCCCCTCAGAACCACATCACCTTTAGCCCAACACAGCATTTCATGCCCAACAAATGGTCTGTTCCTGCACCACACAGAGTGAGAGACAGCCAGGAGGGCAGCAAGAGCTTCAAGCTGTGCTCCTGGTGCCCCACCTCTCCCCCTCAGTGCTGTCACAGGCAGAGGGAGGGACCAGCGGGGCCTGGGCCTGAGAGCAGTGGCAGAGGCCCAGGCAGGGCAGGTGTGGGCAGAGCTGTTGTGCAGGCACAGAGAAGCTGCAGAGAGGCCACTGAGAGCGGGCCTGGCCATGTGGAGTGCCCTGTGCGTGGGCTTCTTGCCCATTGTAGGTAAGTGCAGGCAAGGGCTGCTGGCCCCAGGAGCTGAGCGTGGCCCTGGGCTCTGCAGGGCTCTGGGCAGCTGTGCTGAGCGCTTGCAGCCGCAGCTGTGCCCCGGCTCCAGCTGCCCAGCCATGCCTGTGGAGCATGGGGAGAGCAGCCCTGCTCCTCTGGTGCCTCTGAGCTGGGCACCTCCGTGCCAGCTGCCTGCTCTGCAGCCTGGGCACATGCAGGGCACCTCCCTGCTGCACTCAGATCTCGGGGCCCAGCGCTTGGCCCTGGCACTGGACAAAGGGATTTATTGCCTCATGGTGTAAATCCTTCCTTCTTCTTTGGGGAAAATCAGAAAATGCTTCCTGTCAAAATGGGAAAAGGATGGAGGGAAATGTGGTATCTTCTTCTTTGTGAGCCTTGCTAGCTGCCACCATCTCTTCCCATCTGTGCCAGCTGGCTTCCAAGAGGAGGATTTTGTCCTAGCACTTGTCCTGTACCACCAGCATTGCCCTGACCTTTGTTGAATCTTGCAGTGACTGTGGCTCATTCTTGGCCTCAGCAGCAGTCACTGGCCAGGTGGCCTTGGAGCAGAACCCCAGGGAAGTGACCGTGCGAGAGGGAGATGAAGTCACCTTCCAGTGCCGCTTGGCCAGAGGGTCTATGATAGGCTACCAGATGTACTGGTACCGTCAGGGCCCAGGGGGCTCTCTCAAATTTATCTACAAGGAGGGTGAAATCTTTGGAGAAGATTTCCAAGATCGCTTTGTGGGATCAGTGGAGAGCTCCAGTTTCACATTGCAGCTCCTGGCAGCAAGCCCAGGCGATGCAGCAATGTATTACTGTGGAGCACAGACCACCCTGGAGCAGCTCTGCAGCAGAGTTAACCAAAAACCAGCAGATGGGGAAGACAGATCTCCCAGCATTTCTTTCTGTCAGCTGCTGCCCAGGGCTCTTGTCAGGCAATGGCAGGTGCAGGAAATCTCCCTCTGGCTGGGTGGCACTAAAAGGCACTGGAGGGAGGGCTGCGAGAAGGGCTGATACCATTGATGGTGCAGGAGGATCTGTGCTGGGAACTGCAGAGGCTGCAGTTTGGGGAAGTGCAGGGTTAGTGTACCTTGCCTGGGCTCCTGTCCAGCACAGCTTCATTTCTCCTCTTTGCCTTGCCTCGGCTCCCAGCCTTTTTTCCTCAAGGACAGTCAGCATGGCTTTGGGAAATGTGGATTTGGCTTAGCCACACTGACAGCATTCTACAATGAGACAATGGGTCTTGCTGGGTGAGGAGAGAGTGGATGTTGTGCATTCTTCATTCAGTTGAGCTCTCAGCACTGACTTCCCTGGAAACCTTCGGCACAAATCCTTTCATTATGGCCTAGAGAAAGGCTCAGTGACATGGATTTTGCAATGGTACATATTCCGCTTCCTAGGCTGTGGGAAATTAAATTCCTGTAGGCTGATCTGGCTGCTGAAGCCAGAGGTGAATAAAGCATTCAGGACCTCAGCCCTGTCCCATATCCTCTGTCACCTGGTCCCCATCCCATTCAGCACTGGGCCCACGTTTTCCCAGCCTCGTTTGTCCATGCAGTCTCCTGGCATGTTGTCCTGACTCCCTGCTCACTGGGGAGGAATCCAGGTGGGAGCCAGGCAGGGAGGGCAGCGAGCCCGGCCCAGGGGAACGAGGGACAGCGACAGCGACAGGTAGGGACAGGGACTGGGGCAAGGATGAGCAGGGACATGGGCAGATGCAGTTGGGGGCAGGAGGTTTTGTCACCGTGCGGGTTTTTGTCCCCGTGTGGCACCCAGGGGCACCGGGACAGCGCCCTCGGTCCGCGGGCGCGCCCTGCCCGATCCCTGCGCTCTCCCTCCGCAGGGCTCTGGGCACGGCCGAGGCTGCAGGAGGCCGGCGGAGGGCAGCGAGCGCCCGGGGACTCCGTCACCCTCTCCTGCCGCGGATCCGGATTCACCTTCGAGAATCATTATGTTCGGTGGTACCGTCAGGCGCCCAGAGGCAGATTCGAATGGGTGTCCTGGATTAGCCATTACTCATCACAGATTCAGTTTGGGTCAGCAGTGGAAGGTCGAGCCACAGCCTCCAGGGACAATTCCCAGTCTGTGGCATCTCTCAGCCTGCACCTCCTCCGCGCCGGGGACACTGCCTGCTACTTCTGTGCTGTTCGCACAGAGACACAAATCCAGCTGAGGTTGAACACAAACCACCTGTCAGCATCCCAGCTCTCTGCCTTGGAGCTGGCAGGGGCCTGTGTTGCCCAGATGTTCAGGGTTGCTGTAGACACAGCACAGAGTTTTCAAATGTTTGATTCTAACAGGGAAATCCTGCCTTTTGCTCTCCACAAATGAGCTCTAACCTTTATGTTTATGTTCTTGGCATGTGTCATGCCAACTCACTTCTCATTCCCCCTAACTGCTTCAGCTTTGAAGCAATTTTCCTGTTTCCCTTGGCTTCCAGTATAACAGGTACCCAGTCCAAAAGGTCGGGTGTGTGAATAGTCCTGTTGTGGTTTTGGGCTCATGTCCTCTCAGTCCAGCCCACGGGTTTTACTGCCTGAGGGGTGAGCAGAGGAAATGGGGAATTCTAAAAGGTCAATTGGGAGCTCATTGGGAGAATGTGGAAGGCTGTGTGTGTCTCTCCCAGATCTGAGGTTCTGCAGGGAGACAGAGCTGTTGAGCAGATGGGTTTGCATCTGCTGGATCCTGGACATCACAAGAAGAACCACGGGGACATGGTGGAGTAGATTGATTGCTTAAGCTGTTGCTTTTTTGCTTACCCTTGTCTCCTGGGCCTGCAGGTGGCCTTTCTCAGGTGAAGACAGCGGCCTCAGGCCCTACAGTGGGGAAGATCTCTGAATCTGTCTGGCTCACCTGCCACATCTCTGGTGTAGCCATCACCGACAGCAACTACGCGTGGGACTGGATCAGGCAGACTCCTGGCAAAGAGCTGCAGCACCTGGTGATGCAGTATCCTTTCACAGGACTCCAGCACATCGCTGCATCCTTCCAGAGCCGAGTCAACAGCTCTGCAGACCCCTCCAGGAACCAGCTGTGGCTGCATCTGCTCTCACCAGCAGCTGCAGACACAGCCACCTATTTCTGCAGCATGAGAGATCTTGAAAAGGGCACAGTGCTTGAAACTCAGGCAGCGCCAGGGCAGAATTGGAAGGAGGGGCTTTAATCTAGCCAGATCTTTTGTGGTTGCTGCAAGGCAAGGCTCTTCCCAGACTTCTCAAGACTAGTCTGGGCTGTCTTTTGCAGAAACAGATGCAGAGATGCTACAGCAATAACAACAGCAGTCTCCCACAAGCAAACCCCAAAACATTAACGTGTTGTTAACTTCTTCCTTCCTTCTCAACATCTCCCACAGGCAGAAAGAACCAGGGAAAGAGGGTGTTTTTGTTTGTGATTTTTTCTTTTTTTCAAAGAATATGATGGATTTGCCTTGAGTATGACTAATTTTCTTCATAGCAGGAATAGAACTGCTTTTTGAATCTGTGCTGTTTTGAATCTGTGCTGGAAAGTGTGTTGGTAATTCAGGGATGTTCGAGTTATTATTGAGCAGTGCTTACATAGAGTCAAGGCCTCTTCTGCTCCTCATTCCACCCACCAGTGTATAGGTACACAAAATCTGTGAGGGAACACAGTTGGTTCAGCTCTGGCTGTCAAGGCTTTATGATACAGAAGTTGAATATCATGAAGGATTTGATCAATGTACAACATCTCTTTCACTCTTTGATCCTCACTCCCAAGGTTTCAGTGGCCCGATGCAAAAAAGAATAATCTGTTTGTCTACTTTGTCCTCTTACCTAAAACACCATGAAGACTTTCTAACATACTAAATGACCCCAGGAACCAGTTCTAAGAGACCAGAGGGCACATTCCTCCTGCTTCTGAGCACTGAAACAAAGGGGAAAGAGGGGACACCTTCCAACAAGTCAGAAGATTTTTCAGAAATGCTTTCATATAACATGAAAAGTACTGATTCTTTTTCTGCTTTCTATCCAGGTTAACTCTCTCAGACTTTTCAGAGGTGTCATGTAATCCCCAAGTTCTCATTTGCAACTCAACCTCTCTGATATTATCTTATATCCTTTCTTGAAAGCTGTAAGGTGTTTTTTCATGTGGTACGTTGGGTCTGAAACCTCTGAAGAGGTCATGTGACTGCCTGTATAATCCTAAATTCTATGTAGTTGAACAGAGACAGTTTTTACAAGGAAATAGATCACTGTGTACAGGGGCCGGAGTACCACAATGATACAAACAGCATAGGGACCTGTACAAAAACAAAAAGAGGGGGAAAAGTTGAGATATTTTGGGAAAGAAAGGAGATGGCTGACTATAATCATTAAAGAGAAAAATAAAATATTCTTTCTATAATGCCTTTTACCCTTGAAAGATAAAAGAGTTCCAGGGGATTCTAAAAGGTGGAAGAAAGAGAGAAGTTGAAAATTCTATACTCAACTGAGCTATTTGAAACCACTGAACAATTCAATTAACCTTTTTTCCCTTTCCAGTTTTGGAAGTAAATGTACCTCTGGATCCTCTCATGGACTTGCACCCATGGATAATTAGAAAAAATATTTGGCTTTCTATCTCATGATTTACAACACTTTTGAATACCATGAGGAAAGACTGAGTTATTGGAATAAGTCTTAGCAGTGTGAGGACAGAGAAGCTTATATTTGGACCAGGGACAACTCTCACAGTTCTACCAAGTAAGTCACATTTCTTTATTCCTAAAACTTCATTTAAAATTGAGGTGTAGCTGGACAGAGGAGTTTAATGGTTTGGGTTCACTGAAAGAATTTTCAGCTGCAATAATCCCTTGAATGCACTCGCTCTCCAGCCGGGCTTTCAAGCCAAACCCTCAGCTTGGATCTGCTCAGGAAGGTTTCCCAGGAACATCTGGGCTCACTCTGCACAGCACCATTATTCCATGATCCCCAAACACCAGCAGGGCACTGCTTAGCCTGTGATAACTTATTCCCACGTTGGGCAGCACTCTGGCCCAAATTCACTGCCCAGTGTCCAGTTCTCCAGCAGGCTTGCACTGACTGACTGGGGGCAGGAATGCAGAGCTCAGTGAGGAGCTCCCAGCATGAGGAGTTTTGAGACAGATCTGTAACTCCTGGCTGGAGAAGTTCTGGTTTGACCCTGGCACCACCACACTGAGAGTGTCCCCAGGTAAGGCATTCCACTGGCCTGGGGACAGAGCAGGAAGGAGGTGAAATAGCCTTGGGCTTTAAATTCACACAAGTGCCTCATAGCCAAGAGCTCCTGGAATGAAAGAAAATTGGCCCCAGGTTGTGTGGGTTCTGAAACGACCAATGTGGGGAGTAGAGTTTATAAGAAGCCTTAGTTATTCCTATCTTTCTTTCGAATTCCAGGATGTGCAAAAAAGTTATGTCACCCCAAGGAAAGTCATCATTCTGAAGAAAGACCTATCTTTCCATCCTGTTTGATGATTTTCTTTTCCTAGCCAATGACAGGATATTTTCAGATCTGCACAGAGATCCTGGTATTATCTTTGATGTTACAAGATGCTGGGCCTTAAGTATCAAACTCCCTTTTGAGGCTGCTGAAATACTCAGGAAGTTGAAGCCAAAATTTCCAAGATGTGAGCAACCTCCCCCTTTTGGTTTTTAATTCCTTTGGGAGATACTAATATGCATTTTAAGGTGTTTACAGCACAAACATTTTCCAATCTTTTGCCAACTCCCCAAATCAAAATGACATAAAAGAACAACCATTAGTGCCACTGCGGGGTACTCCAGGCTTATTCTCAGTTAAGGACAGAGAAGGTTTTCCTTTTGGTACTGTTTGGTTTATTCCAGATTAAACATTCATTAAGAATGCTAAGGCCCATTACTTTCTGGAATAGAGGGCTTCTCCTTTGACTTTGTAAGACAAAAGTAAAGGAGAAGTACAACATTTTGTTCAAATAAATTTTCAGAACATAAACCACAAATCCCTTCCAGAAACAAGCAGTGGTAGGAATTCATGGCTGTACTGTCAGGGAATGCAAACTAAGGCTCGGGTGAGCCTTAAAGGGTCAGATAAAACAAATCTTCTGCTCTCCAAACTACAGTTGCACTGTGTGCATTATTGCTTGCTGAAGATCCTGCCCAGGGAGCTATTGCAGAGAAGCAGCCTGGTTGTGTTCTGGCTGTTTGGAAAGCCTGGAGAGGAGACCACATGAAAAGCCTTTCAAGGTCTTCTCAGAGAACACAGAATGCACAGGACTGACAGGATCTGGCCAATCATGGTGCAACTGGGAAGGAAATGTGTGGGGGAAGAATAGCAAAGTGAGCCCTTTTTGATTTACCCGTTTTAACTGTGTGTTACTGCTGCTCTTGTCTTTGGGAATGGAACTCAACTGACCGTGGAGCCAAGTAGGTATCCTTTATACATTACCATTTTCTGAGTTGCTAGTCTTTCATTTTCGCCCTTTGCAAATATTTTATTCCCCCCAAAATTTATGCAGACACTCATTCATGTTTTCCAGTCACTAATTTTACTTTCTATGTGTAATCTTTTGCATGCAGCTAGACAATTTATATGTAAAAATATTCTTGTTCCACTTCTTAGTGTTGCCAAAGAACTTGAACTCCAGTTCAAGTTCTGTCTGCTATCATTCTGAATTTCTTTGAGACATATATCTATCCACTTATTCAGGCTTCTTAATAAGATTGCCATAGTCATTGTTGGGTTAAACTCACACTTAGACTGTCTAAAGTGAAATTAAGTGTCTGTGGAAGTTGGCATACAAGTTCCTAAGACTATCTACTTTGTCAGAATTAAAAATACAACACTGATAGCAGAGAAGGGAACAAAAGCATGAAATAAAATCTTATGCAACATTTCTATACTAGTTTAATGTTAATAAGCTGTTTAGAGGTTGGATTCAACCAAACTGATCACCAAGTTAATGTGGTTTATTTCTGTTGGACATCTGGGAGGGAGAGTAAAAGAAAATATAGTATTCACTTATGTCTCATGAATATGCAAAGGCAACCCAGATAGAATTGTTATGTTTTGGAATTAAATGGCGGAGAAAGCAGAATAAGTGGAGTCTTGGAGTGGCATTCATCAAAGTTCACCACTTGTTTGTAGGTCCATTATAAAATCAAGGGTGCATTTACAAGCACAAGCTTTGGCAAAAGGTAGTTGTGATCCTGTGGGATTAAATCTCCTATTAAGTATTGCCCCATACCAATTTCTGTCTTTATTTTGATCTTTTGGAAGAAGCAGCAAGAAAAAAAGATCACAAAAAGTGATTGCTAATGCTAGAAATTAGTCACAGATGGAGTACATGTGAATTTTGGGTCACTCAGCACCCAGGCAAGCCTGCAGTAAAATCAATCCTGTCCAAACCTTGCTTTTCTTTCCAGACATTTCAAAAACTTCTGACCCTCAAGTCATTGTGATGAAATCAAAGAAACTGGAAGAAGGTGGCAGCTCTGGGAAAGCAGCTTGTTTGGCAAGGAACTCAGCTACAAAGAACATCAGATTGGAGATGCCCTCTCAGGAGGTGGTCTATGAACAGAGCCCATCCATTTTGACGTCACAGGGCTTGTACAATGCAATTAAAGTGGTCAGGGTGACAAAAGACACAGAGGTGACCTGCACGGCCAAATTCCCCGACCGCACGATAACAGCAGAGCCAGGTACAGTTTGGTGGCACAGCTGTCACTTATTTCTGGAGACAGTGGCCTGTGGGGCCTGGTGTTCTCCTTCTGGGCAGCACTGCCCTGGGCAGCCAGCAGAAATAAGAAAGACATTTGGGATTTCAGCAGGGAGAGCTGAAAGGTGTTTCAAAACATCTATAAGAAATGGTTTCAATTAATTAATTACTTTGAGATACTTTTCGGGGAAGAAAAGACACAATCTATTTCTTTAAAATGTGAATTTCCTTATGATGGAATATTCCAGCTAATAGCAACAAATTTGCAGCACAAGCTGGAACCGCCTTTTTAAAACCAAAAAATGTTAAATGTGGAGTGTGTTGTGAGGATTTTAAAATTAAATTAATTATTTTATTTGGTGGGATTGCTCTTTTAGTCATGAAGGTCATTCAAATATTAAAACCAAAAGAATGCACAATTTTTCTTTTTCCGGCAGCCGCATGGAGAAATTTTCTCCTCAAATTATTGTTGGAATTATTCCTGACCAGCTGAGGCCAAATCAGTACTTTCCTCCGATGTTTTATGAGAAATATCATCTAAACATTTTTTATATCATTTGTAAAAGGTGGATGTAGTTTAAAATGCCTTTTCTTTATCATGCTACAGAAGAGGAGGATGAAGAACCAATAAAAGAGGCCAGTGAGAGGGTTTGCAACAGCACAAACATCTCAGCACAAGGTGAGTTACCCAAACAGGATGTGAAGTTACATTGCTCTCTGGGGGATAAAGGCAGGGAAATGTATTTTCTGCAGGGCAGAGGACTCAGAACACAACACATTCAGCACACATAGGCTGCTGTTCCAAGGTTGCTGTTCCAAGGTTGCTCCCCTGTTGTTGCCATTTTCTCTCACAGTTGTTCCTTTGCTGCTCTTCCTCTCCCTGAAACTCTCACCTGTGGATTTTCCACTTTCTGCCAAGATCACAACACCAAAACCCAGACCATGATGTCTTCCCTCTTTTCTGGTCGCTGAGCAGATGCTGGAGGGCAGAGAGTGAACATGCTGTCCATGACTGTGCTGGGTTTGAGAGTCCTGCTGGCAAAGAGCATCGCCTTCAATGCCCTCATGAGCATCAAGTTGTTTCTTTTCTGAGGTAAGGGAGCTCACAGCTCTCAATCACTGGTTCAGAGGCCCAATTTCATTAAATGTACTTTAAACCTCCTTTTGCTCTTCCAGACATGGGGAATGAACCCAAAGAAGAGCAGGAAAGAACGAGAACAAGCAGCACAAGGGGGCTGAACAAGCAGGGCCAGAGCTGCTGACAGAGACCAGCCAGGACACGAGGCAGCACCTTCCCCTGAAGACACGCAACACTCTGCACTCCTGCTGGCCAGCTGATTTACACTGAAGAGTTTCAAGTGCTTTTGCTGTTTCCTCTCCTCTGAACACTGAGGAGAGTGGATTTATCCTCATCCTCCTGCTAAGCAGATCCCTCCACACTTCTGGCATTTGCACACCAGTGTCTAGCCTGCTTCTGTAGCTTTGAAAACTCCAGTGCTCTCTGCAGATAGATGGCCTTTGAAAAGCACCTTTCCCAGGCATGTTGTGTTACTGCCTGTGGAGCTGGAGCAGCACTGCTGGGGGAATTCCAGCCCAGGAACTGCCATTTTTAGCTTAGGGTTTTAGATAATTTCAATACCCAAAGTGTGTATTGCAGATAAGAAGAGCTCTGTAGAACCTGAAGTGATTTCATTCATCTAGATAGTGTTCATTTCTTGATTAAGCCTGTATTTCTTCTGCCAAATTTATTGCAAGTGCATTTTAGGTTCCTGTAATAGTGACAAAAATAAACTTGTGCGCACAAAAAATACTGTGGGTTTTCTGTGTTTTTTCTTCAGGCACTAGGATGGAATTGCTGAAATCTAACTACCCTAAAAGCCCACTGGGATCAGAAGCACAGTTTTGATACTGTAGATTTCCTGTTGGTTGAATTTGTCTTTTGCAGACTTTGTGCAGGGAAATGTCTCTGGCACAGTCAGGAGCCTCAGTGAGGAGAGTCCTTGCTGAAGGCACGAGGGAGAAAAATGCTCCTGTCAGCAGAGAAGAAACCCTGCTGCTGTTTTGCACTCAGGGACAGGAGGAAGGGGCCACCAGAAAATCATTTGGGGTGGTTTGATGGATTGATAGTTTCCATAGAAACTTGGCTCTTGCCTAACAGAGCCCAGCCCACACCTTCCCCAGCTCATGCCCCTCTCACAGGCTACAGGCAGCATGCTGTGGTCACCATTTCTGACTCAGTCACACCAGGCAGCATCAACCCTCCCCTGCTTTTGCAAACACAAGGTAACCACATCCTGAAGGGGAGATAAGGCTTTGCTCCCCCTGCCTGAGCTCCTGCAGCCCTCAAGAGAGCCTCTGCCCAGGACACAGCAAGGGCTGCTGCACTGAGCTTGCTCAGCTCACACCCTCAGGCCTGGAGTGCTGAAAAGTCCTTTGAAAAGAAACTTCAGTTCCTGTTCCCCTGGGCTAAGGTGAAAAAAAACCCCTGACTAAAAGTATATAAAGAAAATTCAGCAGACATTTAAAATATCTCAGCAGACTGGGAGAAGCACAGAAGACACACAAAAGATAACGACCATTAATGAACATCAGCTGCAAACACCAGCCCTGGCATGGTCAGAGACACCTGGTCTGGGAAAAGATCGATGAGGGAACCAAGACTGAGAATGAAAATAACATTGAAGGTGTAGTAATCAATAAAATACCAAACACTACAAACTGTGGAACTTGGCAGCAATGAGCATTGAACCAATGAATTTCCCTGGGTTTTGACTGGAGAAGCACAAGAAAACTCCAGTGAAACCGTTGTGGGATAGAAGGATTTTCTCTGTACAATCCGTGCAATGTGTGGATGAAATTATTTCACTTGCACCTCCTAGCCAGAATAAAGTAATGCCTTGATTCTCTGACATGCAGTGTGGTAAGCTGTCCTGCTGATCAAGTCAAAATGGTGAGAGCTCTCTCCAGTGGCAGACAACATTAAAGCATCCTGAAAGAATAAAGCTTTCTCCAAGAGGTTACATGGGAAAACACAGTGATGAACACAATGACAATGGGCACCACTTAACACTATTTTGTACCACTGAACCCTCCAGTTTTCTTACACCACATTAAAAATGCAATGTAATAATCATATTCCTGAATCTGCTAGGCATAATCGGACCTATCACTTTTGTGCCCAAAATCCTATGAACTTCCTGACAAAATTAGATCTAACACAAACAGAAACTCAAAAAGTGTATGGTAAATAACCTCACTGTAAGGCAATTTCTCTTTCTCTCTTTGCCTTGTATTTCAGTCAGCAGATATGGTCTGAACTAAAGTAATAGGAACCTGAACTTCCCCCTGCAAAACCATTCAGGACTGGGTAGTGCAGACCCCTAGGGAATGTTTGTCTTTCCAAGGACAGCTTTGAAAATAGATGTCAGTTTGGGATTTCTGTAGGTGAGGGCCTTAGTTGATTCCGGGCTATGCCAAAGCATCTGACAATTAGGAAAATTCCTCTCTTGTGACCTGTATAGAAACATTGCCTGCAAGGAGACAGAGCAGAGACACCACAGCCTTGATTATGTTGGCAACTCTAACAGCACTGCTCATACACTGTTTTGATGGCAGAGCCTCTGGCCATGGGGTTCCACCTGCCTGAGAACACTACTAGATCATCCTTGGGACGATATCTTTCTCTAACACTTGACAGCAGCCACCTTCAGAGGCTGAGTGTTTCTGTCCTCTCCCCAATCCCTTCTCGGTGCCCACAGCCCTGCACAATATCATCATGGGAAGCTCATGTGAGAACAGACACAAAGTTAGGTCCCACAGCCACAGGATCAGCCCAGCAGCATTGGCACCAGTGGCTCCATACCTGATCCAACTAATGCTGAGATCAGATTGGTCTGCAGCCTAGTCTGGGCAGATCTGTTCTTATCTCAATCCTTCATGCCCCACACTGCATGCGAAATGAGGCTGTTGTGGTTTTGGAATGGAATTTTCCAATTTAGATTTCCCACTGAACCACTGCAAATCAAGCCTAAGGCTCTTTCACAGGATCACACAAAGTGTGAAAATGGAGAGGGCTTCACAGAAAGATGGGACCACGCAGGGTGAGAGGCAGCCAGGAGGGCAGCAAGAGCTTCAAGCTGTGCTCCTGGTGCCCCACCTCTCCCCCTCAGTGCTGTCACAGGCAGAGGGAGGGACCAGCAGGGCCTGGGCCTGAGAGCAGTGGCAGAGGCCCAGGCAGGGCAGGTGTGGGCAGAGCTGTTGTGCAGGTGCAGAGAAGCTGCAGAGAGGCCACTGAGAGCGGGCCTGGCCATGTGGAGTGCCCTGTGCGTGGGCTTCTTGCCCATTGTAGGTAAGTGCAGGCAAGGGCTGCTGGCCCCAGGAGCTGAGCGTGGCCCTGGGCTCTGCAGGGCTCTGGGCAGCTGTGCTGAGCGCTTGCAGCTGCAGCTGTGCCCCGGCTCCAGCTGCCCAGCCATGCCTGTGGAGCACGGGGAGAGCAGCCCTGCTCCTCTGGTGCCTCTGAGCTGGGCACCTGCGTGCCAGCTGCCTGCTCTGCAGCCTGGGCACACGCAGGGCACCTCATTGCTGCACTCAGATCTCGGGGCCCAGCGCTTGGCCCTGGCACTGGACACTGCTCCTGGGGCACTGCGGCCCCTCTGGCACAGAGCAGCTGGGCCATGGCAGCACAGGGCACAGCCCCACTGCCTGCGACAGCCCTTTGGCTTTGCTCTGCTCACCCAGAGCAGCTTCAGGGACAGGACTGTGGGTGCCTCTCCATCCTGTCTTGGCAAGGAAAAAGAGATTTGACCTCCCAAGGTGTTAATCCTTCCTGCTTCTTTGGGGAAAATGAGAAAATGCTTCCTGTCAGACTGGGGAAACGATGGAGGGAAATGTGTTGTCTCCTTCCTTGTGAGCTTGCTAGCTGCCACCAGCTCTGCCCATCTGTGTCAGATGGCTTCCAAGAGGAGGATTTGTCCTCTCACAGGTCCAGTGCCAGTCCAAAGCCCCAACTGCATTGCCCTGACCTTTGCTGGATCTTGCAGTGACTGTGGCTCGTTCTTGCTCTCTGCAGCAGTCACTGGCCAGGTGGCCTTGGAGCAGCAGCCCAGGGAAGTGACCGTGCGAGAGGGAGATGAATTCACCTTTCAGTGCAGCATGAAGGGAGATCATATGAACAACTACTACATGTACTGGTACCGTCAGGGCCCACGGGGATCTCTGGAATGGATTTGCAGGGACAGCTATTCCTACGGAGAAGGTTTCCAAGATCGCTTTAAGGCAAGAAAGGACAGCTCCCAAAACAGTTACACACTGCAGATCCTGGCAGCAGAGCCAGGCGATGCAGCAACGTATTACTGTGGAGCAAGAACCACCCTGGAGCAGCTCTGCAGCAGAGTGAACCAAAAACCAGCAGATGGGGAAGACAGATCTCTCAGCATTTCTTTCTGTCAGCTGCTGCCCAGGGCTCTTGTCAGGCAATTGCAGGTGCAGGAAATGTCCCTCTGGCTGGGTGGCACTAAAAGGCACTGGAGGGAGGGCTGCAGGAAGGGCTGGTGCCATTGATGGTGCAGGAGGGTCTGTGCTGGGAGCTGCAGAGGCTGCAGTTTGGGGAAGTGCAGGGTTAGTGCACGTTGCCAGGGCTCCTGTCCAGCAGAGCTTCATTTCTTTTCTGCACCTCTCCTTGGCTCTCAGCCATTTTACCTTGCGACATGTCTGGAGTAGAGACACATCAGCACTTATTGACTGGGCACCTCTAATAGGCATTGTGCACACACAGTTTTACTTTCGTGATGAACAGAGTCTCTGGCCATGGCATTTCAACTGCCTGGGACCTCTACTAGGTCATCCTGTAGTCAATATCTTTCTCTATCACTTGACAGGAGCCACCTTCAGAGGCCGAGTGTTTCTGTCCTCTCCCCAGTCCCCTTCTCAGTCCCCACAGCCCTGCACAATATCATCATCAGGAGCTGATATGGGAACATCCACAGCGTTAGGTCCCACAGCCACAGGAACAGCCCCAGCAGCATTGGCACCAGTGGCTCCATACCTGATACAACTAATTCTGAGGTCAGATTGGTCTGCAGCCCACTCAGGGCAGATCTGTTCTTATCTCAAATGTTCATGTCCCACACTGGATGCCAAATGAGGCTGTTGGGGTTTCGAAATGCAATTGCCCTATTTTGTGTTCTCACTGAGCCACTCCAAATCAAAACTGAGGCTCTTCCCCAGCATCACACAAAGTATGAGCATGGAGAGGGCTTCACAGAAGGATCGGAACCACACAGGTTGATAGACACCCCGGAGGTCAGCAAGAGCTTCAAGCTGTGCTCCTGGTGCCCCACCTCTCCCCCTCAGTGCTGTCACAGGCAGAGGGAGGGACCAGCAGGGCCTGGGCCTGAGAGCAGTGGCAGAGGCCCAGGCAGGGCAGGTGTGGGCAGAGCTGTTGTGCAGGCGCAGAGAAGCTGCAGAGAGGCCACTGAGAGCGGGCCTGGCCATGTGGAGTGCCCTGTGCGTGGGCTTCTTGCCCATTGTAGGTAAGTGCAGGCAAGGGCTGCTGGCCCCAGGAGCTGAGCGTGGCCCTGGGCTCTGCAGGGCTCTGGGCAGCTGTGCTGAGCGCTTGCAGCCGCAGCTGTGCCCCGGCTCCAGCTGCCCAGCCATGCCTGTGGAGCACGGGGAGAGCAGCCCTGCTCCTCTGGTGCCTCTGAGCTGGGCACCTGCGTGCCAGCTGCCTGCTCTGCAGCCTGGGCACACGCAGGGCACCTCCCTGCTGCACTCAGATCTCAGGGCCCAGCGCTTGGCCCTGGCACTGGACACTGCTCCTGGGGCACTGCGGCCCCTCTGGCACAGAGCAGCTGGGCCATGGCAGCACAGGGCACAGCCCCACTGCCTGTGACAGCCCTTTGGCTTTGCTCTGCTCACCCACAGCAGCTTCAGGGACAGGACAGTGGGTGCCTCTCCATCCTGTCTTGGCAAGGACAAAGGAGTTTGCCCCCCCAAGGTGTTAATCCTTCCTGCTTCTTTGGGGAAAAGTAGAAAAAGCTTCCTGTGTGACCGGGAAAAGCAATGAGGGAAATGTGTTGTCTCCTTCCTTGTGAGCCTTGCCAGCTGCCACCAGCTCTGCCCATCTGTGTCAGCTGGCTTCCAAGAGGAGGATTTTGTCCTCCCACAGATCCAGGGCCAGTCCAAAGCCCCACCAGCATTGCCCTGACCTTTGCTGGATCTTGCAGTGACTGTGGCTCGTTCTTGCTCTCTGCAGCAGTCACTGGCCAGGTGGCCTTGGAGCAGCAGCCCAGGGAAGTGACCGTGCGAGAGGACGATGTATTCACCTTCCACTGCAGCATGAAGGGCGATCGTATGAGCAACTACTTGATGTACTGGTACCGTCAGGGCCCACGGGGCTCTCTGGAATGGATTTATGAGAGCCTTGCAGATACCTATGGAGATGGTTTCCAAGATCACTTTAAGGGAAGAGTGGAGAGCTCCAAGAACAGCTTCACACTGCAGCTCCTGGCAGCAGAGCTAGGGGATGCAGCAACGTATTACTGTGGAGCAGAACCACCCTGGAGCAGCTCTGCAGCAGAGTGAACCAAAAACCAGCAGATGGGGAAGACAGACCTCCCAGCATTTCTTTCTGGCAGCTGCTGCCCAGGGCTCTTGTCAGGCAATGGCAGGTGCAGGAAATGTCCCTCTGGCTGGGTGGCACTAAAAGGCACTGGAGGGAGGGCTGCAGGAAGGGCTGGTGCCATTGATGGTGCAGGAGGAGCTGTGCTGAGAGCTGCAGAGGCTGAAGTTTGGGCAAGTGCTGGGTTAGTGCGCCTTGCCTGGGCTCCTGTCCAGCACAGCCTCACTTCTCCTCTGTGCCTTGCCTTGGTTCTCAGCCCTTTTTCCTCAGGGACAGTCAACATGGTTTGGGAAGTGGGAATTGGGCTTAGCCAGCATGACAGCATTCTACAATGAGACAAAGGGTCTTGCTGTGTGAGAAAACACTGGATGCTGTGCATTCTTCATTCAGTTGAGCTCCCAGCACTGACTTCCCTGGAAAACTTCTGCACAAATCCTTTCATTATGGCCATGGTTCAGTGACATGGATTGTGCAAGGGTACATGTTCCTCCTCCTGGCCTCTCCTCCGGTTTTGTGGGAAATGAAATTCCAGAAGGCTGATCTGGCTGCTGAAGCCCGAGGTGAATAAAGCATTCAGGACCTCAGCCCTGTCCCATATCCTCTCTCACCTGGTCCCCATCCCATTCAGCACTGGGCCCACGTTTTCCCAGCCTCGTTTGTCCATGCAGCCTCCTGGCCTGTTGCCCGGCCTCCTTGCTCACTGGGGAGGAATCCTCTTCAGCTCAGCTCTGCTGGGACCGAGAACCAATGTGTCCCTGCTGGGCTCCCAAGCCTGGGAAGGACATGGACAGAGGGGAACAAATGCTGTCAATGGCCATGAACACACAGCAGGGAACAGCTGACATACAAGGAGAGCCTGGGAGATCTGGGTTGGTTTTGCGTGGAGAAGAAAATGTTGAAGGGGATCTGACACTGAGTTTAAATACCTGATACTCTAAGTTCCATTCGTGAGGGCATTCAAGGACAAGGCTGTGGGCACCTCTTCCCCCTCTCCCTATCATACAGCTCAGCCCCACACAGCTGCTCACTCAGTCCCCCTCACTGTCATGGGAGAGAGGAACAAAAGGGTGGAGTTAGAAAATGTGTGTTTTGACAGAAAGAGAGTTGAGAAATCAAGGCAAAACCAACATGCAAAAACCAAACAACATCTAGAATTAATTCCTGACGTCCCACTGGCACAGTGGAGCCACAGTGCTGGTTCCTCTTCTGCTCCCCTTTGCTTATGCCCATTCTGGCTCTCCAGAAAGAACAGCATCAGGTCTGATGACCACACAGTGTCCTTATGAGGGAGCTTGGCAGCCTGTAAATGTGTCTGCAGCCTTACAGAACAACAACACACCCGAGGTTCTGATAGAACACACGCCACAGAAACGGGAAAGAACAGAAATACAGAAAACAGACCCATGCAGAATAGCTCTCCTCATTCCTCT
This sequence comes from Zonotrichia albicollis, assembly GCF_047830755.1. Classification (NCBI taxonomy): domain Eukaryota; kingdom Metazoa; phylum Chordata; class Aves; order Passeriformes; family Passerellidae; genus Zonotrichia; species Zonotrichia albicollis. The sequence goes on along the minus strand of NC_133841.1, from coordinate 4,074,093 downwards.
GTCTGCTTCCCGTTTCCCCAGCCCAAATTTCCATTTGTATCATTTGCAGGTTTCCCTGGTTCCTTTTCAGCTTTGAAACTTGCAGCCTGAAGAGGACACAGGGTTGTCCTCAACACTCCTGTAGCACAAGTTATTTCTGGAAGTCCTCAGTGACAAAAGCTGGGAATGTCAAGCGCTAACTGCAATATTCTCCTGCTTAAAAGAAAGAGCAGTGACTGAGACTGTGAGCTCTGACCTCAGGGCTGGTTTTTCCTGATCATCCACCTCCAGGCAGCTCTTCCCAGCTCAGAATACCACATAACAAGGGAAAATTGGTAGATGATTTAACATTCAATGAAACCAGAGACTGAACTATGTCCAGTAGTGGAATCAGTCCGAAGTACAGAGAAATTCCAGCCTCTACATGGGGCCTGACTTTCAAAGAATGAACATTCCTGCACTACTGACCACTCGTCTGCAGGTGTATAGAAAAAATTAATTCCTTTCTTGACTGTATGCTCAGCATCCTTGTGTCCCTGCTCAGGTGAAAAACAACTGACATGACAAACTGGAGAGTCAGGATGTGTCCCCAGTAGCCGACCGAGGTTTCAGCAGTGTGGAGGAGAGAGGAGCCATCCCCTCCCTCAGCTGCGGGCAGCATTTTGCCCACGGCAGCCCCGGATGCCAGTGACCTTCTGTGGAACACAGACGGCGAATTTCTGGGCGCGTTGCCCGCGGGTCCCTTCGGCACAAGGCGCTGTCCAAGCGCTCAGCGCTGCTTCGCGTGCGCGGCCCGGGCGCGGCCGGCGCTGCCCGTCCCGCCCGGCGGGGCCGCGGCCCCGGGGCCCGGGCCGGGTGTGTCGGGGCGGGCAGAGGCGGCGGCGCTGCCCCGGCCGGGCGGGGCCGGGCGGGAGCGGCCCGAGCGCGGCTCCGCTCGGCTCCTGTGCGGCTGCCGCGGCGCCCGCAGCGATGGTGGCCGGGCCGGGGCCGGGGCTGCTGGCCTTGGCCTTGGCCTTGTGGCCGGCAGGTGAGAGCCGGGCGGGGAGGGCAGCGAACCCGGCCCGGGAAACGACGGACAGCGACAGCGACAGGCAGCGACAGGAGCAAGAACACGAACAGGGACGGGAACAAGGGCAGAGAATGGGGAAAGGACAGGAGCAGAGGCAGGGCAGGGAACACGGGCAAAGGCCGGGACAGACCCAGGGTCAGGGGCTGTGGGCTGGCGGCTGTGGCTGTGCCGGGCCGGGGGCACCGGGACACCGGGACAGCGCCCTCGGTCCGCGGGCGCGCCCTGCCCGATCCCTGCGCTCTCCCTCCGCAGGGCTCTGGGCACAGCCGAGGCTGCAGGAGGCCGGCGGAGGGCAGCGAGCGCCCGGGGACTCCGTCACCCTCTCCTGCCGCGGATCCGGATTCACCTTCAGGAATTATGCAATTTTTTGGTACCGTCAGTCACCCGAAGGCCGGCTGCAGTGGGTGTCTGTTATTAGTTTTGATCCCACTGTTTTTTATTTTGACCAGTCACTGCAGGGGCGGGCCAAGATTTCCCGGGACAATTCCCGCTCAGAGGTTTATCTCTCCCTGCTGACCCTGCAGCCCCGTGACTCTGCCCGGTACTTCTGCACTGTTGTTCACACGGGGACAGGAAACCCAGCTGGGCTTTAACATAAACCTGCTCGGGTCTGGCTCAGCACCAAGAAATTTGGAGATGGTGAATTCCAAAGTTGTTCAGGGCTGTTCCTAAGAAATCAGGTACCATCCCCACGCAGCACCAGTGATCCTGGCCTTTCATCAAGAGCTTCTTTCCCAGCACTGAGGCTTTCCTTCTCCTGAGTCCCAATTACAATGCTCTGCGCTGCAGAGGAGGTTCCAGGTTTTTCAGTCATGCAGTCAGCCTGGTGACTGCCTGGCTCCAGTCTCACTCAGCCTTCCTTGGTCCCCTTCTTAAGTGGAACATGCAAAGCACATGCAGAGTCCTGGGCTGCCTTTGCTGCAGGGCAGGGGTCCAGGAGGGCTTAGAGAGGAAGAGGCAGCTGGAGAAGTGTCATCACTGGGGAGCCAGAAGGGTGCAGGGCCAGAGTGCAGGGAGGAGGGTGAAGAGCACTTTGGATAAGGGGAGCCCGGGCCAAGATGAGATGAAATTCTGGGGTGTCCAATGTGAGAGCAGAAGCACAGCAGAGCCAGGGCCAGGGGAAGGACAAGCTGATAACCCCCCTGGTCACTTCCAAAGTGCCAGCAACAGCCTGTGAGACTGCCAGAGAGAAAGGCCAGGGCTGGCCCCTCAGAACCACATCACCTTTAGCCCAACACAGCATTTCATGCCCAACAAATGGTCTGTTACTGCACCACACAGAGTGAGAGACAGCCAGGAGGGCAGCAAGAGCTTCAAGCTGTGCTCCTGGTGCCCCACCTCTCCCCCTCAGTGCTGTCACAGGCAGAGGGAGGGACCAGCAGGGCCTGGGCCTGAGAGCAGTGGCAGAGGCCCAGGCAGGGCAGGTGTGGGCAGAGCTGTTGTGCAGGTGCAGAGAAGCTGCAGAGAGGCCACTGAGAGCGGGCCTGGCCATGTGGAGTGCCCTGTGCGTGGGCTTCTTGCCCATTGTAGGTAAGTGCAGGCAAGGGCTGCTGGCCCCAGGAGCTGAGCGTGGCCCTGGGCTCTGCAGGGCTCTGGGCAGCTGTGCTGAGCGCTTGCAGCCACAGCTGTGCCCCGGCTCCAGCTGCCCAGCCATGCCTGTGGAGCACGGGGAGAGCAGCCCTGCTCCTCTGGTGCCTCTGAGCTGGGCACCTGCGTGCCAGCTGCCTGCTCTGCAGCCTGGGCACACGCAGGGCACCTCCCTGCTGCACTCAGATCTCAGGGCCCAGCGCTTGGCCCTGGCACTGGACACTGCTCCTGGGGCACTGCGGCCCCTGTGGCACAGAGCAGCTGGGCCATGGCAGCACAGGGCACAGCCCCACTGCCTGCGACAGCGACAGCCCTTTGGCTTTGCTCTGCTCACCCACAGCAGCTTCAGGGACAGGACAGTGGGTGCCTCTCCATCCTGTCTTGGCAAGGAGAAAGGAATTTATTGTCCCATGGTGTAAATCCTTCCTGCTTCTTTGGGGAACATCAGAAAAAGCTTCCTGTGTTACTGGGAAAAGGAAGGAGGAAAATGTGTTGTCTCCTTCCTTGTGAGCCTTGCTAGCTGCCACCAGTTCTGCCCATCTGTTTCAGCTGGCTTCCAAGAGGAGGATTTTGTCCTCCCACATGTCCAGTGCCAGTCCAAAGCCCCACCAGCATTGCCCTGACCTTTGCTGGACCTTGCAGTGACTGTGGCTTGTTCTTGCTCTCTGCAGCAGTCACTGGCCAGGTGGCCTTGGAGCAGCACCCCAAGGGAGTGACCGTGCGAGAGGGAGATGAATTCACCTTTGAGTGCAGCATGAAGGGAGATCGTATGGGCAGATACTACATGTACTGGTACCGTCAGGGCCCACGGGGCTCTCTGGAATGGATTTACATGGAGGGTGATGCCTATGGAGACGGTTTGCAAGATAACTTTAAAGGAACAGTGCAGAGCTCTGAGAACAGCTTCACACTGCAGCTCCTGGCAGCTACCCCAGGCGATGCAGCAACGTATTATTGTGGAGCAGAACCACTGTGGAGCAGCTCTGCAGCAGAGTGAACCAAAAACCAGCAGATGGGGAAGACAGATCTCCCAGCATTTCTTTCTGGCAGCAGCACAGCCTCATTTCTCCTCTGTGCCTTGCCTTGGTTCTCAGCCCTTTTTCCTCAGGGACTGTCAATATGGTTTGAAAAGTGGGAATTGGGCTTAGCCACATTGACAGCATTCTACAGTGAGACAAAGGGTCTTGCTGGGTGAGGAAACAGTGGATGCTGTGCATTCTTCATTCAGTTGAGCTCCCAGCACTGACTTCCCTGGAAACCTTCTGCACAAATCCTTTCGTTAGGGCCTAGAGAATGACTCAGTGACATGTATTGTGCAAGGGTACATATTCTTCCTCCAGGGCTGTGGGAAATGAAATTCCTGAAGGCTGATCTGGCTGCTGAAGCCTGAGGTGAATAAAGCATTGAGGACCTCAGCCCTGTCCCATATCCTCTGTCACCTGGTCCCCATCCCATTCAGCACTGGGCCCACGTTTTCCCAGCCTCGTTTGTCCATGCAGCATCCTGGCCTGTTGTCCTGACTCCCTGCTCACTGGGGAGGAATCCTCTTCAGCTCAGCACTGCTGGGACTGGGGACCAATGTGTCCCTGCTGGGCTCCCAAGCCTGGGAAGGACATGGGCAGAGGGGAACAAATGCTGTCAATGGCCATGAACATACAGCAGGGAACAGCTGACATATAAGGAGTGCCTTGGAGATCTGGGTGCATTTATTATAAATAAGAAGTTGCTCACAGGAAATTTGTCACACGAATCCTTTGCAGTCCTCCAGAACTGGCCTTTGGTTTGTGCAAGGGAGAAAGAAAGAGCTTCTACTCATCTTTTCCCAACTGAATTTCCTCCCATCTACTCTGCCCAGGATTGCAGCCCCCACCAACAAGCCATGGCCAGCAACAGACTTGTCCAGCTCCAGGAAGCAGCCAATAGACCAGTGAAATGAGAATGCTTGTTCTTCCCCTTCTATCCAAAGCCATGTGTTTAGGGAAATTAATTTACAGTAACTTCTCTTGGTAATATTGCTCTAAGCATTCTCCTGTGGCAAGGAACTTACAGGCAACAAAATGGAGAAAAAATCCCTGAGAGAAAGAAGAGGAAAAACCCTAATGTCCACCAACTGTTAACGTTGGTAAGATCCCTGATTATTACAGAAGGATTAGGAAAATGCTCCACAATTGCAGGCTACCACTAACTATATGATTAATATAGCAATCAAATTAAAAGCCAACTTCAGTCAACTATAACAACAGCAAATAGAATCAATTAAAGAACCATGAGCTGAACCAAAGTAAACCAAACAGCAAATAGAATCAATTAAAGAACCATGAGCTGAACAATTCTTAAACATGGAACTGATTTTTCCTCGGGCATGCAAATAGGCTTTGAGGAGAGTAATGCTTGAAGGTCTAGAAGAATTAGAAAATATAGAATGAAAATAACTTGAAAGTTTATAAGGTGGAGAGATGCTTCCCAGAAAACCTTTCATGTATTTAACCCAAACTCTATTGTGTGTTAAAACACAAACCAGTAACCAGATCCTTTCACTGAGGCACTTCTAAGAACAATATTCCTTGCCAAAATGTTCGAGCAATATTCTAGTTACATGAACAATACCTCTCCCCTCTGCCAAAAAAAGCTAGGATGATTATTTTATTATTAGTGTAGAGAATCCTCTGGAACATTGTTAGATGTTCAGAAGTAGAGCAGTGTAGAGGCACAGGAAAACAAAAGGCAGCACCACAGACATGAAAGAAGAGACAACACCTGGCACTGGAACTCCCCCGAGATGTTTTTGTAGAACTGTCTAGCACAGTGGTGGGCTACTTACCACAGTGACTGAAAACAACTGAACCACCACACAAAAACTGTCTCACTGCCTTCTCTTGAAGGAGGAAATAATGGTAGCTTTACCTCATCTATTTTTCCTTAGACAACTCTGTGCACATACACAAATTTGATTTACCCAGAATTACTGAAACAGCATAGCAGCCCTCCTAATGTTCCAAGAGCAATTTCCTCACCATTCAACCTGAGATCTTGGCTCTTGCAAACAGGTCATTTTAGACATTTGATCATCACAGTTGAACAACTTGACAGGAACCTTCTGTATTTACCAGTTATGAGTTTATTCAGGAGCCCTTTGTTCATCATTTTGGACGTCTGACACAAAGCCTGACTTACTGCTTTGTCAAGAGGAACCATTCTTGAGGCTCAAAGAGCTAATCTCTGAATGTGAGCAGCTCTCCTTCTCTGTCCAGGACCATAACCCATGGGATTCGTCCCAGAAGAGCGCAGACTCTGCTCTCCTGAAGCCCAGGGCTCCAGTCCTGTTTTTGCATTGCTCTCTTCTCCCAGCATCCTGAGCTCTAACACTGCATGGTCACTGCAGCCAAGGCTGCCCCAGCACCAATTCTTCCTCAGTGGCACACAGAGGTCCAGCTTACCAGCCATTTGCTTTAGTAACTTCACATCAGTACATGCCAGAAAACTCCTGTGTGTGCCCAGCTGTGCTGTCCTGCCATCAGACACCTGACACACTTTAAGCACCCCATGAAGACCAGAGCCCAGGGATGTCCCAATTGTCCCACAAAAGCCTCACCTATTTCTTCCCATTCCTCTCACGTTTTCTACCCGTATTTCTGCTTTGGGAATGGCCCAAATTCCCTATCCATTCATGGTTTTGTCTTTGTGTTCAGAATGGTCACTGCCTCCCCTTGCTCAGGAAGTATCGCGACGGGTGAGGGGCAGCAGGGATTCCCTGAGAGTTGGGGGCCAGGGGCTGCTGCTTCCTTCCAGAGGGGCTGCTCAACTCCGGAGCCACAGGGTAAGCACGTTTGACTGGAGTCACTGTTGCCCTGTGCTTTTTGCCTGTTATTCTTTCTTTCTTTTCCTTTGGCACTTTGAGTAGTATTGGAATATGAATCCCAATATTACCAGTTAGATTGTGCCTGGGCCAGTCTGACCCTTGCTGCTAGGCCAAAGGCGGCATCTGCGATGCGATGTATCACCCCAGAGACACCTTTAGCTTGCTGATGGTTTCAGCTGGGCACTAAACAAGTCCAGGCTTGATAGGTACTTTGTTTACCTCAGGAAGAAGACTTAAGGTGAAGGTGAAGAGAAAAAAAGGAGAGGATTCTGCTGGAGGGTTGTATCCAGTGGTTTATTCTATGGCGATACTGGTCTGAATCTTGGGAAGAGCTCCAACAGAATGCCCGACCGCATGGCTGGACTCACCTTTTAAGCTCAGGGGGAGGGGAGGGGACAGGTGAGACACCAACCAGGTGGGAGGGGCGGGGTCTCAAGGGACGAGGGACACCTAGACAGGCCAATGACCTCTGGGCCTGAGGGGCATCCTTTGAATTTGACCAACCACACGACGCCTTTGCTGGAATGTTAAGCCTGATTGACAGGACTCGCTCAGCAAGCGGGCGAGGGGGGAAGGGAGGGTTTTGGCACACCTGGACAAGGGACCTGGAAGTTTAAAACACACTGCAACAGAGTAGGGATTGCCAGCTTGATTCTCTGCTTCTCTGTCATTTGAGAGCCCAGAGCCCGTGTGTGCTACACCAGGAGCAGTGAGGCAGGAGCACGCTGGGCCACACCCTCTGCTGATCCCAGGATCAGCCACTGCCAGTGAGCTGTCCAAAGGAGCAATCCCCCGCCCAGCCCTGCCGTTGTCTGCCACTGCTTCAGGGATTTCTGTGACACTATAACTTGACACCCCTTGTCTGCCCAGACACCTGTGACTCCTGCCACAGCTTGAGAGTTTCACCTACACTTGGTTTACCACTGTGAGTGATCTCACCTCTGCCGATGCAGCCTGTTGCTCCAAAGTTCCTGCTAGAGCTGGTTTCACTATCCAGAGGGGCACTGGGACCGGCTGCTCCTGTGGGATTGTAAAGCGAGCTCCTTCTCCATCTCTCCTGCCTGCCCACCCACCATTACCCACATGCAGAGAGGCGGCCCAGTTTGCGCCACAGCGCCCCCTTCTGGCGCGGAGAAATCACCGCACCTGCCCTGCCCTAAATGAGCCTTGCTTGGTCGTATCCTATGCAAGCTGTTACAGCCCCAGAGCTCAGTCCCCAAGGGGACTGGGTGCTAGAAGCCAGCTCGCTCTCAGACCAAGGCCGCGGGTTAGCCCCTAGCAAGCAGGGAGATATTCAGCTCTTAGTGATTAGGCAGCTCTTGTGATTTCAGCTTTGCTTGCTAGGTAGCTTTTCCCTTGGCCTAAGGCTCCAGCAGACGGTAGAGAGAGGAGAAGCAGAAGACGCTGGCTGTTCCACGAGTATGGCTTTATTGTAGGGGTCCGTGAAGGGTCTCAGCTCTTCTTCTTCCGAGTTAGTAGGGGTACAGTATGCTACTTTTATACCCTTGGCCTGGATCCAATCCTGACCAATGGAAAAGGTGTTAGAGTGACCATAAGTGACCAATAGTAGGGTTTAACACAATATTGCCTTACATGGCTATAGGGATAAGGTACAAGGCGGATGTCCCTGGAGACAGGAAACTTCTTTGCCGCTGTGTCAGCATTCTATTCTCCAAGGGGCCCTGGCTAAACCTGAGGGGTTTACTACACTGCCCGGCCGGGAGCCAGCAGAGCCCCTGCTGGCTGTGCCCGGAACTGCACCAAAGGGGAAAGCACCTGCAGCTGAGAGAGGCCGGGCCTGGGTGTGTGGTTCTGTTTGGTGCTGCTGCTGCTGTTTGTTTGGGTTGTTATACGTACACATACTAGTAAAGAACTTTTATTCCTCTTCCTATATCTTTCCTTGAAAGCCCCTTTATTTCAAAGGTACAATAATTTGGAGAGAAAGAGATCCTATTCTCCATTCCAGTAGAGGTTCCCACCTTCCTTGGCAGACATCTGTCTTTCAAACTAGGACAGCCACCACCACCTGTGTGAGGCAGCACAGGCAGCAGATGGAGCAGCTACAGACAAACTCATAGTACATTTGTTTCCATGACCTTGCTACAGTGAGGGAATCCCTGAGCAAGAGCCAGGTAGAGGCAAGGAGAGACACTGGCATGTAAACTTGGTTCATGTTAGAGGACCCCTGGATGCAGTTCACCCTGGGCTGTCAAGGGTAATTCCCAGCTGGAAGGTCACTTCAGCAATTTACGACCCTTCTGCGTCTTCTGTTTTTAATCCATTCCTCCCATCACCCCCAGAGTAGGCGTGCTACATCCTAGAACTCTGTTCATACTACCACTAGTACCTACAAGAAGAGAAGGAGGCGAATTAGACTGCATTGCAAGAAATGCTCTGAAAGAACACCAGAGGTACTGATTATTTTTCTGCTTTCTATCCACCTAAACTCCACCACACCCTTCATAGGTGTCAGATAATACCCACGTTCTCATTTACAACTCAACCTCTCTGATATTATTTGAGATCCCTCCTTGAAAGCCATATGGTGTTTCCTTATGTGGTGCATTTGGTCTCAAACCACTGAAGATGTCATGTGACTGCTTGTATAATCCAATATTCTGTGTAGTGGAACAGAGACAGTTTTTGTTATGAAATATATCACTGTGGACTGGGCTGGGGTTACCACAATGATATAAACAGCATAGGGACCTGTACAAAAAGAAAAAGAGGGAAAGAAGGTGACAAATGTAGGGAAAGAAAGGAGATGGGTGACTCTAAGGATTAAGAAGAGAAGAACAACATTCTTCCTATATTTCCTTGTATCCTGGATACATAATAGAGCTCATGAAAGTTCTAAAAGGTGGAAGAAAGGGGGAAGTTGAAAGTTTTATACTCAATCAAGCTTTTTAAAATCACCGAACAATTCCATTAACATTATTTCCCTTTCCAGTTTTGCAAGTAAATCTACCTCTGGATCCTCTCATGGACTTCCAGCCAGGGATAATTAGAAGGAATGGCTTTTCATCACCTGTTTACTTTTGAACATCATGAGAAAAGAGTGAGTTATTGGAGTGAGCCTTAGCAGTGTGAGGATAGAGAAGCTTATATTTGGACCAGGGACGACTCTCACAGTTGAACCAAGTAAGTGACAGCTCTTTATTCCTAAAAATCCGTTTAAAATTAATGTGGGGGAGAACAAGGGAATTTAACGGTTTGGGTTCACTGAAAGAATTTTCAGCTGCAATAATCCCTTGAATGCACTCGCGGTGCAGCCAGGCTTTCAAGCCAAACCCTCAGCTTGGATCTGCTCAGGAAGGTTTCCCAGGAACATCTGGGCTCACTCTGCCCAGCACCATTATTCCATGATCCCCAAACTCCAGCAGGGCACTGCTTAGCCTGTTGTAACTTATTCCCGCTTTGGGCAGCACTCTGGCCCAAATTCACTGCCCAGTGTCCAATTCTCCAGCGGGCTTGCACTGACTGACTTGGGGCAGGAATGCAGAGCTGAGTGAGGAGCTCCCAGGATGAGGAGTTTTGAGACAGATCTGTAACTCCTGGCTGGAGAACTTCTGGTTTGACACTGGCACCACCACACTGAGAGTGTCCCCGGGTAAGGCATTCCACTGGCCTGGGGACAGAGCAGGAAGGAGGTGAAATAGCCTTGGGCCTTAAATTCTCACAAGTGCCTCATATCCAAGAACTCCTGGAATGAAAGACAATTGGCCCCCAGGTTGTGTGGGTTCTTAAAAAGACCAGTGTGGGGAATAGGGATTATAGGAAGCCTGACTTATTCCTATCTTTCTTTGGAATTCTGTGATGAACAATAAAGGTGCAGGTCACCCCAAGTTTTTCAAGGGAATATGACTGTTGGGGTGGCAGAGGGGTTTTTGATGATGGTCTCTGTGATCCTGAAGTATCAGGTGCATCCCTCAGGAATTGTTGCTTTGCTTTTAGAGGACTGCATATCTTTAAAGAATCTCCCATGTTAATTTACATCCCTAAAACCTCCTGCTCTCCCTCCAGAAAGACGTGGGACTGCTTTGGGTGCTGCCAAATATCTCTCCATGTCTGTAGGATATGTTGCATGGGAATAAATGTGTATTTGGGAACAATCTCACTGCACTTCCAATTCCAATGGAACAAAGTAATGTAAATTTCCATTATGCAGGAAGACATCTTCTTTCCACGCTGTTCAATGATTTTCTTTTTCTAGCTAATGACAGGATACTTTGAGAGCTGCACAGAAACTCTGGAATTAAGTTTGCTAGTAAAATACATTGAACCTAAAGTATCAAAGTCCCTTTTGAGTCTGCTGAAATACTTAATGTGTTGAAGTGAAAGTTTCCAGGATGTCAGCAACCTCCCCCTTTTGTTCAAATAAATTTGAACATGAACATAAAAGATTAATCCCTTCCAGAAGCAAGCAGTGGTAGGAATTCATGGCTGTACTTTCAGGGAATGCAAACTAGTGGGACTCAGGTGAGCATTCTGGGGTCAGATAAAACAAATCTTCTGCTCTCTGAACTGCAGTTGCACTGTGTGCATTATTGCTTGCTGAAGATCCTGCCCAGGGAGCTATTGCAGAGAAGCAGCCTGGTTGTGTTCTGGCTGTTTGTAAAGTCTGGAGAGGAGACCACATGAAAAGCCCTTCTCAGAGAACACAGAATGCACAGGACTGACAGGCTCTGGCCAAGCCTGGTACAAGAGCTGGGAAGGAAGTGTTGGATTTCTGGTGGGTGTCTGGCTGCTGGAGGTGTGCACAAGTGTGTAGTTCTGCCTGTTTGATCAGGAGAGCTGACCCATGAAGTTGTGGCAGAGCACGGTTTGGCTTTCACCTCAGTTCCTCAGCACTGGCACAGGGCTGATGGGGAAAGGGGGTAAAATCAGAGCTCCTTGGTCAAACTGCCATCAGTACCCTGGGATGAACAAAATGTTACAGCTGAGGGATCTCTTGACCCACCTGCAAGGCAGACACCATGCCAAATGAAAAGCCTCATGCACCTCTCTTTGGCCAAGAGACCCCTCAGGATGCTCCTGACAAAGCAGACACATCAATCTTGGTGGATGTGTCTGACAGCTTTTCATAAGCTGAGCCCTTTCTGACAAGGAAGGCTGCTGGAGGATTCCTTTCAGTTCCATGGTTTTAGTCTCATCCAAATTGCTAATCTGAGTTCAATCCTGACATTGGTTTTTGAGATCACCCTTGATTCTCCACTTGTGACCTGACCTAGAGGCAAAGATATTTTGTTTAAAAAACAAGTCATGGTACCACAATAATTTGTGGGCAACTAAATTCTTTTGACACCAATATTTTTTTTTGTGAGACAGATGGTGGAGAGTTTCTGCTATCTTCTTTTGTTATTTGTAGCTCTAATGCCAAGGAATAATGACATAAAAGAGAGTAAATGAGAATGTTCATATTAGTCACAGATGGAGTACATGTGAATTTTGGGTCACTCAGCACCCAGACAAGCCTGCAGTAAAATCAATCCTGTCCAAACCATGCTTTTCTTTCCAGACATTTCCAACATTTCTGACCCTCAAGTCATTGTGATGAAATCAAAGAAACTGGAAGCAGGTGGCAGCTCTGGGAAAGCAGCTTGTTTGGCAAGGAACTCCGCTACAAAGAACATCAGATTGGAGATGCCCTCTCAGGAGGTGGTCTATGAACAGAGCCCATCCATTTTGACGTCACAGGGCTTGTACAATGCAATTAAAGTGGTCAGGGTGACAAAAGACACAGAGGTGACCTGCACGGCCAAATTCCCCGACCGCACGATAACAGCAGAGCCAGGTACAGTTTGGTGGCACAGCTGTCACTTATTTCTGGAGACAGTGGCCTGTGGGGCCTGGTGTTCTCCTTCTGGGCAGCACTGCCCTGGGCAGCCAGCAGAAATAAGAAAGACATTTGGGATTTCAGCAGGGAGAGCAGAGAAGGATGTTTCAAAGCATTTAAAAGAAATGGTTTTTCAACTGTTTAAATATTTTGAGATACTTTTCTTGGGAGAAGAAGAAAGACACAATCTATTTCTTTAAAATGGGAATTTCCTTATGATGCAATATTTTAGCTTATAGCAGGAAACCTCCTGCAGCACAAGCTGGAACAGCCCTTTGAATACCAACACAAAGTTAAAGGACGAGTATGTTGTGAGGGTTTTTTAATTAAATGAATTTTTACATTAGGCGGGTTTACTCTTTTAGCCAACAAGGTCATTCAAATAGTAAAACAAAACAATGCAGGAATTTTTCTGTCTCCTGCAACTGCATGGAGCACTTGTCTCCTCATATTAATATCAGAATTACTCCTGACATGCTGAAGCCCAGTCAGTATGTTCCTCTGATTTTCTATGAGAAATGTCAACTAAACATTTTTTTATTATCCTGTATAAATGGTGTATATAGTTTAAATTGCCTTTTCTTTATCATGCTACAGAAGAGGAGGCTGAAGAACCAATAACAGGATTTGGGGAACAAAACAGAACCAGAACAGAGTTAGGGGACAGTGAGAGGGTTTGCAACAGCACAAACATCTCAGCACAAGGTGAGTTACCCAAACAGGATGTGAAGTTACATTGCTCTCTGGGGGATAAAGACATGGAAATGTATTTTCTCCAGGGCAGAGGACTCAGAACACAACACATTCACCAGACACAAGCTGCTGTTCCAAGGTTGCTGTTCCAAGGTTGCTGTTCCAAGGTTGCTCTCCTGTTGTTGCCATGTTCTCTCTCAGCTCTTCCTTTGCTGCTCTTCCTCTCCCTGAAACTCTCACCTGTGGATTTTCCACTTTCTGCCAAGATCACAGCACCAAAACCTAGACCATGATCTCTCCCCTCTTTTCTGGTCGCTGAGCAGATGCTGGAGGGCAGAGAGTGAACATGCTGTCCATGGCTGTGCTGGGTTTGAGAGTCCTGCTGGCAAAGAGCATCGCCTTCAATGCCCTCATGAGCATCAAGTTGTTTCTTTTCTGAGGTAAGGGAGCTCACAGCTCTCAAACACTGGTTCAGAGGCCCAATTTCATTAAATGTACTTTAAACCTCCCTTTGCTCTTCCAGACATGGGAATGAACCCAAAGAAGAGCAGGAAAGAACGTGAACCAGCAGCACAAGGGGGCTGAACAAGCAGGGCCAGAGCTGCTGACAGAGACCAGCCAGGACACGAGGCAGCACCTTCCCCTGAAGACAGGCAACACTCTGCACTCCTGCTGGCCAGCTGATTTACACTGAAGAGTTTTGAGTGCTTTTGCTGTTTCCTCTCCTCTGAACACTGAGGAGAGTGGATTTATCCTCATCCTTCTGCTAAGTAAATGCCTCCACTCTACTGGCATTTGCACACCAGTGTCCAGCCTGCTTCAGTAGCTTTGAAAACTCCAGTGCTCTCTGCAGATAGATGGCCTTTGAAAAGCACCGTTCCCAGGCATGTTGTGTTAATGCCTGTGGAACTGGAGCAGCACTGCTGGGGGACTTCCAGCACAGGAGCTTAGGGTTTTAGATAATTTAAATATCCAAAAGTGTGTATTGCAGATAAGAAGAGCTGTGTAGAATCTGGAGTGATTTAATTCAGCCAGATATTGGTCATTTCTTGATTAAGACTGTATTTCTTCTGCCCAATGTATTGCATGTCCTTTTTATGTTCCTGCAGTAGTGACAAAAATAAAGATGTACTAGCAAAAATGCTGTGGGTTTTCTGTGCTTTTTCTTCTAAAGCTTGGATAGAGATTGCTGAAATCCAACTGTCCTAAAGTCCACTGGGGTCAGAAACACAGCTTAAATAATGTACATTTCCTTTTGGTTGAATTTGTCTTTTGCAGACTTTGTGCAGGGAAATGTCTCTGGCACAGTCAGGAGCCTCAGTGAGGAGAGTCCTTGCTGAAGGCACAAGGGAGGGAAAATTCTCCTGTCAGCAGAGAAGAAACCCTGCTGCTGTTTTGCACTCAGGGACAGGAGGAAGGGGCCACCAGAAAATCATTTGGGGTGGTTTGATGGAGTGATAGTTTCCATAGAAACTTGGCTCTTGCCTAACAGAGCCCAGCCCACACCTTCCCCAGCTCATGCCCCTCTCACAGGCTACAGGCAGCATGCTGTGGTCACCATTTCTGACTCAGTCACACCAGGCAGCATCAACCCTCCCCTGCTTTTGCAAACACAAGGTAACCACATCCTGAAGGGGAGATAAGGCTTTGCTCCCCCTGCCTGAGCTCCTGCAGCCCTCAAGAGAGCCTCTGCCCAGGACACAGCCAGGGCTGCTGCACTGAGCTTGCTCAGCTCACACCCTCAGGCCTGGAGTGCTGAAAAGTCCTTTGAAAAGAAACTTCAGTTCCTTTTCCTCTGGGCAAAGGTGAACAAAACCCCTGACTAAAAGTATATAAAGAAAATTCAGCAGACATTAAAATATCTCAGCAGACTGGGAGCAGCACAGAAGATAGACAAAAGATAACGACCATTAATGAACATCAGCTGCAAACACCAGCCCTGGCATGGTCAGAGACACCTGGTCTGGGAAAAGATCAATGAGAGAACCAAGACTGAGAATGGAAATAACATTGAAGGTGTAGTAATCAATAAAATACCAAACACTACAAACTGTGGAACTTGGCAGCAATGAGCATTGAACCAATGAATTTCCCTGGGTTTTGACTGGAGAAGCACAAGAAAACTCCAGTGAAACCGTTGTGGGATAGAAGGATTTTCTCTGCACAACCTGAGCAATGTGTGGATGAAATTATTTCACTTGCACCTCCTTGCCAGAATAAAGTAAAGCCTTGATTCTCTAATATGCAGCATGGTAGTTGACAACTGTCCTGCCGCTCAAGTCAAAATGCTGAGAGCTCTCTCCAGTGGAAGACAACATTAAAAGCATGCTGAAAGAATAAAGCTTTCTCCAAGAGGTTACCTTGGAAAACACAGTGATGAACACAATGAAAATGGGCAACACTAAGCACGTTTTGGTACCACTGAGACCTCCAGTTTTCTTATGCCACATTGAAAATGCAATGTAATAATCATATTACTCCATCTGCTAGTTATAATCTGAAGTATCTCTTATGTGCCACAAAATTCTATAAACTTCCTGACAAAATTAGATCTAACACAAACAGAAACTCAAAAAGTGTACGGTTAATTACCTGACTGTAAGGCAAGCTCTTGTTCTCTCTTTGCCTTATATTTCAGTCAGCAGATATGGTCTGAACTAAAGTAAAAGGAACCTGATCTTCCCCCTCCAAATCTATTCATGACTGTGGAGTGCAAAGTTCCAGGGAATGTCTGTCTTTCCAAAGCACAACACTGAAAATAGATGTCAAATCTGGGATTTCTGTAGGGAGGGCCTTAGTTGATTCCTGGCTCAGCCAAAGCCTCCCAGAATCAGAGAAATTCCTCTCTTGTGAGCTGTATTGAAACATAACCTGCAAGGAGGCAGAGTAGAGACATGCCAGCTTTCATTATATGGAGACCTCTTAGCGGCACTGCTCACACACTGTTTTATTTTGATGACAAATAGTCTCTGGCCATGGAGTTCCACCTGGCTGGGGGCTCTACTAGATCATGTTTGGGACAATATCTTTCCCTAACACTTGACAGGAGCCACCTTGTCCTCTCCCCAGGGCCCTTCCCAGTGCCCACAGCCCTGCACAATATCATCATGGGAGGCTCATATGAGAACATCCACAGGGTTAGGTCCCACAGCCACAGGAACAGCCCCAGCAGAATTGGCACCAGTGGCTCTATACCTGATACAGCTAATGCTGACGTCAGATTGGTCTGCAGCCCACTCTGGGCAGATCTTATCTTAGTTCTTATCTCAAACGTTCATGCCCCACACTGGATGCCAAGTGAGGCTGTTGTAGTTTAGGAATAGAATTTCCCAATTTAGTGTTCCCACTGAGCCACTCCAAATCAAGCCTGAGGCTCTTTCACAGGATCACACAAAGGGTGAATATGGAGAGGGCTTCACAGAAAGATGGGGGCTACGCAGGTTGAGACACATCCAGGAGGGCAGCAAGAGCTTCAAGCTGTGCTCCTGGTGCCCCACCTCTCCCCCTCAGTGCTGTCACAGGCAGAGGGAGGGACCAGCAGGGCCTGGGCCTGAGAGCAGTGGCAGAGGCCCAGGCAGGGCAGGTGTGGGCAGAGCTGTTGTGCAGGCGCAGAGAAGCTGCAGAGAGGCCACTGAGAGCGGGCCTGGCCATGTGGAGTGCCCTGTGCGTGGGCTTCTTGCCCATTGTAGGTAAGTGCAGGCAAGGGCTGCTGGCCCCAGGAGCTGAGCGTGGCCCTGGGCTCTGCAGGGCTCTGGGCAGCTGTGCTGAGCGCTTGCAGCCGCAGCTGTGCCCCGGCTCCAGCTGCCCAGCCATGCCTGTGGAGCACGGGGAGAGCAGCCCTGCTCCTCTGGTGCCTCTGAGCTGGGCACCTGCGTGCCAGCTGCCTGCTCTGCAGCCTGGGCACACGCAGGGCACCTCCCTGCTGCACTCAGATCTCGGGGCCCAGCGCTTGGCCCTGGCACTGGACACTGCTCCTGGGGCACTGCGGCCCCTGTGGCACAGAGCAGCTGGGCCATGGCAGCACAGGGCACAGCCCCACTGCCTGCGATAGCGACAGCCCTTTGGCTTTGCTCTGCTCACCCAGAGCAGCTTCAGGGACAGGACAGTGGGTGCCTCACCATCCTCTCTTGGCAAGGACAAAGGGATTTATTGCCCCATTGTGTGAATCCTTCCTGCTTCTTTAGGGAAAATGAAAAAATTCTTCCTGTCGGACTGGGGAAACAATGTAGGGAAATGTGTTGTCTCCTTCCTTGTGAGCCTTGCCAGCTGCCACCAGCTCTGCCCATCTATGTCAGCTGGCTTCCAAGAGGAGGATTTGTCCTGCCACAGGTCCAGTGCCAGTCCAAAGCCCCACCAGCATTGCCCTGTCCTTTGTTGCATCTTGCACTGACTGTGGCTCGTTCTTGCTCTCTGCAGCAGTCACTGGCCAGGTGGCCTTGGAGCAGCAGCCCAGGGAAGTGACCGTGCAAGAGGGCGATGAATTCACCTTTCAGTGCAGCATGAAGGGAGATCATATGAACAACTACTACATGTACTGGTACCGTCAGGGCCCACGGGGATCTCTGGAATGGATTTACCGAGATGGTGCAGATATCTATGGAGAAGGTTTTGAAGATCACTTTAAGGGAAGTTGGGACAGTTCCCGGACCACACTGCAGCTTCTGGCAGCAGAGCCAGGCGATGCAGCAACGTATTACTGTGGAGCAGCACCACCCTGGAGCAGGTCCGCAGCAGAGTGAACCAAAAACCACCAGATGGGGAAGACAGATCTCACAGCGTTTCTTTCTGGCAGCTGCTGCCCAGGGCTCTTGTCAGGCAATGGCAGGTGCAGAAAACCTCCCTCTGGCTGGGTGGCACTAAACGGCACTGGAGGGAAGGCTGCTGGAAGGGCTGGTGCCAGTGATGGTGCAGGAATATCTGTGCTGGGAGCTGCAGAGGCTGCAGTTTGGGGAAATGCAGGGTTAGTGCACGTTGCCAGGGCTGCTGTCCTGCACGGTCTCATTTCTTTTCTGCACCTCTCCTTGGCTCTCAGCCATTTTGCCTTGCGACATGTCTGGAGTAGAGACACATCAGCACTTATTGAGTGGGCACCTCTAATAGGCATTGTGCAAACACAGTTTTACATTGGTGATGAATAGAGTCTCTGGCCATGGAATTTCAACTGCCTGGGACCTCTACTAGATCATCCTTGAGTCAATATCTTTCTCTAACACTTGACAGGAGCCACCTCCAGAGGCTGAGTGTTCCTGTCCTCTCCCCAGGCCCCTTCTCAGTCCCCACAGCCCTGCACAATATCATCATCCGGAGCTCATACGGGAACATACACAGGGTCAGGTCCCACAGCCACAGGACCAGCCCCAGCAGAATTGGCAGAAGTGGAACCGTACGTGATACAACTAATGCTGAGGTCAGATTGGTCTGCAGCCCACTCTGGGCAGATCTGTTCTTATCTCAACCCTTCATGACCCCACATTGGACACCAAATGAGGCTGTTGTGGTCTCGGAATGGAATTTCCCAATTTAGTGTTCCCACTGAGCCACTCCAAATCAAGCCTGAGGCTCTTTCACAGGATCACACAAAGTAGGAATATGGAGAGGGTTTCACAAAAAGATGGGGGCCACGTGAGAGACAGCCAGGAGGGCAGCAAGAGCTTCAAGCTGTGCTCCTGGTGCCCCACCTCTCCCCCTCAGTGCTGTCACAGGCAGAGGGAGGGACCAGCAGGGCCTGGGCCTGAGAGCAGTGGCAGAGGCCCAGGCAGGGCAGGTGTGGGCAGAGCTGTTGTGCAGGTGCAGAGAAGCTGCAGAGAGGCCACTGAGAGCGGGCCTGGCCATGTGGAGTGCCCTGTGCGTGGGCTTCTTGCCCATTGTAGGTAAGTGCAGGCAAGGGCTGCTGGCCCCAGGAGCTGAGCGTGGCCCTGGGCTCTGCAGGGCTCTGGGCAGCTGTGCTGAGCGCTTGCAGCCGCAGCTGTGCCCCGGCTCCAGCTGCCCAGCCATGCCTGTGGAGCACGGGGAGAGCAGCCCTGCTCCTCTGGTGCCTCTGAGCTGGGCACCTGCGTGCCAGCTGCCTGCTCTGCAGCCTGGGCACACGCAGGGCACCTCCCTGCTGCACTCAGATCTTGGGGCCCAGCGCTTGGCCCTGGCACTGGACACTGCTCCTGGGGCACTGCGGCCCCTCTGGCACAGAGCAGCTGGGCCATGGCAGCACAGGGCACAGCCCCACTGCCTGCGACAGTGACAGCCCTTTGGCTTTGCTCTGCTCACCCAGAGCAGCTTCAGAGAGAAGACTGTGGGTGCCTCACCATCCTCTCTTGGCAAGGACAAAGGAATTTGTCCTCCCATGGTGCAATTCCTTCCTCTTTCTTTGGGGAAAAGCAGAAAAAGGTTCCTGACAGACCGGGAAAAGGAAGGAGGAAAATGAGGTGGCTCCTTCCTAGTGAGCCTTGCTAGCTGCCACCAGTTCTGCCCATCTGTGTCAGCTGGCTTCCAAGAGGAGGATTTTGTCCTCCCACAGGTCCAGTGCCAGTCCAAAGCCCCAACTGCATTGCCCTGACATTTGCTGAATCTTGCAGTGACTGTGGCTTGTTCTTGCTCTCTGCAGCAGTCACTGGCCAGGTGGCCTTGGAGCAGCAGCCCAGGGAAGTGACCGTGCGAGAGGGAGATGAATTCACATTTGAGTGCAGCATGAAGGGAGATCGTATGAGCAACTACTACATGTACTGGTACCGTCTGGGCGCACGGGGCTCTCTGGAATGGATTTTCAGGGAGGTTAATCACTATGGAGACACTTTCAAAAATCGTTTTAAAGCAAGAGTGGAAAGCTACGAGAACAGCTTCACACTGCAGATCCTGGCAGCAGAACAAGGAGATGCAGCAACGTATTACTGTGGAGCAGAACCACCCTGGAGCAGCTCTGCAGCAGAGTGAACCAAAAACCAGCAGATGGGGAAGACAGATCTCTCAGCATTTCTTTCTGGCAGCTGCTGCCCAGGGCTGTTCTCAGGCAATGGCAGGTGCAGGAAATGTCCCTCTGGTTTGAGGGCACTAAAAGGCACTGGAGGGAGGGCTGCAGGAATGGCTGGTACCATTGATGGTGCAGGAGGATCTGTGCTGGGAGCTGCAGAGGCTGCAGTTTGGGGAAGTGCAGGGTTAGTGCACCTTGCCAGGGCTCCTGTCCAGCATGGCCTCATTTCCCCTCTGTGCCTTGCCTTGGTTCCCAGCGCTTTTTCCTCAGGGACAGTCAACATGGTTTGAGAAGTGGGAATTGGGCTTAGCTACATTGACAGAATTCAATGAATTCTGTCATTGACAGAATACAATGAGACAAAGGGTTTTGCTGGGTGAGGAGAGAGTGGATGTTGTGCAGTCTTCATTCAGTTGAGCTCCCAGCACTGACTTCACTGGAAACCTTCTGCACAAATCCTGTCATTTTCGCCATGGTTCAGTGACATGCATTGTGCAAGGGTACATATTCCTCCTCCTGGCCTCTCCTCCTGGGCTGTGGGAAATGAAATTCCTGTAGGCTGATCTGGCTGCTGAAGCCTGAGGTGAATAAAGCATTCAGGACCTCAGCCCTGTCCCATATCCTCTGTCACCTGGTCCCCATCCCATTCAGCACTGGGCCCACGTTTTCCCAGCCTCGTTTGTCCATGCAGCCTCCTGGCCCGTTGTCCTGACTCCCTGCTCACTGGGGAGGAATCCTCTTCAGCTCAGCACTGCTGGGACCAGGGACCAATGTGTCCCTGCTGGGCTCCCAAGCCTGGGAAGGACATGGGCAGAGGGGAACAAATGCAGTGAAGGGCCATGAACACACAGCAGGGAACAGCTGACTTATAAGGAGAGCCTGGGAGATCTGGGTACATTTTGCGTGGAGAAGAAAATGTTGAGAGGGATCTGACACTGAGCTGAAATACCTGAGAGTCTGTAAGTTCCATTCTTGAGGACATTCAAGGACAAGGCTGTGGGCACCTCCTGCCCCTGTCCCCATCACGCAGCTCAGCCCCACACAGCTGCTCACTCAGTCCCCCTCAGTGCTGTGGGGGAGAGGAACAAAAGGGTGGAGTTAGAAAATGTGTGTTTTGACAGAAAGAGAGTTGAGAAGTCATGGCAAAACCAACATGCAGAAACCAAACAACATCTAGAATTAATTCCTGACGTCCCACTGCCACAGTGGAGCCACAGTGCTGGTTCATCTTCTGCTCCCCTTTGCTTATGCCCATTCTGGTTCTCCAGAAAGAACAGCATCAGGTCTGATGACCACACAGTGTCCTTATGAGGGAGCTTGGCAGCCTGTAAATGTGTCTGCAGCCTTACGGAACAACAACACACCCAAGACCCGAGGTTCTGATAGAACACACGCCACAGAAACGGGAAAGAACAGAAATACAGGAAACAAACCCATGCAGAATAGCTCTCCTCATTCCTCTGCTTCCTCTTGTTTCCCCAGCCCAAATTTCCTTTGTATCATTTGCAGGTTTTCCTGGTTTCCTTTCAGGTTTGAAACTTGCAGCCTCAAGGGGACACAGGGTTGTGCAACACTCCTGTTGCACAATTATTTCTGGAAGTCCTCAGTGACAAAACCTGTGAAAGGGGTA
The DNA here is from genome assembly GCF_047830755.1 of Zonotrichia albicollis. Taxonomy (NCBI): domain Eukaryota; kingdom Metazoa; phylum Chordata; class Aves; order Passeriformes; family Passerellidae; genus Zonotrichia; species Zonotrichia albicollis. The sequence continues at coordinate 4,052,479 of NC_133841.1, read as the reverse complement.
ACTGCAATATTCTCCTGCTTGCAGAAGAATATTGCAGAAGAAAGAGCAGTTCCTGAGACTGTGAGCTCTGACCATAGGGCTGGTTTATCCTGATCACTCACCTCCAGGCAGCTCTTCCCAGGTCAGAATGCCCCAAAACAAGAGAAAATCAGTAGATGATTTAACCTTCAACGAATCAAGACACTGAACTATGTCCACTAAGGGAATCAGTCAGAATTCTGGTGAAATTGCAGCACTTGTGTGAGGCCTGAGATTCAAAGAATGAACATTCCTGCACTAGTGACCACTCGTCTGCACCACCTGCATGACACCAGGGTGTAAGGATCCAGCACAGGACAAGCGCTCAGGGATCATGTGAGCAAGAATCACTGGTCACATCTGACCTGCATTTCTCTGCAGCAGGATTTGCCATGGACTAGGTGAGAGCAGAGTCGTGTGCTTAGCTAAAGTATAAAAGAATATATTCCTTTCTTGACTGTATGCTCAGCATCCTTGTGTCCCTGCTCAGGTGAAAAACAACTGACATGACAAACTGGGGAGTCAGGATGTGTCCCCAGTAGCCGAGCGTGGTTTCAGCAGTGCCGAGGAGAGAGGAGCCATCCCCTCCTTCAGCTGCGGGCAGCATTTTGCCCACGGCAGCCCCGGATGCCAGTGACCTTCTGTGGAACACAGAGGGCGAATTTCTGGGCGCGTTGCCCGCGGGTCCCTTCGGCACAAGGCGCTGTCCAAGCGCTCACGCTGCTTTGCGTGCGCGGCCCGGGCGCGGCCGGCGCTGCCTGTCCCGCCCGGCGGGGCCGCGGCCCCGGGGCCCGGGCCGGGTGTGTCGGGGCGGGCAGAGGCGGCGGCGCTGCCCCGGCCGGGCGGGGCCGGGCGGGGCCGGGCGGGAGCGGCCCGAGCGCGGCTCCGCTCGGCTCCTGTGCGGCTGCCGCGGCGCCCGCAGCGATGGTGGCCGGGCCGGGGCCGGGGCTGCTGGCCTTGGCCTTGGCCTTGTGGCCGGCAGGTGAGAGCCGGGCGGGGAGGGCAGCGAGCCCGGCCCGGGGAACGAGGGACAGCGACAGCGACAGGAGCAGGAACACGAACAGGGACGGGAACAAGGGCAGAGGCTGGGGAAAGGACAGGAGCAGAGGCAGGGCAGGGAACACGGGCAAAGGCCGGGACAGACCCAGGGTCAGGGGCTGTGGGCTGGCGGCTGTGGCTGTGCCGGGCCGGGGGCACCGGGACACCGGGACAGCGCCCTCGGTCCGCGGGCGCGCCCTGCCCGATCCCTGCGCTCTCCCTCCGCAGGGCTCTGGGCACAGCCGAGGCTGCAGGAGGCCGGCGGAGGGCAGCGAGCGCCCGGGGACTCCGTCACCCTCTCCTGCCGCGGATCCGGATTCACCTTCGAAAGTCGTGCCATTCGGTGGTACCGTCAGTTCTCCGCGGGCACCCTGGAGTGGGTGTCCTATATCAGCCGCACCAGGGGTACTACAAAGGAGTACGGGGTAGCAGTGATGGGCCGCGCCAAGATTTCCCGGGACAATTCCCGGTCCGAGGCTTTTCTCTCTTTACGGCCCCTACAAGCTCAGGACTCTGCCCGGTATTTCTGTGCCGTCCCACGGAGACAGGAAATGCAGATGAGCTTTAACACAAACATCCCGGGCCCGGCAGAGGCTGCCTTAGATGTCGGGAAGGTGAGAGTTACCAGCGGCTGGAGCCAATGGGTCTCAAGGCTGTTTCCAAGAAGTCAGATGCCATCGCTGTGTACCTCAGGTATTCCTGGCCCTTAGTGCACACTGCAGGGATTCTGATTTATTGTCAATTTCATTTAGAGTAGAATTGCGGGCAATTAGAAAATGCCTTGCTCCCACTTTATCCCTGTTTGCTGCCAGGCTCATTTTCAAAGGTGCAACCCCAACCAGCTTCTGTTTCTCTACGCTAAACAGGTCCAGCTCTGACAGCCTTTTAAACTTGGAGAGAAGCTCCACATCAACAGTTGAAAAACAAAGAAAGCTGAATCTGCAGTACAGGAGAAATAAGGGCATTCTGCCCTACTTCTCCATCAATAGCGAGGTTTTTAGCAATTTCTAGGAAAAATGGTCATTCTCTCACAGAATGATTCCTTGGGGAGACAAAGGCTATCACTCCAAATGTCCCATTTCCTCCTTTCCGTGAGCCTTACATCTGAGAACCACGTATCACAGAATGGAATACTCCTTTGTTCAGCTGGCGAAAGTTGTGCTGCTGAGACCCATCCCTGCTTACTGCCCAACCCAGGGCACTCACTGGCGAGACAGCAGGAGAAACAAAACCAGCCTCTGAGCCAGATTTAAAGTGCTTCACGGCTGTTCCTAAGAAATCAGGTGCCATCCCCACGCAGCACCAGTGATCCTGGCCTTTCATCAAGAGCTCCTTTACCAGCACTGAGTCTTTCCTTCTCCTGAGTCCCAATCGCAACATTCTACTCTGTAGAGGGGTTTAAGGTTTTTCTGTCATGCAGTCAGCCTGGTGACTGCCTGGTTCCAGTCTCTTCTTAAGTGGAACATGCAAAGCACATGCAGAGTCCTGGGCTGCCTTTGCTGCTGGGCAGGGGTCCAGGAGGGCTTAGAGAGGAAGAGGCAGCTGGAGAAGTGTCATCACTGGGGAGCCAGTAGGGTGCAGGGCCAGAGTGCAGGGAGGAGGGTGAGAGGCACTTTGGATAAGGGGAGCCCTGGCCAAGCCAAGCTGAGATCCTGGGGTGTCCCATGTGGGAGCAGCAGCCCAGCAGAGCCAGGACCAGGGGAAGGACAGGCTGACAGCCCCCCTGGTCACCTCCAAAGTGCCAGCAAAAGCCTCTGAGACTGCCAGAGAAAAAGGCCAGGGCTGGCCCCTCAGAATCATGTCACCTTTAGCCCAACACAGCATTTCCTGCCCAACAAATGGTGTGTTCCTGCACCACGCAGAGTGAGAGACAGCCAGGAGGGCAGCAAGAGCTTCAATCTGTGCTCCTGGTGCCCCACCTCTCCCCCTCAGTGCTGTCACAGGCAGAGGGAGGGACCAGCAGGGCCTGGGCCTGAGAGCAGTGGCAGAGGCCCAGGCAGGGCAGGTGTGGGCAGAGCTGTTGTGCAGGCGCAGAGAAGCTGCAGAGAGGCCACTGAGAGCGGGCCTGGCCATGTGGAGTGCCCTGTGCGTGGGCTTCTTGCCCATTGTAGGTAAGTGCAGGCAAGGGCTGCTGGCCCCAGGAGCTGAGCGTGGCCCTGGGCTCTGCAGGGCTCTGGGCAGCTGTGCTGAGCGCTTGCAGCCGCAGCTGTGCCCCGGCTCCAGCTGCCCAGCCATGCCTGTGGAGCACGGGGAGAGCAGCCCTGCTCCTCTGGTGCCTCTGAGCTGGGCACCTGCGTGCCAGCTGCCTGCTCTGCAGCCTGGGCACACGCAGGGCACCTCCCTGCTGCACTCAGATCTCGGGGCCCAGCGCTTGGCCCTGGCACTGGACAACGGGATTTATTGCCTCATGGTGTAAATCCTTCCTTCTTTGGGGAAAATCAGAAAATGCTTCCTCTCAGACTGGGAAAAGGATGGAGGGAAATGTGTTATCCTCTTCTTTGTGCGCCTTGCTAGCTGCCACCAGTTCTGCCCATCTGTGTCAGCTGGCTTCCAAGAGAAGGATTTTGTCCTTCCACATGTCCCGTGCCAGTCCAATATACCACCAGCATTGCCCTGACCTTTGCTGGATCTTGCAGTGACTGTGGGTTGTTCTTGCTCTCTGCAGCAGTCACTGGCCAGGTGGCCTTGGAGCAGCAGCCCAGGAGAGTGACCGTGCGAGAGGGAGATGAATTCACCTTTCAGTGCAGCATGAAGGGAGGTGATATGGTTGACTACTACATGTACTGGTATCGTCAGGGCCCACAGGGCTCTCTGGAATGGATTTACGTAGACGGTGCAAATACCTATGGAGAAGGTTTTGAAGATCATTTTAAGGGAAGTTGGGACAGTTCCCAGACGACACTGCAGCTTCTGGCAGCAGAACAAGGCGATGCAGCAACGTATTACTGTGGAGCAAGAATCACCCTGGAGCAGCTCTGTAGCAGAGTGAACCAAAATCCAACAGATGGGGAAGTCAGATGTCTCAGCATTTCTTTCTGGCAGCTGCTGCCCAGGGCTCTTGTCAGGCAATGGCAGGTGCAGGAAACGTCCCTCTGGCTGGGTGGCACTAAAAGGCACTGGAGGGAGGGCTGCAGGAAGGGCTGGTGCCATTGATGGTGCAGGAGGATCTGTGCTGGGAGCTGCAGAGGCTGCAGTTTGGGGAAGTGCAGGTTTAGTGTGTGTTGCCAGGGCTCCTGTCCATCATGGACTCACTTCTCCTCTGTGCCTTGCCTTGGTTCCCAGCACTTTTTCCTCAGGGACTTTTTCCTCAGGGACTGTCAACATGATTTGAGAAGTGGGAATTGGGCTTAGCCACATTGACAGCGTTCTACAGTGAGACAAAGGGTCTTGCTGGGTGAGGAGAGAGTGAATGCTGTGCATTCTTCATTCAGTTGAGCTCCCAGCACTGACTGCCCTGGAAACCTTCTGCACAAATCCTTTCATTATGGCCTAGAGAAAGGCTCAGTGACATGGATTTTACAAGGGGACATATTTCTCCTCCTGGGCTGTGGGAAATGAAATTCCAGAAAGCTGATCTGGCTGCTGAAGTCTGAGGTGAATAAAGCATTCAGGACCTCAGCCCTGTCCCATACCCTCTGTCACCTGGTCCCCATCCCATTCAGCACTGGGCCCACGTTTTCCCAGCCTCGTTTGTCCATGCAGCCTGCTGGCCTGTTGTCCTGACTCCCTGCTCACTGGGGAGGAATCCTCTTCAGCTCAGCACTGCTGGGACTGGGGACCAATGTGTCCCTGCTGGGCTCCCAAGCCTGGGAGGGACATGGGCAGAGGGGAACAAATGCAGTGAAGGGCCATGAACACACAGCAGGGAACAGCTGACACATAAGGAGAGCCTTGGAGATCTGGGTGCATTTATTATAAATAAGAAGTTGCTCACAGGAAATTTGTCACACGAATCCTTTGCAGTCCTCCAGAACTGGCCTTTGGTTTGTGCAAGGGAGAAAGAAAGAGCTTCTACTCATCTTTTCCCAACTGAATTTCCTCCCATCTACTCTGCCCAGGATTGCAGCCCCCACCAACAAGCCATGGCCAGCAACAGACTTGTCCAGCTCCAGGAAGCAGCCAATAGACCAGTGAAATGAGAATGCTTGTTCTTCCCCTTCTTTCCAAAGCCATGTGTTTAGGGAAATTAATTTACAGTAACTTCTCTTGGTAATATTGCTCTAAGCATTCTCCTGTGGCAAGGAACTTACAGGCAACAAAATGGAGAAAAAATCCCTGAGAGAAAGAAGAGGAAAAACCCTAATGTCCACCAACTGTTAACGTTGGAAAGATCCCTGATTATTGCAGGAGGATTAGGAAAATGCTCCACAATTGCAGGCTATCACTAATTATATGATTAATATAGCAATCAAATTAAAAGCCAACTTCAGTCAAGTATAACAACAGCAAATAGAATCAATTAAAGCACCATCAGCTGAACCAAAATAAATCCTGAACAATTCTTAAACATGGAACTGATTTTTCCTCTGGCATGCAAATAGGCTTTGAGGAGAGTAATGCTTGAAGGTCTAGAAGAATTAGAAAATATAGAACAAAAATAACTTGAAAGTTTATAAGGTGGAGAGATGCTTCCCAGAAAACCTTTCATGTATTTAACCCAAACTCTATTGTGTGTTAAAACACAAACCAGTAACCAGATCCTTTCACTGAGGCACTTCTAAGAACAATATTCCTTGCCAAAATGTTCGAGCAATATTCTAGTTACATGAACAATACCTGTTCCCTCTGCCAAAAAAAGCTAGGATGATTATTTTATTATTAGTGTAGAGAATCCTCTGGAACATTGTTAGATGTTCAGAAGTAGAGCAGTACAGAGGCACAGGAAAACAAAAGGCAGCACCACAGACATGAAAGAAGAGACAACACCTGGCACTGGAACTCCCCTGAGATGTTTTTGTAGAACTGTCTAGCACAGTGGTGGGCTACTTACCACAGTGACTGAAAACAACTGAACCACCACACAAAAACTGTCTCCCTCCCTTCTCTTGAAGGAGGAAATAATGGTAGCTTTACCTCGTCTATTTTTCTTTAGACAACTCTGTGCACATACACAAATTTGATTTACCAGAATTACTGAAACAGCACAACACCCCTCCTAATGTTCCAAGACCAATTTCCTCACCGTTCAACCTGAGATCTTGGCTCTTGCAAACAGGTCATTTTAGACATTTGATCATCACAGTTGAACAACTTGACAGGAACATTCTGTTTTTACTAGTTATGAGTTTATTCAGGAGCCCTTTGTTCAACATTTTGGACGTCTGACACAAAGCCTGACTTACTGCTTTGTCAAGAGGAACCATTCTTGAGGCTCAAAGAGCTAATCTCTGAATGTGAGCAGCTCTCCTTCTCTGTCCAGGACCATAACCCATGGGATTCATCCCAGAAGAGCCCAGACTCTGCTCTCCTGAAGCTCAGGGCTCCAGTCCTGTTTTGCATTGCTCTCTTCTCCCAGCATCCTGAGCTCTAACACTGCATGGTCAATGCAGCCAAGGCTGCCCCAGCACCAATTCTTCCTCAGTGGCACACAGAGGTCCAGCTCACCAGCCATTTGCGTTAGTAAGTTCACATCAGTACGGCCAGAAAACTCCTGACTGTGTGTGCCCAGCTGTGCTGTCCTGCCATCAGACACCTGACACACTTTAAGCACCCATGAGGACTGGAGCCCTGGGATGTCCCATTTGTCCCCTGAAAGCCTCACCTATTTCTTCCCATTCCTCTCATGTTTTCTACCCATATTTCTGCTTTGGGAATGGCCTAAATTCCCTAACAATTCATGATTTTGTCTTTGTGTTCAGAATGGTCACTGCCTCCCCTTGCTCAGGAAGTATCGCGACGGGTGAGGGGCAGCAGGGATTCCCTGAGAGTTGGGGGCCAGGGGCTGCTGCTTCCTTCCAGAGGGGCTGCTCAACTCAGGAGCCACAGGGTAAGCACGTTTGACTGGAGTCACTGTTGCCCTGTGCTTTTTGCCTGTTATTCTTTCTTTCTTTTCCTTTGGCACTTTGAGTAGTATTGGAATATGAATCCCAATATTACCAGTTAGATTGTGCCTGGGCTGGTCTGACCCTCGCTGCTAGGCCGAAGGCAGCATCTGCGGTGTACCACCCCAGAGACACCTTTAGCTTGCTGATGGTTTCAGCTGGGCACTAAACAAGTCCAGGCTTGATAAGTACTCCGTTTACCTCAGGAAGAAGACTTAAGGTGAAGGTGAAGAGAAAAAAAGGAGAGGATTTTGCTGGAGGGTTGTATCCAGTGGTTTATTCTATGGTGATACTGGTCTGAAGCTTGGGAAGAGCTCCAACAGAATGCCCGACCGCATGGCTGGACTCCTCTTTTAAGCTCAGGGGGAGGGGAGGGGACAGGTGAGACACCAACCAGGTGGGAGGGGCGGGGTCTCAAGGGACGAGGGACACCTAGACAGGCCAATGACCTCTGGGCCTAAAGAGCATCCTTTGAATTTGACCAACCACACGACGCCTTTGCTGGAATGTTAAGCCTGATTGACAGGACTCACTCAGCAAGCGGGCGAGGGGGGAAGGGAGGGTTTTGGCACACCTGGACAAGGGACCTGGAAGTTTAAAACACACTGCAACAGAGTAGGGATTGCCAGCTTGATTCTCTGCTTCTCTGTCATTTGAGAGCCCAGAGCCCGTGTGTGCTACACCAGGAGCAGTGAGGCAGGAGCACGCAGGGCCACACCCTCTGCTGATCCCAGGATCAGCCACTGCCAGTGAGCTGTCCAAAGGAGCAATCCCCTGCCCAGCACTGCTGTTGTCTGCCACTGCTTCAGGGATTTCTGTGACACTATAACTTAACCCCTTGTCTGCCCAGACACCCGTGACTCCTGCCACAGCTTGAGAGTTTCCCCTACACTTGGTTTACCACTTTGAGTGTTCTCACCTCTGCCGTTGAAGCCTGTTGCTCCAAGGTTCCTGACTGAGCTGGTTTCGGTACCAGGAGGGGCACCAGGACCGGCTGCTTCTGTGGGATTGTAAATGGAGCCCCTTCTCCATCTCATCCGCCTGCCCACCCACCATTACACACATGCAGAGAGGCAGCCGAGTTTGTGCCCCTAGCGCCCCCTTCTGTGGCGGGGGAATCACCGCACCCGCCATGCCTGGCTGGGTGAGCCAGCAGAGCCCCTGCTGGCTGTGCCCGGAACTGCACCAAAGGGAAAGCGCCCCCGGGTGAGAGAGGCCGGGCCTGGGTGTCTGGGTCTGTTTGGTGCTGCTGCTCTGTTTTGTTTTGGTTGTTATACATACACATACTAGTAAAGAACTGTTAGTCCTCTTTGCATATCTTTCCTTGAAAGCCCCTTTATTTCAAAGTTATAATAATTTGGACAGAAAGAGATCCTATTCTCCATTCCAAGAGAGGTTCCCACCTTCCTTGGCAGACATCTGTCTTTTAAACTAGGACAGTCACCACCACCTGTGTGAGGCAGCACAGGCAGCAGATGGAGCAGCTACAGACAAACTCATAGTACATTTGTTTCTATGACCTTGCTAACCTAGGGGAATCCCTGAGCAAGAGCCAGGCAGAGGCAAGGGGAGACACTGGCAGGTAAACTTGGTTCATGTTAGAGGATCTCTGGATGCAGTTCACCCTGGGCTGTCAAGGGTAATTCCCAGCTGGAAGGTCAATTCACTTCAGCAATTTACGACCCTCCTGCATCTTCTGTTTTTAATCCATTCCTCCCATCACCCCCAGAGTAGGCGTGCTACATCCTAAAACTTTGTTCATACTACCACTAGTACCTACAAGAAGAGAAGCAGGGAGATTAGACTGCATTGTAAGAAATGCTCTGAAAGAACACCAGAGGTACTGATTATTTTTCTGCTTTCTGTCCACCTAAACTCCACCACACCCTTCATAGGTGTCACATAATACCCACGTTCTCATTTACAACTCAACCTCTCTGATATTATTTGAGATCCTTCCTTGAAAGCCATGTGGTGTTTCTTTATGTGGTGCATTTGGTCTCAAACCACTGAAGATGTCATGTGACTGCTAGTATAATCCAATAATCTGTGTAGTGGAACAGAGACAGTTTTTGTTATGAAATATATCACTGTGGATTGGCTGGGTTACCACAATGATATAAACAGCATAGGGACCTGTACAAAAACAAAAAGAGGGAAAGAAGGTGAGAAATGTTGGGAAAGAAAGGAGATGGGTGACTCTAAGGATTAAGAAGAGAAGAACAACATTCTTCCTATATTTCCTAGTATCCTGGATACATAATAGAGCTCATGAAGGTTCTAAAAGGTGGAAGAAAGGGGGAAGTTCAAAGTTCTATACTCAATCAAGCTTTTTAAAATCACCGAACAATTCCATTAACATTATTTCCCTTTCCAGTTTTGGAAGTAAATCTACCTCTGGATCCTCTCATGGACTTCCACCCATGGATAATTATAACGAATGGCTTTTCAGCACCTGTTTACTTTTGAACACCATGAGAAAAGAGTGAGTTATTGGAATAAGCCTTAGCAGTGTGAGGATAGAGAAGCTTATATTTGGACCAGGGACGACTCTCACAGTTGAACCAAGTAAGTGACATTTTTTTATTCCTAAAACTCCGTTTAAAATTAATGTGGGGGAGAACAAGGGAATTTAAAGGTTTGGGTTCACTGAAAGAATTTTCAGGTGCAATAATCCCTTGAATGCACTTGCTCTCCAGCCAGGCTTTCAAGCCAAACCCTCAGCTTGGATCTGCTCAGGAAGGTTTCCCAGGAACATCTGGGTTGACTCTGCACAGCACCATTATTCCATGATCCCCAAACACCCGCAGGGCACTGCTTAGCCTGTGATAACTTATTCCCGCTTTGGGCAGCACTCTGGCCCAAATTCACTGTCCAGTGTCCAATTCTCCAGCGGGCTTGCACTGACTGACTTGGGGCAGGAAAGCAGAGCTCAGTGAGGAGCTCCCAGCATGAGGAGTTTTGAGACAGATCTGTAACTCCTGGTTGGAGAAGTTCTGGTATGAAAGTTAATTGGCTCCCAGGTTGTGTGGGTTCTGAAAAGACTAATGTGGGGAATAGGGATTATAGGAAGCCTGACTTATTCCTATCTTTCTTTGGAATTCTGTGATGAACAATAAAGGTGCAGGCCACCCCAAGTTTTTCAAGGGAATATGACTGTTGGGGTGGCAGAGGGGTTTTTGATGATGGTTTCTGTGATCCTGAAGTATCAGGTGCATCCCTCAGGAATTGTTGGTTTGCTTTTACAGGACTGCATATCTTTAAAGAATCTCCCATGTTACTTTACATCCCTAAAACCTCCTACTCTCCCTCCAAAAAGACGTGGGACTGCTTTGGGTGCTGCCAAATATGTCTCCATGTCTGTAGGATATGTTGCATGGGAATAAATGTGTATTTGGGAACAATCTCACTGCACTTCCAATTCCAATGGGACAAAGTAATGTAAATTTCCATTATGCAGGAAGACATCTTCTTTCCACGCTGTTCAATGATTTTCTTTTTCTAGCTAATGACAGGATACTTTGAGAGCTGCACAGAAACTCTGGAATTAAGTTTGGTAGTAAAATACATTGAACCTAAAGTATCAAAGTCCCTTTTGAGTCTGCTGAAATACTTAATGTGTTGAAGTGAAAGTTTCCAGGATGAGAGCAACCTCCCCCTTTTGTTCAAATAAATTTGAACATAAACATAAAAGATTAATCCCTTCCAGAAACAAGCAGTGGTAGGAATTCAGGGCTGTACTTTCAGGGAATGCAAACTAGTGGGACTCAGGTGAGCATTCTGGGGTCAGATAAAACAAATCTTCTGCTCTCTGAACTACAGTTGCACTGTGTGCGTTATTGCTTGCTGAAGATCCTACCCAGGGAGCTATTGCAGCGAAGCAGCCTGGTTGTGTTCTGGCTGTTTGTAAAGTCTGGAGAGGAGACCACATGAAAAGCCCTTCTCAGAGAACACAGAATGCACAGGACTGACAGGCTCTGGCCAAGCCTGGTAGAACACCTGGGAAGGCAGTGTTGGATTTCTGGTGGGTGTCTGGCTGCTGGAGGTGTGCACAAGTGAGTAGTTCTGCCTGTTTGATCAGGAGAGCTGACCCATGAAGTTGTGGCAGAGCACACTTTGGCTTTCACCTCAGTTCCTCAGCAGTGGCACAGGGCTGATGGGGAAAGGGGGTAAAATCAGAGCTCCTTGTTCAAACTGCCATCAGTACCCTGGGATGAACAAAATGTTCGAGCTGAGGGATCTCTTGACCCACCTGCAAGGCAGACACCATGCAAAATGAAAAGCCTCATGCACCTCTGTTTACCCAAGAGACCCCTCAGGATGCTCCTGACAAAGCAGACACGTCCATCTTGGTGGATGTGTCTGACAGCTTTTCATAAGCTGAGCCCTTTCTGGCAAGGAAGGCTGCTGGAGGATTCCTTTCAGTTCCATGGTTTTAGTCTCATCCAAATTGCTAATCTGAGTTCAATCCTGACATTGGTTTTTGAGATCACCCTTGATTCTCCACTTGTGACCTGACCTAGAGGCAAAGATATTTTGTTTAAAAAACAAGTCATGGTACCACAATGATTTGTGGGCAACTAAATTCTTTTGACACCAATAGTTTTTTTGTGAGACAGATGGTAGAGAGTTTCAGCAATCTTCTTTTGTTACTTGTAGATCTAATACCAAGGAATAATGCCATAAAAGAGAGTAAATGAGAATGTTCATATTAGTCACAGATGGAGTACATGTGAATTTTGGGTCACTCAGCACCCAGGCAAGCCTGCAGTAAAATCAATCCTGTCCAAACTTTGCTTTTCTTTCCAGACATTTCCAACATTTCTGACCCTCAAGTCATTGTGATGAAATCAAAGAAACTGGAAGGAGGTGGCAGCTCTGGGAAAGCAGCTTGTTTGGCAAGGAACTCCGCTACAAAGAACATCAGATTGGAGATGCCCTCTCAGGAGGTGGTCTATGAACAGAGCCCATCCATTTTGACGTCACAGGGCTTGTACAATGCAATTAAAGTGGTCAGGGTGACAAAAGACACAGAGGTGACCTGCACGGCCAAATTCCCCGACCGCACGATAACAGCAGAGCCAGGTACAGTTTGGTGGCACAGCTGTCACTTATTTCTGGAGACAGTGGCCTGTGGGGCTCGGTGTTCTCCTTCTGGACAGCACTGCCCAGCAGAAATAAGAAAGACATTTGGGATTTCAGCAGGGAGAGCTGAAAGATGTTTCAAAGCATCTAAAAGAAATGGTTTTTCAACTGTTAAATTACTTTGAGATACTTTTCTGGGGAGAAGAAGAAAGACACAATCTATTTCTTTAAAATGGGAATTTCCTTATGACAGAATATTCAAGCCTATAGCAGGAAACCTCCCGCAGCACAAGCTGGAAAAGCCCTTTCAATATTAACACAAAGTTAAACATGGGGTGTGTTGTGAGGGTTTTTTAATTAAATGAATTGTTATATTTGGCATGTTTTCTCTTTTCGTCCTCAATGTCATTCAAATAGTAAAACAAAACAATGCAGGAATTTTTCTGTCTCCTGCAACTGCATGGAGCACTTGTCTCCTCATATTAATGTCAGAATTACTCCTGACGTGCTGAAGCCCAGTCAGTATGTTCCTCTGATTTTCTATGAGAAATGTCAACTAAACATTTTTTTATTATCCTGTATAAATGGTGTATATAGTTTAAATTACCTTTTCTTTATCATGCTACAGAAGAGGAGGCTGAAGAACCAATAACAGGATTTGGGGAACAAAACAGAACCAGAACAGAGTTAGGGGCCAGTGAGAGGGTTTGCAACAGCACAAACATCTCAGCACAAGGTGAGTTACCCAAACAGGATGTGAAGTTGCATTGCTCTCTGGGGGATAAAGGCATGGAAATGTATTTTCTCCAGGGCAGAGGACTCAGAACACAACACATTCAGCACACACAAGCTGCTGTTCCAAGGTTGCTGTTCCAAGGTTGCTCCCCTGTTGTTGCCATGTTCTCTCTCAGCTCTTCCTTTGCTGCTCTTCCTTTCCCTGAAACTCTCACCTGTGGATTTTCCACTTTCTTCCAAGTCACAGCACCAAAACCTAGACCATGATCTCTCCCCTCTTTTCTGGTCGCTGAGCAGATGCTGGAGGGCAGAGAGTGAACATGCTGTCCATGACTGTGCTGGGTTTGAGAGTCCTGCTGGCAAAGAGCATCGCCTTCAATGCCCTCATGAGCATCAAGTTGTTTCTTTTCTGAGGTAAGGGAGCTCACAGCTCTCAATCACTGTTCCATAGGCCCAATTTCATTAAATGTACTTTAAACCTCCCTTTGCTCTTCCAGACATGGGGAATGAACCCAAAGAAGAGCAGGAAAGAACGTGAACCAGCAGCACAAGGGGGTGGAACAAGCAGGGCCAGAGCTGCTGACAGAGACCAGCCAGGACACGAGGCAGCACCTTCCCCTGAAGACACGCAACACTCTGCACTCCTGCTGGCCAGCTGATTCACACAGAAGAGTTTCAAGTGCTTTTGCTGTTTCCTCTCCTCTGAACACTGAGGAGAGTGGATTTATCCTCATCCTTCTGCTAAGCAGATCCCCCCACTCTTCTGGCATTTGCACACCAGTGTCCAACCTGCTTTGAAAACTCCAGTGCTCACTGCAGATAGATGGCCTTTGAAAAGCACCGTTCCCAGGCATGTTGTGTTACTACCTGTGGAACTGGAGCAGCACTGCTGGGAGAATTCCAGCCCAGGAGCTGCCATTTGTAGCTTTGGATTGAGATAGATTTAGTAACAAAAATGTGTATTGCAGATAAGAAGAGCTGTGTAGAATCTGAAGCGATTTCATTCATCTAGATAGTGTTCATTTCTTGATTAAGCCTGTATTTCTTCTGCCAAATTTATTGCAAGTGCATTTTAGGTTCCTGTAATAGTGACAAAAATAAAGTTGTGCAAGCACAAAATACTGTGGGTTTTCTGTGATTTTTCTTCTGAAACTGAGATGGAATTGCTGAAATCCAACTGGCGTAAAGGCTGTAAATTGGGATCAGAAGCACAGCTTTGATATTCTAGATATCCTGTTGGTTGAATTTGTCTTTTGCAGACTTTGTGCAGGGAAATGTCTCTGGCACAGTCAGGAGCCTCAGTGAGGAGAGTCCTTGCTGAAGGCACAAGGGAGGAAAATGCTCCTGTCAGCAGAGAAGAAACCCTGCTGTTGTTTTGCACTCAGGGACAGGAGGAAGGGGCCACCAGAAAATAATCTGGGGTGATTTGATGGATTGATAGTTTCCATAGCAACTTGGCTCCTGCCTAACAGAGCCCAGCCCACACCTTCCCCAGCTCATGCCCCTCTCACAGGCTACAGGCAGGATGCTGTGGTCACCATTTCTGACTCAGTCACACCAGGCAGCATTAACCCTCCCCTGCTTTTGCAAACACAAGGTAACCACATCCTGAAGGGGAGATAAGGCTTTGCTCCCCCTGCCTGAGCTCCTGCAGCCCTCAAGAGAGCCTCTGCCCAGGCCACAGCAAGGGCTGCTGCACTGAGCTTGCTCAGCTCACACCCTCAGGCCTGGAGTGCTGAGAAGTCCTTTGAAAAGGAACTTCAGTTCCTTTTCCCCTGGGCAAAGGTGAACAAAACCCCTGACTAAAAGTATATAAAGAAAATTCAGCAGACATTTAAAACATCTCAGCAGACTGGGAGCAGCACAGAAGATACACAAAAGATAATGAGCATTAATGAACATCAGCTCCAAACATCAGCCCTGGCATGGTCAGAGACACCTGGTCTGGGAAAAGGTCGATGAGAGAACCAAGACTGAGAACCAAAATAACATCAAAGGTGTAGTGATCAATAAAATACCAAGCACTACAAACTGTGCCACTTGGCTGCAATGAGCATTGAACTAATGTATTTCCCTGGGTTTTGACTGTAGAAGCACAAGAAAACTCCAGCGAAAACATTGTCCGATGGACGGATTTTCTCTGCACAACCCGTGCAATGTGTGGATGAAATTATTTCTGTTGCATCTCCTAGCCAGAATAAAGTAATGCCTTGATTTTCAAACACAGAGTGTGGTAGTTGACATCTGTCATGCTGATCAAGTCAAAATGGTGAGAGCTCGCTCCAGTGGCAGACAACATTTAAAGCATCCTGAAAGAATAAAGCTTTCTCCAAGAGGTTACATGGGAAAACACGGTGATGAACACAATGAGAATGGGCACCACTAAACACTATTTTGTACCACTGAACCCTCCAGTTTTCTTACACCACATTAAAAATGCAATGTAATAATCATATTACTCCATCTGCTAGTTATAATCTGATGTATCTCTTATGTGCCACAAAATCCTATAAACTTCCTGACAAAATTAGATCTAACACAAACAGAAACTCAAAAAGTGTATGGTTAATTACCTCACTGTAAGGAAAGTTCTCTTTCTCTCTTTGCCTTATATTTCAGTCAGCAGATATGGTATGAACTGAAGTAATAGGAACCTGATCTTCCCCCTGCAAACTATTCAGGAATGGGGAGTGCAAAGCTCCAGGGAATGTCTGTCTTTCCAAAGGAAAGCTTTGAAAGTAGATGTCAAATCTGGGATTTCTGTAGATGACGGTCTTAGCTGATTCCTGTCTATGCCAAAGCCTCTGACAACCAGGCAAATTAAACTTTCGTGACCTGTACTGAAACATAATCTGCAACGAGACAGAGTAGAGACACTTCAGCCCTCAGTAAGTGGAGACCTCTAAGAGGCACTGTGCACACACTGTTTTATTTTGATGACAAATAGAGTCTCTAGCCACGGGGTTCCACCTGCCTGAGCACACTACTAGATCATCCCAAGTATCTCTCTCTAACATTTGACAGCAGCCACCTCCAGAGGCTGAGAGCTTCTGTGTTCTCCCCCCAGTCCCCTTCTCAGTGCCCACAGCCCTGCACAATATCATCATGGGAAGATCATATGGGAACATCCACAGGGTTAGGTCCCACAGCCACAGGAACAGCCCCAGCAGCAGTGGCACCAGTGGATCCATACCTGATACAACTAATGCTGAGGTCAGATTGGTCTGCAGCCCACTTGGAGCCGATCTGTTCTTATCTCATCCTTCATGTCCCACACTGGATGCCAAATGAGGCTGTTGGGGCTTAGGAATGGAATTTCCCAATTTAGTGTTCGCACTGAGACACTCCAAAGCAAGCCTGAGGCTCTTTCCCAGGATCACACAAAGTGTGAATATGGAGATGTTTTCACAGAAAGATGGGGGCCACGCAGGGTGAGAGACAGCCAGGAGGGCAGCAAGAGCTTCAAGCTGTGCTCCTGGTGCCCCACCTCTCCCCCTCAGTGCTGTCACAGGCAGAGGGAGGGACCAGCAGGGCCTGGGCCTGAGAGCAGTGCCAGAGGCCCAGGCAGGGCAGGTGTGGGCAGAGCTGTTGTGCAGGCGCAGAGAAGCTGCAGAGAGAGCACTGAGAGCGGGCCTGGCCATGTGGAGTGCCCTGTGCGTGGGCTTCTTGCCCATTGTAGGTAAGTGCAGGCAAGGGCTGCTGGCCCCAGGAGCTGAGCGTGGCCCTGGGCTCTGCAGGGCTCTGGGCAGCTGTGCTGAGCGCTTGCAGCCGCAGCTGTGCCCCGGCTCCAGCTGCCCAGCCATGCCTGTGGAGCACGGGGAGAGCAGCCCTGCTCCTCTGGTGCCTCTGAGCTGGGCACCTCCGTGCCAGCTGCCTGCTCTGCAGCCTGGGCACACGCAGGGCACCTCCCTGCTGCGCTCAGATCTCGGGGTCCAGCGCTTGGCCGTGGCACTGGACACTGCTCCTGGGGCACTGCGGCCCCTCTGGCACAGAGCAGCTGGGCCATGGCAGCACAGGGCACAGCCCCACTGACAGCCCTTTTGTTTTGCTCTGCTCACCCAGAGCAGCTTCAGGGACAGGACAGTGGGTGCCTCTCCATCCTGTCTTGGCAAGGACAAAGGGATTTATTGCCCCATGGTGTAAATCCTTCCTGCTTCTTTGGGGAAAATCAGAAAATGGTTCCTGACAGACTGGGAAAATGAAGGAGGAAAATGTGTTGTCTCCTTCCTTGTGAGCCTTGCTAGCTGCCACCAGCTCTGCCCATCTGTGTCAGCTGGCTTCCAAGAGTAGGATTTTGTCCTCCCACATATCCCGTGCGAGTCCAAAGCCCCAAAAGCATTGTCCTGACCTTTGCTGGATCTTGCAGTCACTGTGGCTCGTTCTTGCTCTGTGCAGCAGTCACTGGCCAGGTGGCCTTGGAGCAGCAGCCCAGGGAAGTGACCGTGCGAGAGGGAGATGAATTCACCTTGCAGTGCAGCATGAAGAGAGGTGATATGAGAAGGTACTTCATGTACTGGTACCGTCAAGGCCCACGGGGCTCTCTGCAATGGATTTACGAGACCTTTGCTGGTACCTATGGAGGTGGTTTCCAAGATCGCTTTAAGGGAAGAGTGGAGAGCTCCAAGAACAGCTTCACACTGCAGCTCCTGGCAGCAGCGCTAGGGGATGCAGCAACGTATTACTGTGGAGCAGCGCCACCCTGGAGCAGCTCTGCAGCAGAGTGAACCAAAAACCAGCAGATGGGGATTACAGATCTTTCTGGCAGCTGCTGCCCAGGGCTCTTGTCAGGCAATGGCAGGTGCAGGAAATGTCCCTCTGGCTGCGTGGCATTAAAAGGCACGGGAGGGAGGGCTGCAGGAAGGGCTAGTGCCATTGATGGTGCAAGATGATCTGTGCTGGGAGCTGCAGAGGCTGCAGTTTGGGGAAGTGCAGGTTTAGTGCACCTTGCCAGGGCTCCTGTCCAGCACAGTCTCATTTCTCCTCTGCCCGTTTGCGCGGCTCTCAGCCCTTTCACCTTTTTACTTGTCTGGAGTAGAGATACCCCAGCACTCATTAAGTGGACACCTCTAACAGGCACTGTGCACACACAATTTTATTTTGGAGGAAACCAGATTGTCTAGCCAGGGCAGTACCTGGGAACACTACTTCACCATCCTTGGTACACTATCTTTCTCATACCCTTCAGAGGAGCCACCTCCAGAGGCTGAGAGTTTCTGTCCTCTTCCCCAATCCCCTTCCCAGTGCCCACAGCCCTGCACAATGTCATCATGGCAAGCTCATGTGAGAACAGACACAGGGTTAGGTCCCACAGCCACAGGAACAGCCCCAGCAGCATTGGCACCAGTGGATCCATACCTGATACAGCTAATGCTGAGGTCAGATTGGTCTGCAACCCACTCAGGGCAGATCCGTTCTTATCTCATACTTCATGCCCCACACTGGATGCCAAATGAGGCTGTTGTGGTCTCGGAATGGAATTTCCCAATTTAGATTTCCCACTGAGCCACTGCAAATCAAGCCTGAGGCTCTTTCCCAGGATCACACAAAGTGTGAATATGTAGATGTTTTCACAGAAAGATGGGGGCCACGCAGGGTGAGAGACAGCCAGGAGGGCAGCAAGAGCTTCAAGCTGTGCTCCTGGTGCCCCACCTCTCCCCCTCAGTGCTGTCACAGGCAGAGGGAGGGACCAGCAGGGCCTGGGCCTGAGAGCAGTGGCAGAGGCCCAGGCAGGGCAGGTGTGGGCAGAGCTGTTGTGCAGGCGCAGAGAAGCTGCAGAGAGGCCACTGAGAGCGGGCCTGGCCATGTGGAGTGCCCTGTGCGTGGGCTTCTTGCCCATTGTAGGTAAGTGCAGGCAAGGGCTGCTGGCCCCAGGAGCTGAGCGTGGCCCTGGGCTCTGCAGGGCTCTGGGCAGCTGTGCTGAGCGCTTGCAGCCGCAGCTGTGCCCCGGCTCCAGCTGCCCAGCCATGCCTGTGGAGCACGGGGAGAGCAGCCCTGCTCCTCTGGTGCCTCTGAGCTGGGCACCTGCGTGCCAGCTGCCTGCTCTGCAGCCTGGGCACACGCAGGGCACCTCCCTGCTGCACTCAGATCTCGGGGCCCAGCGCTTGGCCCTGGCACTGGACACTGCTCCTGGGGCACTGCGGCCCCTCTGGCACAGAGCAGCTGGGCCATGGCAGCACAGGGCACAGCCCCACTGCCTGTGACAGCCCTTTGGCTTTGCTCTGCTCACCCAGAGCAGCTTCAGGGACAGGACAGTGGGTGCCTCACCATCCTGTCCTGGCAAGGACAAAGGGATTTATTGCCCCATGGTGTAAATCCTTCCTACATCTTTGGGGAAAATCAAAAAAAGCTCCCTGTGTGACTGGGAAAAGAAAGGAGGAAAATGAGGTGTCTCCTTCCTTGTGAGCCTTGCTAGCTGCCACCAGCTCTGCCCATCTGTGTCAGATGGCTTCCAAGAGGAGGATTTTATCCTCCCACATGTCCAGTGCCAGTCCAAAGCCCCAACTGCATTGCCCTGACCTTTAATGAATCTTGCAGTGACTGTGGCTCGTTCTTGCTCTCTGCAGCAGTCACTGGCCAGGTGGCCTTGGAGCAGCAGCCCAGGGAAGTGACCGTGCGAGAGGGTGATGAATTCACCTTTCAGTGCAGCATGAAGGGAGATGATATGAGCAACTACTTCATGTACTGGTACCGTCAGGATGCACGGGGCTCTCTGGAATGGATTAACAGGGATGGTGGTGCCTATGGAGACGGTTTCCAAGATCGCTTTGTGGGATCAATGCAGACGTCCAAGAACAGCTTCACACTGCAGCTCGCGGCAGCAAGCCCAGGCGATGCAGCAACGTATTACTGTGCAGCAAGAATCACCCTGGAGCAGCTCTGCAGCAGAGTTAACCAAAAACCAACAGATGGGGAAGACAGATCTCTCAGCATTTTTTTCTGGCAGCTGCTGCCCAGGGCTCTTCTCAGGCAATGGCAGGTGCAGGAAATGTCCCTCTGGTTTGATGGCACTAAAAGGCACTGGAGGGAGGGCTGCTGGAAGGGCTGGTGCCATTGATGGTGCAGGAGGATCTGTGCTGGGAGCTGCAGAGGCTTAAATATGGGGAAATGCAGGGTTAGTGCACCTTGCCTGGGCTCCTGTCCAGCACAGCTTCATTTCTCCTCTTTGCCTTGCCTTCGTTTTCAGCCCTTTTTCCTCAGGGACAGTCAACATGATTTGAGAAGTGGGGATTGGGATTAGCCACACTGACAGCATTCTACAGTGAGACAAAGGGTCTTGCTGATGAGGAGTGAGGGGATGTTGTGCATTCTTCATTCAGTTGAGCTCCCAGCACTGACTTCCCTGGAAACCTTCTGGACAAATCCTTTCATTATGGCCTAGAGAAAGGCTCAGTGACATGGATTTTGCAAGGGTACATATTCCTCCTCCCGGCCTCTCCACCTGAGCTGCGGGAAATGAAATTCCCGAAGGCTGGTCTGGCTGGTGAAGACTGAGGTGAATAAAGCATTCAGGACCTCAGCCCTGTCCCATATCCTCTGTCACCTGGTCCCCATCCCATTCAGCACTGGGCCCACGTTTTCCCAGCCTTGTTGGTTCATGCAACCTCCTGGCATGTTGTCCTGACTCCCTGCTCACTGGGGAGGAATCCTCTTCAGCTCAGCACTGCTGGGATTGAGGACCAGTGTGTCCTTGCTGGGCTCCCAGTCCTGGGAAGAACATGGACAGAGGGGAACAAATGCAATGAAGGGCCATGAACACAAGGAAGGGAACAGCTGACCTATAAGGAGAGCCTGGGAGATCTGGGTGCATTTAGTACAGATGAGAAATTGCTGGAACGGAAATTTGACACACGAATCCCTTGATGTCCCCAGCACTGGCCTTTGGTTTGTGTAAGGGAGAAATACACCAGGACCAGCTACTGCGGTTGGATTGTAAAGGGAGCCCCTTCTCCATCTCTCCTGCCTGCCCACCCTCCATTACACACATGTAGAGAGGCGGCCGAGTTTGTGCCACAGCGCCCCCTGCTGGCGCAGGGGAATCACCACACTCGCCCTGCCCGGCCGGGAGCCAGCAGCGCCCCTGCTGGCTGTGCCCAGAACTGCACCAAAGGGAAAGCGCCTGCGGCCGAGAAAGGCCGGGCCGGGGTGTCTGGGTCTGTTTGGTCCTGCTGCTGTTTTTTGTTTGGAGTGTTATATATACACATATTAGTAAAAACTTTTATTCCTCTTCTCACATCTTTCCTTGAAAGCCCCGTTATTTCTAAGTTATATTAATATGGAGGGAAGGGGATCATATTCTCCATTCCAAGAGAGGTTCCTGCCTTCCTGGGCAGACATCTGTCTTTCAGACTTGGACAGCTACAACCATTTATGTTAGGCAGCACTGTCAGCAGATGGAACAGCCGCAGACACACTCAAAGTACATTTATTTCAGTGATCTTAACACCCCGTTGCTCAGGGGGAATCCCTGAGCAAGAGCCAGGCAGAGGCAAGGAGAGACCCTGGCATGTAAATTTGGTTCGTGTTAGAGGATCCCTGGATGCAGTTCACCCTGAGCTGTCAAGGGTAATTCGCAGCTGGAAGGTCACTTCAGCAATTTACGACCCTCCTGCATCCTCTGCTTTTCATTCGTTCCTTCCAAGATCGCCAGAGTCAGCCTGCTACATCCCAGAACTCTGTTCACACTACCACTAGCATCTACAACGAGAGTACTAGGGGGATTAGACTGCATTGTAAGAAATGCTCTGAAAGAACACCAGAGGTACTCATTGTTTTTCTGCTTTCTATCCACCTAAACTCCATCAGACCTTTCATAGGTGTCACATAATACCCACGTTCTCAGTTACAACTCAACCTCTCTGATATTATTTGAGATCCTTCCTTGGAAGCCGTGCAATGTTTCTTTATGTGGTGTGTTTGGTCTCAAACCACTGAAGATGTCATGTGACTGCTAGTATAATCCAATATTCTGTGTAGTGGAACAGAGACAGTTTTTGTTACGAAATATATCACTGTGGACTGGGCTGGGCTTACCACAATGATATAAACAGCATAAGGACCTGTACAAAAACAAAAAGAGGGAAAGAAGGTGACAAATGTTGGGAAAGAAAGGAGATGAGGGACTCTAATGATTAAGAAGAGAAGAACAATATTCTTCCTATATTTCCTTGTATCCTGGATACATAAAAGAGCTCATGAAGGTTCTAAAAGGTGGAAGAAAGGGGGAAGTTGAAAGTTCTATACTCAATCAAGCTTTTTGAAATCACTGAACACGTCAATTAACCTTTATTCCCTTTCCAGTTTTGCAAGTAAATCTACCTCTGGATCCTCCCATGGACTTCCAGCCAGGGATAATTAGAAGGAACGGCTTTTCACCACCTGCTTTTACAACATTTTTGAACACCATGAGGAAAGAATCAGTTATTGGAATAAGCCTCAGCAGTGTGTGGATTAATAAGCTTGTATTTGGACCAGGGACGACTCTCACAGTTGAACCAAGTAAGTGACATTTTTTTATTCCGAAAACTCCATTTAAAATTAATGTGGGGGATAACAAGGGAATTTAAAGGTTTGGGTTGACTGAAAAAATTTTCAGCTGCAATAATCCCTTGAATGCACCCGCTCCCCAGCTGGGCTTTCAAGCCAAACCCTCAGCTTGGATCTGCTCAGGAAGGTTTCCCAGGAACATCTGGGCTGACTCTGCACAGCACCATTATTCCATGATCCCCAAACACCAGCAGGGCACTACTTAGCCTGTGGTAACTTATTCCCACTTTGGGCAGCACTCTGGCCTAAATTCACTGTCCAGTGTCCAATTCTCCAGTGGGCTTGCACTGACTGACTTGGGGCAGGAATGCAGAGCTCAGTGAGGAGCTCCCAGCATGAGGAGTTTTGAGACAGATCTGTAACTCCTGGTTGGAGAAGTTCTCATTTGACACTGGCACCACCACACTGAGAGTGTCCCCGGGTAAGGCATTCCACTGTCCTGGGGACAGAGCAGGAAGGAGGTGAAATAGCCTTGGGCTTAAATTCTCACAAGTGCCTCATAGCCAAGAGCTCCTGGAATGAAAGAAAATTGGCTGCCATGTTGTGTGGGTTCTGAAAAGACCAATGTGGGGAGTAGGGTTTATAGGAAGCCTGACTTATTCCTATCTTTCTTTGGAATTCTGTAGTGAACAATAAAGGTGCAGGTCACCCCAAGCTTTTCGAGGGAAATGTGAATGTTGGGGTGGCAGAGGGGTTTTTGATATTGATCTCTGTGATCCTGAAGTACCAGATGCATCTCTCAGGAATTGTCGCTTTGCTTTCAGAGGTCTGCGTGTCTTTAAAGTGTGGCAAGAATGTCCCACATTATTTTACATCCCTAAACTTCCTACTATATCTCCAGAAAGACGTGGAACTGCTTTGGGTTCTGCCTAATATCTCTCCATGTCTGTAGGATATGTTGCATGGGAATAAAAATGTATTTGGAAAAACCTTACTGCACTTCCAATTCCAAAGGGACAAAAGAATGTAAACTTACCATTCTGCAGAAAGTCCTCTTCTTTCCTTGTTGTTCAATGATTTTCTTTTTCTAGCTAATGACAGGATACTTTGAGAGCTGCACAGAAACTCTGGAATTAAGTTTGCTAGTAAAATACATTGAACCTAAAGTGTCAAAGTCCCATTTGATTCTGCTGAAATACTTAATGTGTTGGAGTCTAGGTTTCCAGGATGTGAGCAACCTCCCCCTTTTGTTCAAATAAATTTGAACATAAACATAGAAGATTAATCCCTTCCAGAAGCAAGCAGTGGTAGGAATTCATGGCTGTGCTGTCAGGGAATGCAAACTAGTGGGACTCAGGTGAGCATTCTGGGGTCAGATAAAAGAAATCTTCTGCTCTCTGAACTACAGTTTCACTGTATGCGTTATTGCTTGCTGAAGATCCTGCCCAGGAAGCTATTGCAGAGAAGAAGCCTGTTTCTGTTCTGGCTGTTTGAAAAGCCTGGAGAGGAGACCACACGAAAAACCCTTGTCAGAGAAGGTCTTCTCAGAGAACACAGAACTCACAGCACTGACAGGCTCTGGCCAAGCCTGGTAGAACACCTGGGAAGGAAGTGTTGGATTTCTGGTGGGTGTCTGGCTGTTGCAGGTGTGCACAAGTGAGTAGTTCTGCCTTTTTGACCAGGAGAGCTGACCCATGAAGTTGTGGCAGAGCACAGTTTGGCTTTCACCTCAGTTCCTCAGCACTAGCACAGGGCTGATGGGGAAAGGGTGTAAAATCAGAGCTCCTTGGTCAAACTGCCATCAGTACCCTGGGATGAACAAAATGTTCGAGCTGAGGGATCTCTTGACCCACCTGCAAGGCAGACACCACGCAAAATGAAAAGCCTCATGCACCTCTCTTTAGCCAAGAGACCCCTCAGGATGCTCCTGACAAAGCAGACACGTCAATCTTGGTGGATGTGTCAGACAGCTTTTCATAAGGTGAGCCCTTTCTGACAAGGAAGGCTGCTGGAGGATTCCTTTCAGTTCCATGGTTTTAGTCTCATCCAAATTGCTAATCTGAGTTCAATCCTGACATTGGTTTTTGAGATCACCCTTGATTCTCCACTTGTGACCTGACCTAGAGGCAAAGATATTTTGTTTAAAAAACAAGTCATGGTACCACAATAATTTGTGGGCAACTAAATTCTTTTGACACCAATATTTTTTTTTGTGAGACAGATGGTGGAGAGTTTCTGCTATCTTCTTTTGTTATTTGTAGCTCTAATGCCAAGGAATAATGACATAAAAGAGAGTAAATAAGAATGTTCAAATTAGTCACAGATGGAGTACATGTGAATTTTGGGTCACTCAGCACCCAGACAAGCCTGCAGTAAAATCAATCCTGTCCAAACCATGCTTTTCTTTCCAGACATTTCCAACATTTCTGACCCTCAAGTCATTGTGATGAAATCAAAGAAACTGGAAGGAGGTGGCAGCGCTGGGAAAGCAGCTTGTTTGGCAAGGAACTCCGCTACAAAGAACATCAGATTGGAGATGCCCTCTCAGGAGGTGGTCTATGAACAGAGCCCATCCATTTTGACGTCACAGGGCTTGTACAATGCAATTAAAGTGGTCAGGGTGACAAAAGACACAGAGGTGACCTGCACGGCCAAATTCCCCGACCGCACGATAACAGCAGAGCCAGGTACAGTTTGGTGGCACAGCTGTCACTTATTTCTGGAGACAGTGGCCTGTGGGGCCTGGTGTTCTCCTTCTGGGCAGCACTGCCCTGGGCAGCCAGCAGAAATAAGAAAGACATTTGGGATTTCAGCAGGGAGAGCAGAGAAGGATGTTTCAAAGCATTTAAAAGAAATGGTTTTTCAACTGTTTAAATATTTTGAGATACTTTTCTTGGGAGAAGAAGAAAGACACAATCTATTTCTTTA
Organism: Zonotrichia albicollis; assembly: GCF_047830755.1. NCBI lineage: Eukaryota > Metazoa > Chordata > Aves > Passeriformes > Passerellidae > Zonotrichia > Zonotrichia albicollis. The sequence goes on along the minus strand of NC_133841.1, from coordinate 4,027,151 downwards.
AAATGGGAATTTCCTTATGATGCAATATTTTAGCTTATAGCAGGAAACCTCCTGCAGCACAAGCTGGAACAGCCCTTTGAATACCAACACAAAGTTAAAGGACGAGTATGTTGTGAGGGTTTTTTAATTAAATTAATTGTTACATTTGGCGGGTTTACTCTTTTAGCCATGAAGGTCATTCAAATAGTAAAACAAAACAATGCAGGAATTTTTCTGTCTCCTGCAACTGCATGGAGCACTTGTCTCCTCATATTAATGTCAGAATTACTCCTGACGTGCTGAAGCCCAGTCAGTATGTTCCTCTGATTTTCTATGAGAAATGTCAACTAAACATTTTTTTATTATCCTGTATAAAAGGTGTATATAGTTTAAATTGCCTTTTCTTTATCATGCTACAGAAGAGGAGGCTGAAGAACCAATAACAGGATTTGGGGAACAAAACAGAACCAGAACAGAGTTAGGGGCCAGTGAGAGGGTTTGCAACAGCACAAACATCTCAGCACAAGGTGAGTTACCCAAACAGGATGTGAAGTTACATTGCTCTCTGGGGGATAAAGGCATGGAAATGTATTTTCTCCAGGGCAGAGGACTCAGAACACAACACATTCACCAGACACAAGCTGCTGTTCCAAGGTTGCTGTTCCAAGGTTGCTGTTCCAAGGTTGCTCTCCTGTTGTTGCCATATTATCTCATAGCTGTTCCTTTGCTGCTCTTCCTCTCCCTGAAACTCTCACCTGTGGATTTTCCACTTTCTGCCAAGTCACAGCACCCAAACCCAGACCATGATCTCTCCCCTCTTTTCTGGCCACTGAGCAGATGCTGGAGGGCAGAGAGTGAACATGCTGTCCATGACTGTGCTGGGTTTGAGAGTCCTGCTGGCAAAGAGCATCGCCTTCAATGCCCTCATGAGCATCAAGTTGTTTCTTTTCTGAGGTAAGGGAGCTCACAGGTCTCAAACACTGGTTCAGAGGCCCAATTTCATTAAATGTACTTTAATCCTCCCTTTGCTCTTCCAGACATGGGGAATGAACCCAAAGAAGAGCAGGAAAGAACGTGAACCAGCAGCACAAGGGGGCTGAACAAGCAGGGCCAGAGCTGCTGACAGAGACCAGCCAGGACACGAGGCAGCACCTTCCCCTGAAGACACGCAACACTCTGCACTCCTGCTGGCCAGCTGATTTACACTGAAGAGTTTTGAGTGCTTTTGCTGTTTCCTCTCCTCTGAACACTGAGGAGAGTGGATTTATCCTCATCCTTCTGCTAAGTAAATGCCTCCACTCTACTGGCATTTGCACACCAGTGTCCAACCTGCTTTGAAAACTCCAGTGCTCACTGCAGATAGATGGCCTTTGAAAAGCACCGCTCCCAGGCATCTTGTGTTACTGCCTGTGGAACTGGAGTAGCACTGCTGGGGGAATTCCAGCACAGGAACTGCCATTTTTAGCTTAGGGTTTTAGATACTTCAAATATCCAAAAATGTGTATTGCAGATAAGAAGAGCTGTGTAGAATCTGAAGCGATTTCATTCATCTAGATAATGTTCATATCTTGATTAAGCCTGTATTTCTTCTGCCAAATGTATTGCAAGCACATTTTAGGTTCCTGTAATAGTGACAAAAATAAACTTGTGCAAGCACAAAATACTGTGGGTTTTCTGTGATTTTTCTTCTGAAACTAGGATGGAATTGCTGAAATCTAACTACCCTAAAAGCCCACTGGGATCAGAAACACAGATTTAAGAATGTAGACATCCTGTTAGCAGAATTTGTCTTTTGCAGACTTTGTGCAGGGAAATGTCTCTGGCATATTTTGGAGCCTCAGTGAGGAGAGTCCTTGCTGAAGGCACAAAGGAGGAAAATGCTCCTGTCAGCAGAGGAGAAACCCTGCTGCTGTTTTGCACTCAGGGACAGGAGGAAGGGGCCACCAGAAAATAATCTGGGGTGATTTGATGGATTGATAGTTTCCATAGCAACTTGGCTCCTGCCTAACAGAGCCCAGCCCACACCTTCCCCAGCTCATGCCCCTCTCACAGGCTACAGGCAGGATGCTGTGGTCACCATTTCTGACTCAGTCACACCAGGCAGCATTAACCCTCCCCTGCTTTTGCAAACACAAGGTAACCACATCCTGAAGGGGAGATAAGGCTTTGCTCCCCCTGCCTGAGCTCCTGCAGCCCTCAAGAGAGCCTCTGCCCAGGACACAGCAAGGGCTGCTGCACTGAGCTTGCTCAGCTCACACCCTCAGGCCTGGAGTGCTGAGAAGTCCTTTGAAAAGGAACTTCAGTTCCTTTTCCCCTGGGCAAAGGTGAACAAAACCCCTGACTAAAAGTATATAAAGAAAATTCAGCAGACATTTAAAACATCTCAGCAGACTGGGAGCAGCACAGAAGATACACAAAAGATAATGAGCATTAATGGACATCAGCTCCAAACATCAGCCCTGGCATGGTCAGAGACACCTGGTCTGGGAAAAGGTCGATGAGAGAACCAAGACTGAGAACCAAAATAACATCAAAGGTGTAGTGATCAATAAAACACCAAGCACTACAAACTGTGCCACTTGGCTGCAATGAGCATTGAACTAATGTATTTCCCTGGGTTTTGACTGTAGAAGCACAAGAAAACTCCAGCGAAAACATTGTCCGATGGACGGATTTTCTCTGCACAACCCGTGCAATGTGTGGATGAAATTATTTCTGTTGCATCTCCTAGCCAGAATAAAGTAATGCCTTGATTCTCTGACATGCATTGTGGTAAGCTGTCCTGCTGATCAAGTCAAAATGGTGAGAGCTCGCTCCAGTGGCAGACAACATTAAAGCATCCTGAAAGAATAAAGCTTTCTCCAAGAGGTTACATGGGAAAACACGGTGATGAACACAATGAGAATGGGCAACACTTAACACTATTTTGTACCACTGAACCCTCCAGTTTTCTTACACCACATTAAAAATGCAATGTAATAATCATATTACTCCATCTGCTAGTTATAATCTGACGTATCTCTTATGTGTCACAAAAACCTATAAACTTCCTGACAAAATTAGATCTAACAAAAACAGAAACTCAAAAAGTGTATGGTTAATTACCTCACTGTAAGGAAAGTTCTCTTTCTCTCTTTGACTTCTTTTCAGTCAGCAGATATGGTCTAAACTGAAGTTCAGACCTGATCTTCCCCCTGCAAAACTATTCAGGACTGGGGAGTGCAAAGCTCCAGGGAATGTTTGTCTTTCCAAAGGAAAGCTCTGAAAGCAGATGTCAAATCTGGGATTTCTGCAGATGAGGGTCTTAGCTGATTCCTGTCTATGCCAAAGCCTCTGATAACCAGGCAAATTACACTTTCGTGACCTGTACTGAAACACAATCTGCAACGAGACAGAGTAGAGACACTCCAGCCCTCATTAAGTGGAGACCTGTAAGAGGCACTGTGCACACACTGTTTTATTTTGATGACAAATAGAGTCTCTAGCCATGGGGTTCCACGTGCCTGAGCACACTACTAGATCATCCCAAGTATCTCTCTCTAACATTTGACAGCAGCCACCTTCAGAGGCTGAGAGCCTCGGTGTTCTCCCCCCAGTCCCCTTCTCAGTGCCCACAGCCCTGCACAATATCATCATGGGAAGCTCATATGGGAACATCCATAGGGTTAGGTCCCACAGCCAAAGGAACAGCCCCAGCAGCATTGGCACCAGTGGATCCATACCTGATACAACTAATGCTGAGATCACATTGGTGTGCAGCCCACTCTGAGCAGATCTGTTCTTATCTCATCCTTCATGACCCACACTGGATGCCAAATGAGGCTGTTGGGGCTTAGGAACGGAATTTCCCAATTTGGCGTTCCCACTGAGCCACTCCAAATCAGGCCTGAGGCTCTTTCACAGGATGACACAAAGTGTTAATATGGAGAGGGCTTAAAAGAAGGATGGAGACCATGCAGGGTGAGAGACACCCAAGAGGGGAGCAAGAGCTTCAAGCTGTGCTCCTGGTGCCCCACCTCTCCCCCTCAGTGCTGTCACAGGCAGAGGGAGGGACCAGCAGGGCCTGGGCCTGAGAGCAGTGCCAGAGACCCAGGCAGGGCAGGTGTGGGCAGAGCTGTTGTGCAGGCACAGAGAAGCTGCAGAGAGGCCACTGAGAGCGGGCCTGGCCATGTGGAGTGCCCTATGCGTGGGCTTCTTGCCCATTGTAGGTAAGTGCAGGCAAGGGCTGCTGGCCCCAGGAGCTGAGCGTGGCCCTGGGCTCTGCAGGGCTCTGGGCAGCTGTGCTGAGCGCTTGCAGCCGCAGCTGTGCCCCGGCTCCAGCTGCCCAGCCATGCCTGTGGAGCACGGGGAGAGCAGCCCTGCTCCTCTGGTGCCTCTGAGCTGGGCACCTGCGTGCCAGCTGCCTGCTCTGCAGCCTGGGCACACGCAGGGCACCTCCCTGCTGCACTCAGATCTCGGGGCCCAGCGCTTGGCCCTGGCACTGGACACTGCTCCTGGGGCACTGCGGCCCCTCTGGCACAGAGCAGCTGGGCCATGGCAGCACAGGGCACAGCCCCACTGCCTGCTCAGCCCTTTGGCTTTGCTCTGCTCACCCAGAGCAGCTTCAGGGACAGGACAGTGGATGCCTCTCCATACTGTCTTGGCAAGGACAAAGGGATTTATTGACCCATGTTGTAAATCCTTCCTGCTTCTTTGGGGAAAATCAGAAAAAGGTCCCTGTGTGGCTGGGAAAAGGAAGGAGGAAAATGTGTTGTCTCCTTCCTTGTGAGCCTTGCTAACTGCCACCAGCTCTGCCCATCTGTGTCAGCTGGCTTCCAAGAGAAGAATTTTGTCCTCCCACAGGTTCAGTGCCAATACAAAGCCCCACCAGCATTGCCCTGTCCTTTGTTGCATCTTGCACTGACTGTGGCTCGTTCTTGCTCTCTGCAGCAGTCACTGGCCAGGTGGCCTTGGAGCAGCAGCCCAGGGAAGTGACCGTGCAAGAGGGCGATGAATTCACCTTTCAGTGCCGCATGAAGGGAGGCTCTGTGGGGAGCTACTACATGTACTGGTACCGTCAGGGCCCACAGCACATGGAACGGATTTGCATGGACAATATTGTCGTTGAAAACTTCCAAGGTCGCTTCAAGCCAAGTGTAGACAGCTCCCATAACAGATTCCCACTGCAGATCCTGGCAGCAGAGCTAGGGGATGCAGCAACGTATTACTGTGCAGCAGAATCACCCTGGAGCAGCTCTGCAGCAGAGTTAACCAAAAACCACCAGATGGGGAAGACAGATCTCTCAGCATTTCTTTCTGGCAGCTGCTCCCCAGGGCTGTTCTCAGGCAATGGCAGGTGCAGGAAATGTCCCTCTGGCTGGGTGGCACTAAAAGGCACTGGAGGGAGGGCTGCAGGAAGGGCTGGTGCCATTGATGGTGCAGGAGGGTCTGTGCTGGGAACTGCAGAGGCTGCAGTTTGGGGAAGTGCAGGTTTAGTGTGTGTTGCCAGGGCTCCTGTCCATCATGGACTCACTTCTCCTCTGTGCCTTGCCTTGGTTCCCAGCACTTTTTCCTCAGGGACTTTTTCCTCAGGGACTGTCAACATGGTTTGAGAAGTGGGAATTGGGCTTAGGCACATTGACAGCGTTCTACAATGAGACAATGGGTCTTGCTGGGTGAGGAGAGAGTGGATGTTGTGCATTCTTCATTCAGTTGAGCTCCCAGCACTGACTTCCCTGGAAACCTTCTGGACAAATCCTTTCATTATGGCCTAGAGAAAGGCTCAGTGACATGGATTGTGCAAGGGGACATATTCCTTCTCCTGGGCTGTGGGAAATGAAATTCCTGTAGGCTGATCTGACTGCTGAAGTCTGAGGTGAATAAAGCATTCAGGACCACAGCCCTGTCCCATATCCTCTGTCACCTGGTCCCCATCCCATTCAGCACTGGGCCCATGTTTTCCCAGCCTCGTTTGTCCATGCAGCCTCCTGGCATGTTGTCCTGACTCCCTGCTCACTGGGGAGGAATCCTCTTCAGGTCAGCCCTGCTGGGACCAGGGACCAATGTGTCCCTGCTGGGCTCCCAAGCCTGGGAAGGACATGGGCAGAGGGGAACAAATGCAGTGAAGGGCCATGAACACACAGCAGGGAACAGCTGACTTATAAGGAGAGCCTGGGAGATCTGGGTTAGTTTTGCGTGGAGAAGAAAATGTTGAGGGGGATCTGAACTGAGTTGAAATACCTGAGAGTCTATAAGTTCCATTCTTGAGGACATTCAAGGCTGTGGGCACCTCCTCCCCCTGTCCCCATCACGCAGCTCAGCCCCACACAGCTGCTCACTCAGTCCCCCTCAGTGCTGTGGGGGAGAGGAACAAAAGGGTGGAGTTAGAAAATGTGTGTTTTGACAGAAAGAGAGTTGAGAAATCAAGGCAAAACCAACATGCAAAACCCAAACAACATCTAGAATTAATTCCTGACGTCCCACTGGCAGAGTGGAGCCACAGTGCTGGTTCCTCTTCTGCGCCCCTTTGCTTATGCCCATTCTGGCTCTCCAGAAAGAACAGCATCAGGTCTGATGACCACACAGAGCCTTTATGAGGGATCTTGGCAGCCTGTAAATGTGTCTGCAGCCTTACAGAACAACAACACACCTGAGGTTCTGATAGAACACATGCCACAGAAACGGGAAAGAACAGAAATACGGAAAACAAACCCATGCAGAATAGCTCTCCTCATTCCTCTGTCTGCCTCTCGTTTTGCCAGCCCAAATTTCCTTTGTATCATTTGCAGGTTTCCCTGGTTCCCTTTCAGCTTTGAAACTTGCAGCCTGAAGAGGACACAGGGTTGTCCTCAACACTCCTGTAGCACAATTATTTCTGGAAGTCCTCAGTGACAAATGCTGTGAAAGGGGTAACTGCAATATTTTCCTGCTTGCAAGAAAGAGCAGTGACTGAGACTGTGAGCTCTGACCATAGGGCTGGTTTGTCCTGATCACCCATCTCCAGGCAGCTCTTCCCAGCTCAGAATACCCCAAAACAAGAGAAAATCGGTAGATGATTTAACCTTCAACGAAACAAGACACTGAACTATGTCCACTAAGGGAATCAGTCAGAATTCTGGTGAAATTGCCGCACTTGTATGAGGCCTGAGTTTCAAAGAATGAACTTTCCTGTACTACTGACCACTCGTCTGCACCACCTGCATGACACCAGGGTGTAAGGATCCAGCACAGGACAAGCGCTCAGGGATCATGTGAGCAAGAATCACTGGTCACATCTGACCTGCATTTCTCTGCAGCAGGATTTGCCATGGACTAGGTGAGAGCAGAGTCGTGTGCTTAGCTAAAGTATAAAAGAATATATTCCTTTCCTGACTGTATGCTCAGCATCCTTGTGTCCTGCTCAGGTGAAAAACAACTGACATGACAAACTGGGGAGTCAGGATGTGTCCCCAGTAGCCGAGCGTGGTTTCAGCAGTGCCGAGGAGAGAGGAGCCATCCCCTCCCTCAGCTGCGGGCAGCATTTTGCCCACGGCAGCCCCGGATGCCAGTGACCTTCTGTGGAACACAGAGGGCGAATTTCTGGGCGCGTTGCCCGCGGGTCCCTTCGGCACAAGGCGCTGTCCAAGCGCGCAGCGCTGCTTTGCGTGCGCGCCCCGGGCGCGGCCGGCGCTGCCCGTCCCGCCCGGCGGGGCCGCGGCCCCGGGGCCTGGGCCGGGTGTGTCGGGGCGGGCAGAGGCGGCGGCGCTGCCCCGGCCGGGCGGGGCCGGGCGGGGCCGGGCGGGGCCGGGCGGGAGCGGCCCGAGCGCGGCTCCGCTCGGCTCCTGTGCGGCTGCCGCGGCGCCCGCAGCGATGGTGGCCGGGCCGGGGCCGGGGCTGCTGGCCTTGGCCTTGGCCTTGTGGCCGGCAGGTGAGAGCCGGGCGGGGAGGGCAGCGAGCCCGGCCCGGGGAACGAGGGACAGCGACAGCGACAGGCAGCGACAGGAGCAGGAACACGAACAGGGACGGGAACAAGAGCAGAGGCTGGGGAAAGGACAGGAGCAGAGGCAGGGCAGGGAACACGGGCAAAGGCTGGGACAGACCCAGGGACAGGGGCTGTGGGCTGGCGGCTGTGGCTGTGCCGGGCCGGGGGCACCGGGACACCGGGACAGCGCCCTCGGTCCGCGGGCGCCCCTGCCCGATCCCTGCGCTCTCCCTCCGCAGGGCTCTGGGCACGGCCGAGGCTGCAGGAGGCCGGCGGAGGGCAGCGAGCGCCCGGGGACTCCGTCACCCTCTCCTGCCGCGGATCCGGATTCACCTTTAGGAGTCATGGAATTTATTGGTACCGTCAGTCACCCGGAGGGAGCCTGGCTTGGGTGTCCTTTATTGGTTCTAATCCGAGAGTTCTATATTTTGACCAGTCCGTGCAGGGGCGGACCAAGATGTCCCGGGACAATTCCCGCTCCGAGGTTTATCTCTCCCTGCTGACCCTGCAGACCCCCGACTCTGCCCGGTACTTCTGCGCTGTTCACACGGGGACAGGAAACCCAGCTAGGCTTTAACATAAACCTGCTCGGGTCTCGCTCAGCACCCAAGAAATTTGGAGATGGTAAAATCCAAAGTGATTCAGGACTGTTCCTAAGAAATCAGGTACCATCCCCACGCAGCACCAGCGATCCTGGCCTTTCATCAAGAGCTCCTTTCCCAGCACTGAGGCTTTCCTTCTCCTGAGTATCAGTTGCAATGTTCTATGCTATAGAGGAGGTTCAAGGTATTTCTGTCATGCAGTCAGCCTGCTGACTGCCTGGTTCCAGTCTCTTCTTAAGCGGAACATGCAAAGCACCTGCAGAGTCCTGGGCTGCCTTCGCTGCAGGGCAGGGGTCCACGAGGGCTTAGAGAGGAAGAGGCAGCTGGAGAAGTGTCATCACTGGGGAGCCAGTAGGGTGCAGGGCCAGAGTGCAGGGAGGAGGGTGAGAGGCACTTTGGATAAGGGGAGCCCTGGCCAAGCCAAGCTGAGATCCTGGGGTGTCCTATGTGGGAGCAGCAGCCCAGCAGAGCCAGAGCCAGGGGAAGGACAATCTGACAGCCCCCCTCGTCACCTCCAAAATCTCAGAGCCTCTGAGACTCTCTGAGAGAAAAGCAAGGACTGGCCCCTCAGAACCACATCACCTTTAGCCCAACACAGCATTTCATGCCCAACAAATGGCTTGTTCCTGCACCACACAGAGTGAGAGACAGCCAGGAGGGCAGCAAGAGCTTCAAGCTGTGCTCCTGGTGCCCCACCTCTCCCCCTCAGTGCTGTCACAGGCAGAGGGAGGGACCAGCAGGGCCTGGGCCTGAGAGCAGTGCCAGAGGCCCAGGCAGGGCAGGTGTGGGCAGAGCTGTTGTGCAGGCGCAGAGAAGCTGCAGAGAGGCCACTGAGAGCGGGCCTGGCCATGTGGAGTGCCCTGTGCGTGGGCTTCTTGCCCATTGTAGGTAAGTGCAGGCAAGGGCTGCTGGCCCCAGGAGCTGAGCGTGGCCCTGGGCTCTGCAGGGCTCTGGGCAGCTGTGCTGAGCGCTTGCAGCCGCAGCTGTGCCCCGGCTCCAGCTGCCCAGCCATGCCTGTGGAGCACGGGGAGAGCAGCCCTGCTCCTCTGGTGCCTCTGAGCTGGGCACCTCCGTGCCAGCTGCCTGCTCTGCAGCCTGGGCACACGCAGGGCACCTCCCTGCTGCGCTCAGATCTCAGGGCCCAGCGCTTGGCCCTGGCACTGGACACTGCTCCTGGGGCACTGCGGCCCCTCTGGCACAGAGCAGCTGGGCCATGGCAGCACAGGGCACAGCCCCACTGCCTGCGACAGCGACAGCCCTTTGGCTTTGCTCTGCTCACCCAGAGCAGCTTCAGGGACAGGACAGTGGATGCCTCTCCATCCTGTCTTGGCAAGGACAAAGGGATTTATTGCCCCATTGTGTAAATCCTTCCTGCTTCTTTGGGGAAAATCAGAAAAAGGTTCCTGTGTGACTGGGGAAACGATGGAGGGAAATGTGTTGTCTCCTTCCTAGTGAGCCTTGCTAGCTGCCACCAGCTCTGCCCATCTGTGTCAGCTGGCTTCCAAGAGGAGGATTTTGTTCTCCCACAGGTCCAGTGCCAGTCCAAAGCCCCATAAGCATTTCTCTGACATTTGCTGAATCTTGCAGTGACTGTGGCTCGTTCTTGCTCTCTGCAGCAGTCACTGGCCAGGTGGCCTTGGAGCAACAGCCCAGGAGAGTGACCATGCAAGAGGGTGATGAATTCACCTTGGAGTGCAGAATGAAGGGAGATCGTATGAGCAACTGCTACATGTACTGGTACCGTCAGGGCCCACAGGGCTCTCTGGAATGGATTTTCATGGAGGTTGGTCACTATAGAGACGCTTTCAAAAATCGTTTTAAAGCAAGAGTGCAGAGCTACAAGAACAGCTTCACACTGCAGATCCTGGCAGCAGAACAAGGAGATGGAGCAACGTATTACTGTGGAGCAGAACCACCCTGGAGCAGCTCAGCAGCAGAGTGAACCAAAAACCAGCAGATGGGGAAGACAGATCTCTCAGCAGTGCTTTCTGGCAACTGCTCTGGAGGCTCTTGTCAGGCAATGGCAGGTGCAGGAAATGTCCCTCTGCCTGGGTGGCACTAAAAGGCACTGGAGGGAAGGCTGCTGGAAGGGCTGGTACCATTGATGGTGCAGGAGGGTCTCTGCTGGGAACTGCAGAGGCTGCAGTTTGAGCAAGTGCAGGGTTAGTGCACCTTGCCAGGGCTCCTGTCCAGCACAGCCTCATTTCTTTTCTGCGCCTCTCCTTGGCTCTCAGCCGTTTCACCTTGCGACATGTCTGGAGTAGAGACACCTCAGCCCTCATTAAGGAGACACCTCTAATTGGCATTCTGCAAACAGAGTTTTTTTGTGATGAATAGAGTCTCTGACCATGGAATTTCAACTGCCTGGGACCTCTGCTAGATCATCCTGTAGTCAATTTCTTTCTCTATCACTTGACAGGAGCCACCTCCAGAGGCTCCTATCCCCAATCCCCTTCTCAGTCCCCACAGCTCTGCACAATATCATCATGGGAAGCTCATATGGGAACATCCACAGGGTTAGGTCCCACAGCCACAGGAATAGCCCCAGCAGCATTGGCACCAGTGGCTCCATACCTGATAAAACTAATGCTGAGGTCAGATTGGTCTTCAGCACACTCTGAGCAGATCTGTTCTTATCTCAACCATTCATGCCCCACACTGGATGCCAAATGAGGCTGTTGGGCTTTCGGAATGCAATTTCCCTATTTACTATTCCCACTGAGCCACTGCAAATCAAGCCTGAGGCTCTTTCACAGGATCACACAAAGTGAGAATATGGAGAGGGTTTCACAAAAAGATGGGGACCACACAGGTTGAGAGACAGCCAGGAGGGCAGCAAGAGCTTCAAGCTGTGCTCCTGGTGCCCCACCTCTCCCCCTCAGTGCTGTCACAGGCAGAGGGAGGGACCAGCAGGGCCTGGGCCTGAGAGCAGTGCCAGAGGCCCAGGCAGGGCAGGTGTGGGCAGAGCTGTTGTGCAGGCGCAGAGAAGCTGCAGAGAGGCCACTGAGAGCGGGCCTGGCCATGTGGAGTGCCCTGTGCGTGGGCTTCTTGCCCATTGTAGGTAAGTGCAGGCAAGGGCTGCTGGCCCCAGGAGCTGAGCGTGGCCCTGGGCTCTGCAGGGCTCTGGGCAGCTGTGCTGAGCGCTTGCAGCCGCAGCTGTGCCCCGGCTCCAGCTGCCCAGCCATGCCTGTGGAGCACGGGGAGAGCAGCCCTGCTCCTCTGGTGCCTCTGAGCTGGGCACCTCCGTGCCAGCTGCCTGCTCTGCAGCCTGGGCACACGCAGGGCACCTCCCTGCTGCGCTCAGATCTCAGGGCCCAGCGCTTGGCCCTGGCACTGGACACTGCTCCTGGGGCACTGCGGCCCCTCTGGCACAGAGCAGCTGGGCCATGGCAGCACAGGGCACAGCCCCACTGCCTGCGACAGCGACAGCCCTTTGGCTTTGCTCTGCTCACCCAGAGCAGCTTCAGGGACAGGACAGTGGATGCCTCTCCATCCTGTCTTGGCAAGGACAAAGGGATTTATTGCCCCATTGTGTAAATCCTTCCTGCTTCTTTGGGGAAAATCAGAAAAAGGTTCCTGTGTGACTGGGGAAACGATGGAGGGAAATGTGTTGTCTCCTTCCTAGTGAGCCTTGCTAGCTGCCACCAGCTCTGCCCATCTGTGTCAGCTGGCTTCCAAGAGGAGGATTTTGTTCTCCCACAGGTCCAGTGCCAGTCCAAAGCCCCATAAGCATTTCTCTGACATTTGCTGAATCTTGCAGTGACTGTGGCTCGTTCTTGCTCTCTGCAGCAGTCACTGGCCAGGTGGCCTTGGAGCAACAGCCCAGGAGAGTGACCATGCAAGAGGGTGATGAATTCACCTTGGAGTGCAGAATGAAGGGAGATCGTATGAGCAACTGCTACATGTACTGGTACCGTCAGGGCCCACAGGGCTCTCTGGAATGGATTTTCATGGAGGTTGGTCACTATAGAGACGCTTTCAAAAATCGTTTTAAAGCAAGAGTGCAGAGCTACAAGAACAGCTTCACACTGCAGATCCTGGCAGCAGAACAAGGAGATGGAGCAACGTATTACTGTGGAGCAGAACCACCCTGGAGCAGCTCAGCAGCAGAGTGAACCAAAAACCAGCAGATGGGGAAGACAGATCTCTCAGCAGTGCTTTCTGGCAACTGCTCTGGAGGCTCTTGTCAGGCAATGGCAGGTGCAGGAAATGTCCCTCTGCCTGGGTGGCACTAAAAGGCACTGGAGGGAAGGCTGCTGGAAGGGCTGGTACCATTGATGGTGCAGGAGGGTCTCTGCTGGGAACTGCAGAGGCTGCAGTTTGAGCAAGTGCAGGGTTAGTGCACCTTGCCAGGGCTCCTGTCCAGCACAGCCTCATTTCTTTTCTGCGCCTCTCCTTGGCTCTCAGCCGTTTCACCTTGCGACATGTCTGGAGTAGAGACACCTCAGCCCTCATTAAGGAGACACCTCTAATTGGCATTCTGCAAACAGAGTTTTTTTGTGATGAATAGAGTCTCTGACCATGGAATTTCAACTGCCTGGGACCTCTGCTAGATCATCCTGTAGTCAATTTCTTTCTCTATCACTTGACAGGAGCCACCTCCAGAGGCTCCTATCCCCAATCCCCTTCTCAGTCCCCACAGCTCTGCACAATATCATCATGGGAAGCTCATATGGGAACATCCACAGGGTTAGGTCCCACAGCCACAGGAATAGCCCCAGCAGCATTGGCACCAGTGGCTCCATACCTGATAAAACTAATGCTGAGGTCAGATTGGTCTTCAGCACACTCTGAGCAGATCTGTTCTTATCTCAACCATTCATGCCCCACACTGGATGCCAAATGAGGCTGTTGGGCTTTCGGAATGCAATTTCCCTATTTACTATTCCCACTGAGCCACTGCAAATCAAGCCTGAGGCTCTTTCACAGGATCACACAAAGTGAGAATATGGAGAGGGTTTCACAAAAAGATGGGGACCACACAGGTTGAGAGACAGCCAGGAGGGCAGCAAGAGCTTCAAGCTGTGCTCCTGGTGCCCCACCTCTCCCCCTCAGTGCTGTCACAGGCAGAGGGAGGGACCAGCAGGGCCTGGGCCTGAGAGCAGTGCCAGAGGCCCAGGCAGGGCAGGTGTGGGCAGAGCTGTTGTGCAGGCGCAGAGAAGCTGCAGAGAGGCCACTAGAGCGGGCCTGGCCATGTGGAGTGCCCTGTGCGTGGGCTTCTTGCCCATTGTAGGTAAGTGCAGGCAAGGGCTGCTGGCCCCAGGAGCTGAGCGTGGCCCTGGGCTCTGCAGGGCTCTGGGCAGCTGTGCTGAGCGCTTGCAGCCGCAGCTGTGCCCCGGCTCCAGCTGCCCAGCCATGCCTGTGGAGCACGGGGAGAGCAGCCCTGCTCCTCTGGTGCCTCTGAGCTGGGCACCTCCGTGCCAGCTGCCTGCTCTGCAGCCTGGGCACACGCAGGGCACCTCCCTGCTGCACTCAGATCTCGGGGCCCAGCGCTTGGCCCTGGCACTGGACACTGCTCCTGGGGCACTGCGGCCCCTCTGGCACAGAGCAGCTGGGCCATGGCAGCACAGGGCACAGCCCCACTGCCTGCGACAGCGACAGCCCTTTGGCTTTGCTGTGCTCACCCAGAGCAGCTTCAGGGGCAGGACAGTGGGTGCCTCACCAGCCTGTCTTTGCCAGCACAAAGGGATTTATTGCCCCATGTTGTAAATCCTTCCTGCCTCTGGGGAACATCAGAAAATGCTTCTTGTCAGACTGGGAAAAGCATGGAGGGAAATGAGGTGTCTCATTTCTTGTGAGCCTTGCTAGCTGCCACCAGCTGTGCCCATCAGTGTCAGCTGGCTTCCAAGAGGAGGATTTTGTCCTCCCACATGTCCAGTGCCAGTCCAAAGCCCCACCAGCATTGCCGTGACCTTTGCTGGATCTTGCAGTGACTGTGGCTCTTTCTTGCTCTCTGCAGCAGTCACTGGCCAGGTGGCCTTGGAGCAGCAGCCCAGGGAAGTGACCGTGCGAGAGGGAGATGAATTCACCTTTCAGTGCATCATGAAGGGAGATGATATGAGCAACTACTTCATGTACTGGTACCGTCAGGATGCACGGGGCTCTCTGGAATGGATTAACAGGGATGGTGGTGCCTATGGAGATGGTTTCCAAGATCGCTTTGTGGGATCAATGCAGACCTCCAAGAACAGCTTCACTCTGCAGCTCGTGGCAGCAAGCCCAGGCGATGCAGCAACGTATTACTGTGGAGCAAGAATCACCCTGGAGCAGCTCTGCAGCAGAGTGAACCAAAAACCAGCAGATGAGGAAGACAGATCTCTCAGCAGTGCTTTCTGGCAGCTGCTGCCCAGGGCTCTTGTCAGGCAATGGCAGGTGCAGGAAACGTCCCTCTGGCTGGGTGGCACTAAAAGGCACTGGAGGGAGGGCTGCAGGAAGGGCTGGTACCATTGATGGTGCAGGAGGATCTGTGCTGGGAGCTGCAGAGGCTGCAGTTTGGAGAAGTGCAGGTTTAGTGCACCTCGCCAGGGCTCCTGTACAGCATGGCCTCATTTCTCCTCTGTGCCTTGCCTTCGTTTTCAGCCCTTTTTCCTCAGGGACAGTCAACATGATTTGAGAAGTGGGGATTGGCCACACTGATAGCTGTCTACAGTGAGACAAAGGGTCTTGCTGGGTGAGGAGTGAGTGGATGTTGTGCATTCTTTATTCAGTTTAGCCCCAAGCACTGATTTCCCTGGAAACCTTCTGGACAAATCCTTTCATTATGGCCTAGAGAAAGGCTCAGTGACATGGATTTTGCAAGGGTACATATTCCTCCTCCCGGCCTCTCCTCCAGGGATGTGGGAAATGAAATTCCCAAAGGCTGGTCTGGCTGCTGAAGCCTGAGGTGAATAAAGCATTCAGGACCTCAGCCCTGTCCCATATCCTGTGTCACCTGGTCCCCATCCCATTCAGCACTGGGTCCACATTTTCCCAGCCTCGTTTGTCCATGCAGCCTCCTGGCCTGTTGTCCTGACTCCCTGCTCACTGGGGAGGAATCCTCTTCAGCTCAGCTCTGCTGGGACCAGGGACCAATGTGTCCCTGCTGGGCTCCCAAGCCTGGGAAGGACATGGGCAGAGGGGAACAAATGCAATGAAGGGCCATGAACACAAAGAAGGGAACTGCTGACCTATAAGGGGAGCCTGGGAGATCTGGGTACATTTAGTACAGATGAGAAATTGCTGGCAGGGAAATTTGACACACGAATCCCTTGCTGTCCCCCAGCACTGGCCTTTGGTTTGTGCAAGGGAGAAACACACTGGGATTGGCTGCTCCTCTGGGGTTGTAAAGGGAGCCCCTTCTCCATCTCGCCCGCCTGCCCACCCACCATTACACACATGCAGAGAGGCCGAGCTCGCACCACAGCGCCCCCTTCTGGCGCGGGGGGAATCACCGCACCCGCGCTGCCTGGCCGGGAGCCAGCAGCGCCCCTGCTGGCTGTGCCCGGAACTGCACCAAAGGGGAAAGTGCCTGCGGCTGAGAGAGGCTGGGCCTGGGTGTCTGGGTCTGTTTGGTGCTGCTGCTGTTTTTTGTTTGGAGTGTTATATATACACATATTAGTAAAAAACTTTTATTCCTCTTCTCACATCTTTCCTTGAAAGCCCCGTTATTTCTAAGTTATATTAATATGGAGGGAAGGGGATCATATTCTCCATTCCAAGAGAGGTTCCTGCCTTCCTGGGCAGACATCTGTCTTTCAGACTTGGACAGCTACAACCATTTATGTTAGGCAGCACTGTCAGCAGATGGAACAGCCGCAGACACACTCAAAGTACATTTATTTCAGTGATCTTAACACCCCGTTGCTCAGGGGGAATCCCTGAGCAACAGCCAGGCAGAGGCAAGGAGAGACCTTGGCATGTAAACTTGGTCCATGTTAGAGGATCCCTGGATGCAGTTCACCCTGAGCTGTCAAGGGTAATTCCCAGCTGGAAGGTCACTTCAGCAATTTACGACCCTCCTGCATCCTCTGCTTTTCATTCGTTCCTTCCAAGATCGCCAGAGTCAGCCTGCTACATCCCAGAACTTTGTTCATACTACCACTAGCATCTACAACGAGAGTACTAGGGGGATTAGACTGCATTGTAAGAAATGCTCTGAAAGAACACCAGAGGTACTGATTGTTTTTCTGCTTTCTATCCACCTAAACTCCATCAGACCTTTCATAGGTGTCACATAATACCCACGTTCTCATTTACAACTCAACCTCTCTGGTATTATTTGAGATCCCTCCTTGAAAGCCATGCGGTGTTTCTTTATGTGGTGCATTTGGTCTCAAACCACTGAAGATGACATGTGACTGCTTGTATAATCCAATATTCTGTGTAGTGGAACAGAGACAGTTTTTGTTATGAAATATATCACTGTGGATTGGGCTGGGGTTACCACAATGATATAAAAAGCATAGGGACCTGTACAAAAAGAAAAAGAGGGAAAGAATGTGAGAAATGTTGGGAAAGAAAGGAGACGAGGGACTCTAATGATTAAGAAGAGAAGAACAACATTCTTCCTATATTTCCTTGTATCCTGGATACATAATAGAGCTCATGAAGGTTCTAAAAGGTGGAAGAAAGGGGGAAGTTGAAAGTTCTATACTCTATCAAGCTCTTTGAAATCACTGAACACTTCAATTAACCTTTATTCCTTTTCCAGTTTTGGAAGTAAATCTACCTCTGGATCCTCCCATGGACTTGCACCCATGGATAATTAGGACTAATGGCTTTTCACCACCTGCTTTTACAACATTTTTGAACACCATGAGGAAACAGTGAGTTATTGGAATAACTCTTAGCAGTGTGCTGATAGATAAGCTTATATTTGGACCAGGGACGACTCTCACAGTTGAACCAAGTAAGTGACAGTTCTTTATTTCTAAAACTTCACTGAAAATTTGTGTGGTGGAGAACAAGGGAATTTAAAGGTTTGGGTTCACTGGAAGAATATTCAGCTGCAATAATCCCTTGAATGCACTCGCTCCCCAGCTGGGCTTTCAAGCCAAACCCTCAGCTTGGATCTGCTCAGGAAGGTTTCCCAGGAACATCTGGGCTCACTCTGCACAGCACCATTATTCCATGATCCCCAAACACCCGCAGGGCACTGCTAAGCCTGTGATAACTTATTCCCGCTTTGGGCAGCACTCTGGCCTAAATTCACTGCCCAGTGTCCAATTCTCCAGTGGGCTTGCACTGACTGACTTGGGGCAGGAATGCAGAGCTCAGTGAGGAGCTCCCAGCATGAGGAGTTTTGAGACAGATCTGTAACTCCTGGTTGGAAAAGTTCTGGTTTGATCCTGGCACCACCACACTGAGAGTGTGCCCGGGTAAGGCATTCCACTGGCCTGGGGACAGAGCAGGAAGGAGGTGAAATAGCCTTGGGCTTAAATTCTCACAAGTGCCTCATAGCCAAGAGCTCCTGGAATGAAAGAAAATTGGCCCCAGGTTGTGTGGGTTCTGATAAGACCAATGTAGGGAACAGGGATTATAGGAAGCCATAGTTATTCCTATATTTTTTTGGAATTCTGTGATGAACAATAAAGGTGCAGGTCCCCCCAAGTTTTCTAGGGAAATATGACTGTTGGGGTGGCAGAGGGGTTTTGATGATGGTCTCTGTGATCCTGAAGTATCAGGTGCATCCCTCAGGAATTGTTGCTTTGCTTTTAGAGGACTGCATATCTTTAAAGAATCTCCCATGTTACTTTACATCCCTAAAACCTCCTACTCTCCCTCCAAAAAGATGTGGGACTGCTTTGGGTGCTGCCAAATATCTCTCCATGTCTGTAAGATATGTTGCATGGGAATAAATGTGTATTTGGGAACAATCTCACTGCACTTCCAATTCCAAATGGACAAAAGAATGCAAATTTACCATTCTGCAGATAGACCTCTCTTTTCCACTGTTCAATGATTTTCTTTTCCTAGCTAATGACAGGATACTTTCAGAGCTGCACAGAAACTCTGGAATTATGTTTGCTAGTAAAATACATTGAACCAAAAGTATCAAAGTCTCTTTTGAGTCTGCTGAAATACTTAATGTGTTGAAGTGAAAGTTTCCAGGATGTGAGCAACCTCCCCCTTTTGTTCAAATAAATTTGAACATAACCATAAAAGATGAATCCCTTCCAGAAGAAAGCAGTGGTAGGAATTCATGGCTGTACTGTCAAGTAATGCAAACTAGTGGGACTCAGGTGAGCATTCTGGGGTCAGATAAAACAAATCTTCTGCTCTCTGAACTACAGTTGCACTGTGTGCGTTATTGCTTGCTGAAGATCCTGCCCAGGGAGCTATTGCAGAGAAGCAGCCTGGTTGTGTTCTGGCTGTTTGCAAGTCCTGGAGAGGAGACCACATGAAAAGCCTTTCAAGGTCTTCTCAGAGAACACAGAAGGCACAGGACTGACAGGCTCTGGCCAAGCCTGGTAGAACACCTGGGAAGGAAATGTTGGATTTCTGGTGGGTGTCTGGCTGCTGCAGGTGTGCACAAGTGAGTAGTTCTGCCTGTTTGATCAGGAGAGCCGACCCATGAAGTTGTGGCAGAGCACAATTTGGCTTTCACCTCAGTTCCTCAGCAGTGGCACAGGGCTGATGGGGAAAGGGGGTAAAATCAGAGCTCCTTGGTCAAACTTCCATCAGTACCCTGGGATGAACAAAATGTTCGAACTGAGGGATCTCTTGACCCACCTGCAAGGCAGACACCATGCAAAATGAAAAGCCTCATGCACCTCTCTCTACCCAAGAGACCCCTCAGGATGCTCCTGTCAAAGCAGACACGTCAATCTTGGTGGATGTGTCTGACAGCTTTTCATAAGCTGAGCCCTTTCTGGCAAGGAAGGCTGCTGGAGGATTCCTTTCAGTTCCATGGTTTTAGTCTCATCCAAATTGCTAATCTGAGTTCAATCCTGACATTGGTTTTTGAGATCACCCTTGATTCTCCACTTGTGACCTGACCTAGAGGCAAAGATATTTTGTTTAAAAAACAAGTCATGGTACCACAATGATTTGTGGGCAACTAAATTCTTTTGACACCAATAGTTCTTTTGTGAGACAGATGGTGGAGAGTTTCAGCAATCTTCTTTTGTTACTTGTAGATCTAATACCAAGGAATATTGCCATAAAAGATAGTAAATGAGAATGTTCATATTAGTCACAGATGGAGTACATGTGAATTTTGGGTCACTCAGCACCCAGGCAAGCCTGCAGTAAAATCAATCCTGTCCAAACCTTGCTTTTCTTTCCAGACATTTCCAACATTTCTGACCCTCAAGTCATTGTGATGAAATCAAAGAAACTGGAAGGAGGTGGCAGCGCTGGGAAAGCAGCTTGTTTGGCAAGGAACTCCGCTACAAAGAACATCAGATTGGAGATGCCCTCTCAGGAGGTGGTCTATGAACAGAGCCCATCCATTTTGACGTCACAGGGCTTGTACAATGCAATTAAAGTGGTCAGGGTGACAAAAGACACAGAGGTGACCTGCACGGCCAAATTCCCCGACCGCACGATAACAGCAGAGCCAGGTACAGTTTGGTGGCACAGCTGTCACTTATTTCTGGAGACAGTGGCCTGTGGGGCTCGGTGTTCTCCTTCTGGACAGCACTGCCCAGCAGAAATAAGAAAGACATTTGGGATTTCAGCAGAGAGAGCTGAAAGATGTTTCAAAGCATCTAAAAGAAATGGTTTTTCAACTGTTAAATTACTTTGAGATACTTTTCTGGGGAGAAGAAGAAAGACACAATCTATTTCTTTAAAATGGGAATTTCCTTATGACAGAATATTCAAGCCTATAGCAGGAAACCTCCTGCAGCACAAGCTGGAAAAGCCCTTTCAATATTAACACAAAGTTAAACATGGGGTGTGTTGTGAGGGTTTTTTAATTAAATGAATTGTTATATTTGGCATGTTTTCTCTTTTCGTCCTCAATGTCATTCAAATAGTAAAACAAAACAATGCAGGAATTTTTCTGTCTCCTGCAACTGCATGGAGCACTTGTCTCCTCATATTAATGTCAGAATTACTCCTGACGTGCTGAAACCCAGTCAGTATGTTCCTCTGATTTTCTATGAGAAATGTCAACTAAACATTTTTTTATTATCCTGTATAAATGGTGTATATAGTTTAAATTACCTTTTCTTTATCATGCTACAGAAGAGGAGGCTGAAGAACCAATAACAGGATTTGGGGAACAAAACAGAACCAGAACAGAGTTAGGGGCCAGTGAGAGGGTTTGCAACAGCACAAACATCTCAGCACAAGGTGAGTTACCCAAACAGGATGTGAAGTTGCATTGCTCTCTGGGGGATAAAGGCATGGAAATGTATTTTCTCCAGGGCAGAGGACTCAGAACACAACACATTCAGCACACACAGGCTGCTGTTCCAAGGTTGCTGTTCCAAGGTTGCTCCCCTGTTGTTGCCATATTATCTCATAGCTGTTCCTTTGCTGCTCTTCCTCTCCCTGAAACTCTCACCTGTGGATTTTCCACTTTCTGCCAAGTCACAGCACCCAAACCCAGACCATGATCTCTCCCCTCTTTTCTGGCCACTGAGCAGATGCTGGAGGGCAGAGAGTGAACATGCTGTCCATGACTGTGCTGGGTTTGAGAGTCCTGCTGGCAAAGAGCATCGCCTTCAATGCCCTCATGAGCATCAAGTTGTTTCTTTTCTGAGGTAAGGGAGCTCACAGGTCTCAATCACTGTTCCATAGGCCCAATTTCATTAAATGTACTTTAAACCTCGCTTTGCTCTTCCAGACATGGGGAATGAACCCAAAGAAGAGCAGGAAAGAACGAGAACAAGCAGCACAAGGGGGTGGAACAAGCAGGGCCAGAGCTGCTGACAGAGACCAGCCAGGACACGAGGCAGCACCTTCCCCTGAAGACACGCAACACTCTGCACTCCTGCTGGCCAGCTGATTTACACTGAAGAGTTTCAAGTGCTTTTGCTGTTTCCTCTCCTCTGAACACTGAGGAGAGTGGATTTATCCTCATCCTTCTGCTAAGGAGATCCCCCCACTCTTCTGTCATTTGCACACCAGTGTCCAACCTGCTTTGAAAACTCCAGTGCTCACTGCAGATAGATGGCCTTTGAAAAGCACCATTCCCAGGCATGTTGTGTTACTGCCTGTGGAACTGGAGCAGCACTGCTGGGAGAATTCCAGCCCAGGAGCTGTCATTTGTAGCTTTGGATTGAGACAGATTTAGTAACAAAAATGTGTATTGCAGATAAGAAGAGCTGTGTAGAATCTGAAGTGATTTCATTCATCTAGATAATGTTCATTTCTTGATTAAGCCTGTATTTCTTCTGCCAAATTTATTGCAAGTGTATTTTAGGTTCCTGTAATAGTGACAAAAATAAAGTTGTGCAAGCACAAAATACTGTGGGTTTTCTGTGATTTTTCTTCTGAAACTGAGATGGAATTGCTGAAATCCAACTGGCGTAAAGGCTGTAAATTGGGATCAGAAGCACAACTTTGATATTGTAGATTTCCTGTTGGTTGAATTTGTCTTTTGCAGACTTTGTGCAGGGAAATGTCTCTGGCACAGTCAGGAGCCTCAGTGAGGAGAGTCCCTGCTGAAGGCACAAGGGAGGAAAATGCTCCTGTCAGCAGAGAAGAAACCCTGCTGCTGTTTTGCACTCAGGGACAGGAGGAAGGGGCCACCAGAAAATCATTTGGGGTGGTTTGATGGATTGATAGTTTCCATAGAAACTTGGCTCTTGCCTAACAGAGCCCAGCCCACACCTTCCCCAGCTCATGCCCCTCTCACAGGCTACAGGCAGGATGCTGTGGTCACCATTTCTGACTCAGTCACACCAGGCAGCATTAACCCTCCCCTGCTTTTGCAAACACAAGGTAACCACATCCTGAAGGGGAGATAAGGCTTTGCTCCCCCTGCCTGAGCTCCTGCAGCCCTCAAGAGAGCCTCTGCCCAGGACACAGCAAGGGCTGATGCATTGAGCTTGCTCAGCTCACACCCTCAGGCCTGGAGTGCTGAGAAGTCCTTTGAAAAGAAACTTCAGTGAACAAAACCCCCGACTAAAAGTATATAAAGAAAATTCAGCAGACATTAAAATATCTCAGCAGACTGGGAGCAGCACAGAAGATACACAAAAGATAATGAGCATTAATGAACATCAGCTGCAAACATCAGCCCTGGCATGGTCAGAGACACCTGGTCTGGGAAAAGATCGATGAGAGAACCAAGACTGAGAATGAAAATAACATCAAAGGTGTAGTGATCAATAAAATACCAAGCACTCAAACTGTGGAACTTGGCAGCAATGAGCATTGAACTAATTAATTTCCCTGGATTTTGACTGGAGAAGCACAAGGAAACTCCAGTGAAACCGTTGTGGGATAGAAGGATTTTCTCTGCACAATCCGTGCAATGTGTGGATGAAATTATTTCACTTGCACCTCCTAGCCAGAATAAAGTAATGCCTTGATTCTCTGACATGCATTGTGGTAAGCTGTCCTGCTTGTCAAGTCAAAATGGTGAGAGCTCTCTCCAGTGGGAGACAACATTAAAAGCATCCTGAAAGAATAAAGCTTTCTCCAAGAGGTTACCTTGGAAAACACAGTGATGAACACAATGTGAATCGGCACCACTAAACACTATTTTGTACCACTGAACCCTCCAGTTTTCTTATACCCCATTAAAAATGCAATGTAATAATCATATTCCTGCATCTGCTAGGCATAATCTGACCTATCACTTTTGTGCCCAAAATCCTATGAACTTCCTGACAAAATTAGATCTAACACAAACAGAAACTCAAAAAGTGTATGGTTAACAACCTCACTGTAAGGCAATTTCTCTTTCTCTCTTTGTCTTATATTTCAGTCAGCAGATATGGACTGAACTAAAGTAACAGAAACCTGATCTTCCCCCTGCAAAACCATTCAGGACTGGGTAGTGCATACCCCTAGGGAATGTTTGTCTTTCCAAGGACAGCTTTGAAAATAGATGTCAGTTTGGGATTTCTGTAGGTGAGGCCCTTAGTTGATTCCTGGCTATGCCAAAGCCTCTGACAATTAGGGAAATTCCTCTCTTGTGACCTGTATAGAAACATAACCTGCAAGGAGACAGAGCAGAGACACCACAGCCTTGATTGTGTTGGCAACTCTAACAGCACTGCTCACACACTGTTCTGATGGCAGAGCCTCTGGCCATGGGGTTCCACCTGCCTGAGAACACTACTAGATCATCCTTGGGACAATATCTTTCTCTAAAACTTGACAGCAGCCCCCTCCAGAGGCTGAGAGTTTCTGTCTTCCTCCCCAGTCCCCGTCTCGGTGCCCACAGCCCTGCACAATATCATCATGGGAAGCTCATATGGGAACATCCACAGGGTTAGGTCCCACAGCCACAGGAACAGCCCAGCAGCATTGGCACCAGTGGCTCCATACCTGATACAACTAATGCTGAGATCAGATTGGTCTGCAGCCCACTCGGGGCTGATCTGTTCTTATCTCAACACTACATGCCCCACACTGGATGCCAAATGAGGCTGTTGTGGTCTCGGAATGGAATTTCCCAATTTAGATTTCCCACTGAGCCACTCCAAAGCAAGCCTAAGGCTCTTTCACAGGATCACACAAAGTGTGAGTATGGAGAGGGCTTCACAAAAAGACGGGGACCACGCAGGGTGAGAGACAGCCAGGAGGGCAGCCAGAGCTTCAAGCTGTGCTCCTGGTGCCCCACCTCTCCCCCTCAGTGCTGTCACAGGCAGAGGGAGGGACCAGCAGGGCCTGGGCCTGAGAGCAGTGGCAGAGGCCCAGGCAGGGCAGGTGTGGGCAGAGCTGTTGTGCAGGCGCAGAGAAGCTGCAGAGAGGCCACTGAGAGCGGGCCTGGCCATGTGGAGTGCCCTGTGCGTGGGCTTCTTGCCCATTGTAGGTAAGTGCAGGCAAGGGCTGCTGGCCCCAGGAGCTGAGCGTGGCCCTGGGCTCTGCAGGGCTCTGGGCAGCTGTGCTGAGCGCTTGCAGCCGCAGCTGTGCCCCGGCTCCAGCTGCCCAGCCATGCCTGTGGAGCACGGGGAGAGCAGCCCTGCTCCTCTGGTGCCTCTGAGCTGGGCACCTCCGTGCCAGCTGCCTGCTCTGCAGCCTGGGCACACGCAGGGCACCTCCCTGCTGCACTCAGATCTCGGGGCCCAGCGCTTGGCCCTGGCACTGGACACTGCTCCTGGGGCACTGCGGCCCCTCTGGCACAGAGCAGCTGGGCCGTGGCAGCACAGGGCACAGCCCCACTGACAGCCCTTTGGTTTTGCTCTGCTCACCCAGAGCAGCTTCAGGGACAGGACAGTGGATGCCTCTCCATCCTGTCTTGGCAAGGACAAAGGGATTTATTGCCCCATGTTGTAAATCCTTCCTGCTTCTTTGGGGAAAATCAGAAAAAGGTCCCTGTGTGGCTGGGAAAAGGAAGGAGGAAAATGTGTTGTCTCCTTCCTTGTGAGCCTTGCTAGCTGCCACCAGCTCTGCCCATCTGTGTCAGATGGCTTCCAAGAGAAGAATTTTGTCCTCCCACAGGTTCAGTGCCAATACAAAGCCCCACCAGCATTGCCCTGTCCTTTGTTGCATCTTGCACTGACTGTGGCTCGTTCTTGCTCTCTGCAGCAGTCACTGGCCAGGTGGCCTTGGAGCAGCAGCCCAGGGAAGTGACCGTGCAAGAGGGCGATGAATTCACCTTTCAGTGCCGCATGAAGGGAGGCTCTGTGGGGAGCTACTACATGTACTGGTACCGTCAGGGCCCACGGCACATGGAACGGATTTGCATAGACAATATTGTCGTTGAAAATTTCCGAGGTCGCTTCAAGCCAAGTGTAGACAGCTCCCATAACAGATTCCCACTGCAGCTCCTGGCAGCAGAGCTAGGGGATGCAGCAACGTATTACTGTGCAGCAGAATCACCCTGGAGCAGCTCTGCAGCAGAGTTAACCAAAAACCACCAGATGGGGAAGACAGATCTCTCAGCATTTCTTTCTGGCAGCTGCTAGCCAGGGCTCTTGTCACGCAATGGCAGGTGCAGGAAATGTCCCTCTGGTTTGATGGCACTAAAAGGCACTGGAGGGAGGGCTGCTGGAAGGGCTGGTACCATTGATGGTGCAGGAGGATCTCTGCTGGGAGCTGCAGAGGCTGCAGTTTGGGGAAGTGCAGGGTTAGTGCACGTTGCCAGGGCTCCTGTCCAGCATGGCCTCATTTCCCCTCTGTGCCTTGCCTTGGTTCCCAGCGCTTTTTCCTCAGGGACAGTCAACATGGTTTGAGAAGTGGGAATT
Source organism: Zonotrichia albicollis (assembly GCF_047830755.1). Lineage (NCBI taxonomy): Eukaryota > Metazoa > Chordata > Aves > Passeriformes > Passerellidae > Zonotrichia > Zonotrichia albicollis. The sequence continues at coordinate 4,001,337 of NC_133841.1, read as the reverse complement.
GGGATTAGCCACACTGACAGCATTCTACAATGAGACAAAGGGTTTTGCTGGGTGAGGAGAGAGTGGATGTTGTGCAGTCTTCATTCAGTTGAGCTCCCAGCACTGACTTCCCTGGAAACCTTCTGCACAAATCCTGTCATTATGGCCCTGGTTCAGTGACATGCATTGTGCAAGGGTACATATTCCTCCTCCTGGCCTCTCCTCCAGGGCTGTGGGAAATGAAATTCCTGTAGGCTGATCTGGCTGCTGAAGCCTGAGGTGAATAAAGCATTCAGGACCTCAGCCCTGTCCCATATCCTCTGTCACCTGGTCCCCATCCCATTCAGCACTGGGCCCACGTTTTCCCAGCCTCATTTGTCCCTGCAGCCTGCTGGCCTGTTGTCCTGACTCCCTGCTCACTGGGGAGGAATCCTCTTCAGCTCAGCCCTGCTGGGACCAGGGACCAATGTGTCCCTGCTGGGCTCCCAAGCCTGGGAAGGACATGGGCAGAGGGGAACAAATGCAGTGAAGGGCCATGAACACACAGCAGGGAACAGCTGACTTATAAGGAGAGCCTGGGAGATCTGGGTTGATTTTGCATGGAGAAGAAAATGTTGAGGGGGATCTGGCACTGAGTTGAAATACCTGAGAGTCTGTAAGTTCCATTCTTGAGGACATTCAAGGACAAGGCTGTGGGCACCTCCTCCCCCTGTCCCCATCACGCAGCTCAGCCCCCCACAGCTGCTCACTCAGTCCCCCTCAGTGCTGTGGGGGAGAGGAACAAAAGGGTGGAGTTAGAAAATGTGTGTTTTGACAGAAAGAGAGTTGAGAAGTCATGGCAAAACCAACATGCAGAAACCAAACAACATCTAGAATTAATTCCTGACGTCCCACTGGCACAGTGGAGCCACAGTGCTGGTTCCTCTTCTGCTCCCCTTTGCTTATGCCCATTCTGGCTCCCCAGAAAGAACAGCATCAGGTCTGATGACCATACGGAGTCCTTATGAGGGAGCTTGGCAGCCTGTAAATGTGTCTGCAGCCTTACAGAACAACAACACACCCAAGACCCGAGGTTCTGATAGAACACACGCCACAGAAACAGGAAAGAACAGAAATACAGGAAACAAACCCATGCAGAATAGCTCTCCTCATTCCTCTGCGTGCCTCTTGTTTCCCCAGCCCAAATTTCCTTTGTATCATTTGCAGGTTTTCCTGGTTCCCTTTTAGCTTTGAAACTTGCAGCCTCAAGAGGACACAGGGTTGTCCTCAACACTCCTGTTGCACAATTATTTCTGGAAGTCCTCAGTGACAAAACCTGTGAAAGGGGTAACTGCAATATTCTCCTGCTTGCAGAAGAATATTGCAGAAGAAAGAGCAGTTCCTGAGACTGTGAGCTCTGACCATAGGGCAGGTTTGTCCTGATCACGCACCTCCAGGCAGCTCTTCCCAGGTCAGAATGCCCCAAAACAAGAGAAAATCAGTAGATGATTTAACCTTCAACGAATCAAGACACTGAACTATGTCCACTAAGGAAATCAGTCAGAATTCTGGTGAAATTGCAGCACTTGTGGGAGGCCTGAGATTCAAAGAATGAACTTTCCTGCACTACTGACCACTCGTCTGCACCACCTGCATGACACCAGGGTGTAAGGATCCAGCACAGGACAAGCGCTCAGGGATCATGTGAGCAAGAATCACTGGTCACATCTGACCTGCATTTCTCTGCAGCAGGATTTGCCATGGACTAGGTGAGAGCAGAGTCGTGTGCTTAGCTAAAGTATAAAAGAATATATTCCTTTCTTGACTGTATGCTCAGCATCCTTGTGTCCCTGCTCAGGTGAAAAACAACTGACATGACAAACTGGGGAGTCAGGATGTGTCCCCAGTAGCCGACCGTGGTTTCAGCAGTGTGGAGGAGAGAGGAGCCATCCCCTCCCTCAGCTGCGGGCAGCATTTTGCCCACGGCAGCCCCGGATGCCAGTGACCTTCTGTGGAACACAGAGGGCGAATTTCTGGGCGCGTTGCCCGCGGGTCCCTTCGGCACAAGGCGCTGTCCAAGCGCTCACGCTGCTTTGCGTGCGCGGCCCGGGCGCGGCCGGCGCTGCCCGTCCCGCCCGGCGGGGCCGCGGCCCCGGGGCCCGGGCCGGGTGTGTCGGGGCGGGCAGAGGCGGCGGCGCTGCCCCGGCCGGGCGGGGCCGGGCGGGAGCGGCCCGAGCGCGGCTCCGCTCGGCTCCTGTGCGGCTGCCGCGGCGCCCGCAGCGATGGTGGCCGGGCCGGGGCCGGGGCTGCTGGCCTTGGCCTTGGCCTTGTGGCCGGCAGGTGAGAGCCGGGCGGGGAGGCTAGCGAGCTCGGCCCGGGGAACGAGGGACAGCGACAGCGACAGGCAGCGACAGGAGCAGGAACACGAACAGGGACGGAACAAGGGCAGAGGCTGGGGAAAGGACAGGAGCAGAGGCAGGGCAGGGAACACGGGCAAAGGCCGGGACAGACCCAGGGACAGGGGCTGTGGGCTGGCGGCTGTGGCTGTGCCGGGCCGGGGGCACCGGGACACCGGGACAGCGCCCTCGGTCCGCGGGCGCGCCCTGCCCGATCCCTGCGCTCTCCCTCCGCAGGGCTCTGGGCACAGCCGAGGCTGCAGGAGGCCGGCGGAGGGCAGCGAGCGCCCGGGGACTCCGTCACCCTCTCCTGCCGCGGATCCGGATTCACCTTCGAAAGTCGCGCCATTCGGTGGTACCGTCAGTTCTCCGCGGGCACCCTGGAGTGGGTGTCCTATATCAGCCGCCCCAGGGGTACTACAAAGGAGTACGGGGCATCAGTGATGGGCCGCGCCGAGATTTCCCGGGACAATTCCCGGTCTGAGGCTTTTCTCTCTTTACGGCCCCTACAAGCTCAGGACTCTGCCCGGTATTTCTGTGCCGTCCCACGGAGACAGGAAATGCAGATGAGCTTTAACACAAACCTCCCGGGATCGGCAGAGGCTGCCTTAGATGTCGGGAAGGTGAGAGTTACCAGCGGCTGGAGCCAATGGGTCTCAAGGCTGTTTCCAAGAAGTCAGATGCCATCGCTGTGTACCTCAGGTATTCCTGGCCCTTAGTACACACTGCAGGGATTCTGATTTATTGTCAATTTCATTTAGAGTAGAATTGGGAGCAATTAGAAAATGCCTTGCTCCCACTTTATCCCTGTTTGCTGCCAGGCTCATTCTCAAAGGTGCAACCCCAACCAGCTTCTGTTTCTCTACGCTAAACAGGTCCAGCTCTGACAGCCTTTTAAACTTGGAGAGAAGCTCCACATCAACAGTTGAAAAACAAAGAAAGCTGAGTCTGCAGTACAGGAGAAATAAGGGCATTCTGCCCTACTTCTCCATCAATAGCGAAGTTTTTAGCAATTTCTAGGAAAAATGGTCATTCTTTCACAGAATGATTCCTTGGGAAGACAAAGGCTATCACTCCAAATGTCCCATTTCCTCCTTTCCGTGAGCCTTACATCTGAGAACCACGTATCACAGAATGGAATACTCCTTTGTTCAGCTGGCGAAAGTTGTGCTGCTGTGACCCATCCCTGCATACTGCCCAACCCAGGGCGCTCACTGGCGAGACAGCAGGAGAAACAAAACCAGCCTCTGAGCCAGATTTAAAGTGCTTCACGGCTGTTCCTAAGAAATCAGGTGCCATCCCCACGCAGCACCAGTGATCCTGGCGTTTCATCAAGAGCTCCTTTCCCAGCACTGAGTCTTTCCTTCTCCTGAGTCCCAATTGCAACATTCTACTCTGTAGAGGGGTTTAAGGTTTTTCTGTCATGCAGTCAGCCTGCTGACTGCCTGGTTCCAGTCTCTTCTTAAGTGGAACATGCAAAGCACCTGCAGAGTCCTGGGCTGCCTTTGCTGCTGGGCAGGGGTCCAGAAGGGCTTAGAGAGGAAGAGGCAGCTGGAGAAGTGTCATCACTGGGGAGCCAGAAGGGTGCAGGGCCAGAGTGCAGGGAGGAGGGTGAGAAGCACTTTGGATAAGGGGAGCCCTGGCCAAGCCAAGCTGAGATCCTGGGGTGTCCCATGTGGGAGCAGCAGCCCAGCAGAGCCAGGACCAGGGGAAGGACAGGCTGACAGCCCCCCTGGTCACCTCCAAAGTGCCAGCAAAAGCCTGTGAGACTGCCAGAGAAAAAGGCCAGGGCTGGCCCCTCAGAATCACGTCACCTTTAGCCCAACACAGCATTTCCTGCCCAACAAATGGTGTGTTCCTGCACCACGCAGAGTGAGAGACAGCCAGGAGGGCAGCAAGAGCTTCAAGCTGTGCTCCTGGTGCCCCACCTCTCCCCCTCAGTGCTGTCACAGGCAGAGGGAGGGACCAGCGGGGCCTGGGCCTGAGAGCAGTGCCAGAGACCCAGGCAGGGCAGGTGTGGGCAGAGCTGTTGTGCAGGCGCAGAGAAGCTGCAGAGAGGCCACTGAGAGCGGGCCTGGCCATGTGGAGTGCCCTGTGCGTGGGCTTCTTGCCCATTGTAGGTAAGTGCAGGCAAGGGCTGCTGGCCCCAGGAGCTGAGCGTGGCCCTGGGCTCTGCAGGGCTCTGGGCAGCTGTGCTGAGCGCTTGCAGCCACAGCTGTGCCCCGGCTCCAGCTGCCCAGCCATGCCTGTGGAGCATGGGGAGAGCAGCCCTGCTCCTCTGGTGCCTCTGAGCTGGGCACCTGCGTGCCAGCTGCCTGCTCTGCAGCCTGGGCACACGCAGGGCACCTCCCTGCTGCACTCAGATCTCGGGGCCCAGCGCTTGGCCCTGGCACTGGACAACGGGATTTATTGCCTCATGGTGGAAATCCTTCCTTCTTCTTTGGGGAAAATCAGAAAATGCTTCCTCTCAGACTGGGAAAAGGATGGAGGGAAATGTGTTATCCTCTTCTTTGTGCGCCTTGCTAGCTGCCACCAGTTCTGCCCATCTGTGTCAGCTGGCTTCCAAGAGAAGGAGTTTGTCCTTCCACATGTCCCGTGCCAGTCCAAAGCCCCACCAGCATTGCCCTGACCTTTGCTGGATCTTGCAGTGACTGTGGCTCGTTCTTGCTCTCTGCAGCAGTCACTGGCCAGGTGGCCTTGGAGCAGCAGCCCAGGAGAGTGACCGTACGAGAGGGAGATGAATTCACCTTTCAGTGCAGCATGAAGGGAGGTGATATGGACGACTACTACATGTACTGGTATCGTCAGGGCCCATGGGGCTCTCTGGAATGGATTTACGTAGACGGTGCAAATACCTATGGAGATGGTTTTGAAGATCATTTTAAGGGAAGTTGGGACAGTTCCCAGACGACACTGCAGCTTCTGGCTGCAGAACAAGGCGATGCAGCAACGTATTACTGTGGAGCAAGAATCACCCTGGAGCAGCTCTGTAGCAGAGTGAACCAAAATCCAACAGATGGGGAAGTCAGATGTCTCAGCATTTCTTTCTGGCAGCTGCTGCCCAGGGCTCTTGTCAGGCAATGGCAGGTGCAGGAAACCTCCCTCTGGCTGGGTGGCACTAAAAGGCACTGGAGGGAGGGCTGCAGGAAGGGCTGGTGCCATTGATGGTGCAGGAGGATCTGTGCTGGGAGCTGCAGAGGCTGCAGTTTGGGGAAGTGCAGGGTTAGTGCACCTTGCCAGGGCTTCTGTCCAGCATGGATTTACTTCTACTCTGCGCCTTGCCTTGGTTCCCAGCACTTTTTCCTCAGGGACTTTTTCCTCAGGGACTGTCAACATGATTTGAGAAGTGGGAATTGGGCTTAGCCACATTGACAGCGTTCTACAGTGAGACAAAGGGTCTTGCTGGGTGAGGAGAGAGTTGATGCTGTGCATTCTTCATTCAGTTGAGCTCCCAGCACTGACTGCCCTGGAAACCTTCTGCACAAATCCTTTCATTATGGCCTAGAGAAAGGCTCAGTGACATGGATTTTACAAGGGGACGTATTTCTCCTCCTGGGCTGTGGGAAATGAAATTCCAGAAGGCTGATCTGGCTGCTGAAGCCTGAGGTGAATAAAGCATTCAGGACCACAGCCCTGTCCCATATCCTCTGTCACCTGGTCCCCATCCCATTCAGCACTGGGCCCACGTTTTCCCAGCCTCATTTGTCCATGCAGCATCCTGGCCTGTTGTCCTGACTCCCTGCTCACTGGGGAGGAATCCTCTTCAGCTCAGCCCTGCTGGGACTGGGGACCAATGTGTCCCTGCTGGGCTCCCAAGCCTGGGAAGGACATGGACGGAGAGGAACAAATGCAGTGAAGGGCCATGAACACACAGCAGGGAACAGCTGACTTATAAGGAGAGCCTGGGAAATCTGGGTGCATTAAGTACAGACAAGAAATTGATGGCAGGGAAATTTGTCACATGAGTCCCTTGCTGTCCTCCAGCACGTGCCTTTGGTTTGTGCAAGGGAGAAAGAAAGAGCTTCTACTCATCTTTTCCCAGTTGAATTTCCTCCCATCTATTCTGCCCAGGATTGCAGCCCCCACCAACAAGCCATGGCCAGCAACAGACTTGTCCAGCTCCAGGAAGCAGCCAACAGACCAGTGAAATGAGAATGCTTGTTCTTCCCCTTCTTTCCAAAGCCATGTGTTTAGGGAAATAAATTTACGGTAACTTCTCTTGGTAATATTGCTCTAAGCATTCTCCTGTGGCAAGGAACTTACAGGCAACAAAATGGAGAAAAAATCCCTGAGAGAAAGAAGAGGAAAAACCCTAATGTCCACCAACTGTTAACGTTGGAAAGATCCCTGATTATTACAGGAGGATTAGGAAAATGCTCCACAATTGCAGGCTACCACTAATTATATGATTAATATAGCAATCAAATTAAAAGCCAACTTCAGTCAACTATAACAACAGCAAATAGAATCAATTAAAGAACCATGAGCTGAACCAAAGTAAATCCTGAACAATTCTTAAACATGGAACTGATTTTTCCTCGGGCATGCAAATAGGCTTTGAGGAGAGTAATGCTTGAAGGTCTAGAAGAATTAGAAAATATAGAACAAAAATAACTTGAAAGTTTATAAGGTGGAGAGATGCTTCCCAGAAAACCTTTCATGTATTTAACCCAAACTCTATTGTGTGTTAAAACACAAACCAGTAACCAGATCCTTTCACTGAGGCACTTCTAAGAACAATATTCCTTGCCAAAATGTTCGAGCAATATTCTAGTTACATGAACAATACCTGTTCCCTCTGCCAAAAAAAGCTAGGATGATTATTTTATTATTAGTGTAGAGAATCCTCTGGAACATTGTTAGATGTTCAGAAGTAGAGCAGTACAGAGGCACAGGAAAACAAAAGGCAGCACCACAAAGACATGAAAGAAGAGACAACACCTGGCACTGGAACTCCCCCGAGATGTTTTTGTAGAACTGTCTAGCACAGTGGTGGGCTACTTACCACAGTGACTGAAAACAACTGAACCACCACACAAAAACTGTCTCCCTCCCTTCTCTTGAAGGAGGAAATAATGGTAGCTTTACCTCATCTATTTTTCCTTAGACAACTCTGTGCACATACACAAATTTGATTTACCCAGAATTACTGAAACAGCATAGCAGCCCTCCTAATGTTCCAAGAGCAATTTCCTCACCATTCAACCTGAGATCTTGGCTCTTGCAAACAGGTCATTTTAGACATTTGATCATCACAGTTGAACAACTTGACAGGAACATTCTGTTTTTACTAGTTATGAGTTTATTCAGGAGCCCTTTGTTCAACATTTTGGATGTCTGACACAAAGCCTGACTTACTGCTTTGTCAAGAGGAACCATTCTTGAGGCTCAAAGAGCTAATCTCTGAATGTGAGCAGCTCTCCTTCTCTGTCCAGGACCATAACCCATGGGATTCATCCCAGAAGAGCGCAGACTCTGCTCTCCTGAAGCCCAGGGCTCCAGTCCTGTTTTTGCAATGCTCTCTTCTCCCAGCATCCTGAGCTCTAACACTGCATGGTCACTGCAGCCAAGGCTGCCCCAGCACCAATTCTTCCTCAGTGGCACACAGAGGTCCAGCTCACCAGCCATTTGCGTTAGTAAGTTCACATCAGTACGGCCAGAAAACTCCTGACTGTGTGTGCCCAGCTGTGCTGTCCTGCCATCAGACACCTGACACACTTTAAGCACCCCATGAAGACCAGAGCCCAGGGATGTCCCATTTGTCCCACAAAAGCCTCACCTATTTCTTCCCATTCCTCTCGCGTTTTCTACCCATATTTCTGCTTTGGGAATGGCCCAAATTCCCTAACCATTCATGATTTTGTCTTTGTGTTCAGAATGGTCACTGCCTCCCCTTGCTCAGGAAGTATCGCGACGGGTGAGGGGCAGCAGGGATTCCCTGAGAGTTGGGGGCCAGGGGCTGCTGCTTCCTTCCAGAGGGGCTGCTCAACTCAGGAGCCATAGGGTAAGCACGTTTGACTGGAGTCACTGTTGCCCTGTGCTTTTTGCCTGTTATTCTTTCTTTCTTTTCCTTTGGCACTTTGAGTAGTATTGGAATATGAATCCCAATATTACCAGTTAGATTGTGCCTGGGCTGGTCTGACCCTTGCTGCTAGGCCGAAGGCGGCATCTGCGGTGTCTCACCCCAGAGACACCTTTAGCTTGCTGATGGTTTCAGCTGGGCACTAAACAAGTCCAGGCTTGATAGGTACTCCGTTTACCTCAGGAAGAAGACTTAAGGTGAAGGTGAAGAGAAAAAAAGGAGAGGATTCTGCTGGAGGGTTGTATCCAGTGGTTTATTCTATGGTGATACTGGTCTGAATCTTGGGAAGAGCTCCAACAGAATGTCCGACCGCATGGCTGGACTCACCTTTTAAGCTCAGGGGGAGGGGAGGGGACAGGTGAGACACCAATCAGTTGGGAGGGGCGGGGTCTCAAGGGACGAGGGACACCTAGACAGGCCAATGACCTCTGGGCCTAAAGAGCATCCTTTGAATTTGACCAACCACACGACGCCTTTGCTGGAATGTTAAGCCTGATTGACAGGACTCACTCAGCAAGCGGGCGAGGGGGGAAGGGAGGGTTTTGGCACACCTGGGTAAGGGACCTGGAAGTTTAAAACACACTGCAACAGAGTAGGGATTGCCAGCTTGATTCTCTGCTTCTCTGTCATTTGAGAGCCCAGAGCCCGTGTGTGCTACACCAGGAGCAGTGAGGCAGGAGCACACTGGGCCACACCCTCTGCTGATCCCAGGATCAGCCACTGCCAGTGAGCTGTCCAAAGGAGCAATCCCCCGCCCAGCCCTGCTGTTGTCTGCCACTGCTTCAGGGATTTCTGTGACACTATAAGTTAACCCCTTGTCTGCCCAGACACCCGTGACTCCTGCCACAGCTTGAGAGTTTCCCCTACACTTGGTTTACCACTTTGAGTGTTCTCACCTCTGCCGTTGAAGCCTGTTGCTCCAAGGTTCCTGACTGAGCTGGTTTCGGTACCAGGAGGGGCACCAGGACCGGCTGCTTCTGTGGGATTGTAAATGGAGCCCCTTCTCCATCTCATCCGCCTGCCCACCCACCATTACACACATGCAGAGAGGCAGCCGAGTTCGTGCCCCCAGCGCCCCCTTCTGTGGCGGGGGAATCACCGCACCCGCCATGCCTGGCTGGGTGAGCCAGCAGAGCCCCTGCTGGCTGTGCCCGGAACTGCACCAAAGGGAAAGCGCCCCCGGGTGAGAGAGGCCGGGCCTGGGTGTCTGGGTCTGTTTGGTGCTGCTGCTCTGTTTTGTTTTGGTTGTTATACATACACATACTAGTAAAGAACTGTTAGTCCTCTTTGCATATCTTTCCTTGAAAGCCCCTTTATTTCAAAGTTATAATAATTTGGACAGAAAGAGATCCTATTCTCCATTCCAAGAGAGGTTCCCACCTTCCTTGGCAGACATCTGTCTTTTAAACTAGGACAGTCACCACCACCTGTGTGAGGCAGCACAGGCAGCAGATGGAGCAGCTACAGACAAACTCATAGTACATTTGTTTCTATGACCTTGCTAACCAAGGGGAATCCCTGAGCAAGAGCCAGGCAGAGGCAAGGGGAGACACTGGCAGGTAAACTTGGTTCATGTTAGAGGATCCCTGGATGCAGTTCACCCTGGGCTGTCAAGGGTAATTCCCAGCTGGAAGGTCAATTCACTTCAGCAATTTACGACCCTCCTGCATCTTCTGTTTTTAATCCATTCCTCCCATCACCCCCAGAGTAGGCGTGCTACATCCTAAAACTTTGTTCATACTACCACTAGTACCTACAAGAAGAGAAGTAGGGAGATTAGACTGCATTGTAAGAAATGCTCTGAAAGAACACCAGAGGTACTGATTATTTTTCTGCTTTCTGTCCACCTAAACTCCACCACACCCTTCATAGGTGTCACATAATACCCACGTTCTCATTTACAACTCAACCTCTCTGATATTATTTGAGATCCCTCCTTGAAAGCCATGTGGTGTTTCTTTATTTGGTGCATTTGGTCTCAAACCACTGAAGATGTCATGTGACTGCTTGTATAATCCAATAATCTGTGTAGTGGAACAGAGACAGTTTTTGTTATGAAATATATCACTGTGGATTGGCTGGGTTACCACAATGATATAAACAGCATAGGGACCTGTACAAAAACAAAAAGAGGGAAAGAAGGTGAGAAATGTTGGGAAAGAAAGGAGATGGGTGACTCTAATGATTAAGAAGAGAAGAACAACATTCTTCCTATATTTCCTAGTATCCTGGATACATAATAGAGCTCATGAAGGTTCTAAAAGGTGGAAGAAAGGGGGAAGTTCAAAGTTCTATACTCAATCAAGCTTTTTAAAATCACCGAACAATTCCATTAACATTATTTCCCTTTCCAGTTTTGGAAGTAAATCTACCTCTGGATCCTCTCATGGACTTCCAGCCAGGGATAATTAGAATGAATGGCTTTTCATCACCTATTTACTTTTGAACATCATGAGAAAAGAGTGAGTTATTGGAGTGAGCCTTAGCAGTGTGAGGATAGAGAAGCTTATATTTGGACCAGGGACGACTCTCACAGTTGAACCAAGTAAGTGACAGCTCTTTATTCCTAAAACTCCATTTAAAATTAATGTGGGGGAGAACAAGGGAATTTAACAGTTTGGGTTGACTGAAAGAATTTTCAGCTGCAATAATCCCTTGAATGCACTCACTCTCCAGCCAGGCTTTCAAGCCAAACCCTCAGCTTGGATCTGCTCAGGAAGGTTTCCCAGGAATATCTGGGCTCACTCTGCACAGCACCATTATTCCATGATCCCCAAACACCAGCAGGGCACTGCTAAGCCTGTGATAACTTATTCCCGCTTTGGGCAGCACTCTGGCCCAAATTCACTGCCCAGTGTCCAATTCTCCAGCGGGCTTGCACTGACTGACTTGGGGCAGGAAAGCAGAGCTCAGTGAGGAGCTCCCAGCATGAGGAGTTTTGAGACAGATCTGTAACTCCTGGTTGGAGAAGTTCTGGTATGAAAGTTAATTGGCTCCCAGGTTGTGTGGGTTCTGAAAAGACTAATGTGGGGAATAGGGATTATAGGAAGCCTGACTTATTCCTATCTTTCTTTGGAATTCTGTGATGAACAATAAAGGTGCAGGTCACCCCAAGTTTTTCATGGGAATATGACTGTTGGGGTGGCAGAGGGGTTTTTGATGATGGTCTCTGTGATCCTGAAGTATCAGGTGCATCCCTCAGTAATTGTTGGTTTGCTTTTAGAGGACTGCATATCTTTAAAGAACCTCCCATGTTACTTTACATCCCTAAGACCTCCTACTCTCCCTCCAAAAAGATGTGGGACTGCTTTGGGTGCTGCCAAATATCTCTCCATGTCTGTAGGACATGTTGCATAGGAATAAATGTATATTTGGGAACAATCTCACTGCACTTCCAATTCCAATGGGACAAAGTAATGTAAATTTCCATTATGCAGGAAGACATCTTCTTTCCACGCTGTTCAATGATTTTCTTTTTCTAGCTAATGACAGGATACTTTGAGAGCTGCACAGAAACTCTGGAATTAAGTTTGCTAGTAAAATACATTGAACCTAAAGTATCAAAGTCCCTTTTGAGTCTGCTGAAATACTTAATGTGTTGAAGTGAAAGTTTCCAGGATGTGAGCAACCTCCCCCTTTTGTTCAAATAAATTTGAACATAAACATAAAAGATTAATCCCTTCCAGAAACAAGCAGTGGTAGGAATTCAGGGCTGTACTTTCAGGGAATGCAAACTAGTGGGACTCAGGTGAGCATTCTGGGGTCAGATAAAACAAATCTTCTGCTCTCTGAACTACAGTTGCACTGTGTGCGTTATTGCTTGCTGAAGATCCTACCCAGGGAGCTATTGCAGCGAAGCAGCCTGGTTGTGTTCTGGCTGTTTGTAAAGTCTGGAGAGGAGACCACATGAAAAGCCCTTCTCAGAGAACACAGAATGCACAGGACTGACAGGCTCTGGCCAAGCCTGGTAGAACACCTGGGAAGGCAGTGTTGGATTTCTGGAGGGTGTCTGGCTGCTGCAGGTGTGCACAAGTGAGTAGTTCTGCCTGTTTGATCAGGAGAGCTGACCCATGAACTTGTGGCAGAGCACAATTTGGCTTTCACCTCAGTTCCTCAGCAGTGGCACAGGGCTGATGGGGAAAGGGGGTAAAATCAGAGCTCCTTGGTCAAACTTCCATCAGTACCCTGGGATGAACAAAATGTTCGAGCTGAGGGATCTCTTGACCCACCTGCAAGGCAGACACCACGCAAAATGAAAAGCCTCATGCACCTCTCTTTAGCCAAGAGACCCCTCAGGATGCTCCTGTCAAAGCAGACACGTCAATCTTGGTGGATGTGTCAGACAGCTTTTCATAAGCTGAGCCCTTTCTGGCAAGGAAGGCTGCTGGAGGATTCCTTTCAGTTCCATGGTTTTAGTCTCATCCAAATTGCTAATCTGAGTTCAATCCTGACATTGGTTTTTGAGATCACCCTTGATTCTCCACTTGTGACCTGACCTAGAGGCAAAGATATTTTGTTTAAAAAACAAGTCATGGTACCACAATGATTTGTGGGCAACTAAATTCTTTTGACACCAATAGTTTTTTTGTGAGACAGATGGTGGAGAGTTTCAGCAATCTTCTTTTGTTACTTGTAGATCTAATACCAAGGAATAATGCCATAAAAGAGAGTAAATGAGAATGTTCAAATTAGTCACAGATGGAGTACATGTGAATTTTGGGTCACTCAGCACCCAGACAAGCCTGCAGTAAAATCAATCCTGTCCAAACCATGCTTTTCTTTCCAGACATTTCCAACATTTCTGACCCTCAAGTCATTGTGATGAAATCAAAGAAACTGGAAGGAGGTGGCAGCTCTGGGAAAGCAGCTTGTTTGGCAAGGAACTCCGCTACAAAGAACATCAGATTGGAGATGCCCTCTCAGGAGGTGGTCTATGAACAGAGCCCATCCATTTTTACGTCACAGGGCTTGTACAATGCAATTAAAGTGGTCAGGGTGACAAAAGACACAGAGGTGACCTGCACGGCCAAATTCCCCGACCGCACGATAACAGCAGAGCCAGGTACAGTTTGGTGGCACAGCTGTCACTTATTTCTGGAGACAGTGGCCTGTGGGGCCTGGTGTTCTCCTTCTGGGCAGCACTACCCTGGGCAGCCAGCAGAAATAAGAAAGACATTTGGGATTTCAGCAGGGAGAGCAGGGAAGGATGTTTCAAAGCATTTAAAAGAAATGGTTTTTCAACTGTTTAAATATTTTGAGATACTTTTCTTGGGAGAAGAAGAAAGACACAATCTATTTCTTTAAAATGGGAATTTCCTTATGACAGAATATTCAAGCCTATGGCAGGAAACCTCCTGCAGCACAGGCTGGAACAGCCCTTTCAATATTAACACAAAGTTAAACATGGGGTGTGTTGTGAGGGTTTTTTAATTAAATAAATTGTTATATTTGGCATGTTTTCTCTTTTCGTCCTCAATGTCATTCAAATAGTAAAACAAAACAATGCAGGAATTTTTCTGTCTCCTGCAACTGCATGGAGCACTTGTCTCCTCATATTAATGTCAGAATTACTCCTGACGTGCTGAAGCCCAGTCAGTATGTTCCTCTGATTTTCTATGAGAAATGTCAACTAAACATTTTTTTATTATCCTGTATAAATGGTGTATATAGTTTAAATTGCCTTTTCTTTATCATGCTACAGAAGAGGAGGCTGAAGAACCAATAACAGGATTTGGGGAACAAAACAGAACCAGAACAGAGTTAGGGGCCAGTGAGAGGGTTTGCAACAGCACAAACATCTCAGCACAAGGTGAGTTACCCAAACAGGATGTGAAGTTGCATTGCTCTCTGGGGGATAAAGGCATGGAAATGTATTTTCTGCAGTGCAGAGGACTCAGAACACAACACATTCAGCACACACAGGCTGCTGTTCCAAGGTTGCTGTTCCAAGGTTGCTCCCCTGTTGTTGCCATATTATCTCATAGCTGTTCCTTTGCTGCTCTTCCTCTCCCTGAAACTCTCACCTGTGGATTTTCCACTTTCTGCCAAGTCACAGCACCCAAACCCAGACCATGATCTCTCCCCTCTTTTCTGGCCACTGAGCAGATGCTGGAGGGCAGAGAGTGAACATGCTGTCCATGACTGTGCTGGGTTTGAGAGTCCTGCTGGCAAAGAGCATCGCCTTCAATGCCCTCATGAGCATCAAGTTGTTTCTTTTCTGAGGTAAGGGAGCTCACAGCTCTCAATCACTGTTCCATAGGCCCAATTTCATTAAATGTACTTTAAACATCTCTTTGCTCTTCCAGACATGGGGAATGAACCCAAAGAAGAGCAGGAAAGAACGTGAACCAGCAGCACAAGGGGGCTGAACAAGCAGGGCCAGAGCTGCTGACAGAGACCAGCCAGGACACGAGGCAGCACCTTCCCCTGAAGACATGCACCACTCTGCACTCCTGCTGGCCAGCTGATTTACACTGAAGAGTTTCAAGTGCTTTTGCTGTTTCCTCTCCTCTGAACACTGAGGAGAGTGGATTTATCCTCATCCTTCTGCTAAGCAGATCCCCCCACTCTTCTGGCATTTGCACACCAGTGTCCAACCTGCTTTGAAAACTCCAGTGCTCACTGCAGATAGATGGCCTTTGAAAAGCACCGTTCCCAGGCATGTTGTGTTACTGCCTGTGGAACTGGAGCAGCACTGCTGGGAGAATTCCAGCCCAGGAGCTGCCATTTGTAGCTTTGGATTGAGACAGATTTAGTAACAAAAATGTGTATTGCAGATAAGAAGAGCTGTGTAGAATCTGAAGTGATTTCATTCATCTAGATAATGTTCATTTCTTGATTAAGCCTGTATTTCTTCTGCCAAATTTATTGCAAGTGCATTTTAGGTTCCTGTAATAGTGACAAAAATAAAGTTGTGCAAGCACAAAATACTGTGGGTTTTCTGTGATTTTTCTTCTGAAACTGAGATGGAATTGCTGAAATCCAACTGGCCTAAAGGCTGTAAATTGGGATCAGAAGCACAGCTTTGATATTCTAGATATCCTGTTGGTTGAATTTGTCTTTTGCAGACGTTGTGCAGGGAAATGTCTCTGGCACATTCAGGAGCCTCAGTGAGGAGAGTCCTTGCTGAAGGCACAAGGGAGGGAAAATTCTCCTGTCAGCAGAGAAGAAACCCTGCTGTTGTTTTGCACTCAGGGACAGGAGGAAGGGGCCACCAGAAAATAATCTGGGGTGATTTGATGGATTGATAGTTTCCATAGCAACTTGGCTCCGGCCTAACAGAGCCCAGCCCACACCTTCCCCAGCTCATGCCCCTCTCACAGGCTACAGGCAGGATGCTGTGGTCACCATTTCTGACTCAGTCACACCAGGCAGCATTAACCCTCCCCTGCTTTTGCAAACACAAGGTAACCACATCCTGAAGGGGAGATAAGGCTTTGCTCCCCCTGCCTGAGCTCCTGCAGCCCTCAAGAGAGCCTCTGCCCAGGCCACAGCAAGGGCTGCTGCACTGAGCTTGCTCAGCTCACACCCTCAGGCCTGGAGTGCTGAAAAGTCCTTTGAAAAGAAACTTCAGTGAACAAAACCCCCGACTAAAAGTATATAAAGAAAATTCAGCAGACATTAAAATATCTCAGCAGACTGGGAGCAGCACAGAAGATACACAAAAGATAATGAGCATTAATGAACATCAGCTGCAAACATCAGCCCTGGCATGGTCAGAGACACCTGGTCTGGAAAAGGTCGATGAGAGAACCAAGACTGAGAACCAAAATAACATAAAAGGTGTAGTGATCAATAAAATATCAAACACTACAAACTGTGGAACTTGGCAGCAATGAGCATTGAACTAATTAATTTCCCTGGATTTTGACTGGAGAAGCACAAGAAAACTCCAGTGAAACCGTTGTGGGATAGAAGGATTTTCTCTGCACAACCCGTGCAATGTGTGGATGAAATTATTTCACTTGCACCTAGCCAGAATAAAGTAATGCCTTGATTCTCTGACATGCATTGTGGTAAGCTGTCCTGCTTGTCAAGTCAAAATGGTGAGAGCTCTCTCCAGTGGCAGACAACATTAAAGCATCCTGAAAGAATAAAGCTTTCTCCAAGAGGTTACATGGGAAAACACAGTGATGAACACAATGAGAATGGGCACCACTAAACACTATTTTGTACCACTGAACCCTCCAGTTTTCTTACACCACATTAAAAATGCAATGTAATAATCATATTCCTGCATCTGCTAGGCATAATCTGACCTATAACTTTTGTGCCCAAAATCCTATAAACTTCCTGACAAAATTAGATCTAACACAAACAGAAACTCAAAAAGTGTATGGTTAACAACCTCACTGTAAGGCAATTTCTCTTTCTCTCTTTGTCTTATATTTCAGTCAGCAGATATGGACTGAACTAAAGTAACAGAAACCTGATCTTCCCCCTGCAAAACCATTCAGGACTGGGTAGCGCAGACCCCTAGGGAATGTTTGTCTTTCCAAGGACAGCTTTGAAAATAGATGTCAGTTTGGGATTTCTGTAGGTGAGGCCCTTAGTTGATTCCTGGCTATGCCAAAGCCTCTGACAATTAGGGAAATTCCTCTCTTGTGACCTGTATAGAAACATAACCTGCAAGGAGACAGAGCAGAGACACCACAGCCTTGATTGTGTTGGCAACTCTAACAGCACTGCTCACACACTGTTTTGATGGCAGAGCCTCTGGCCATGGGGTTCCACCTGCCTGAGAACACTACTAGATCATCCTTGGGACAATATCTTTCTCTAACACTTGACAGCAGCCCCCTCCAGAGGCTGAGAGTTTCTGTCTTCCTCCCCAATCCCCTTCTCGGTGCCCACAGCCCTGCACAATATCATCATGGGAAGCTCATATGGGAACATCCACAGGGTTAGGTCCCACAGCCACAGGAACAGCCCAGCAGCATTGGCACCAGTGGCTCCATACCTGATACAACTAATGCTGAGATCAGATTGGTCTGCAGCCCACTCGGGGCAGATCTGTTCTTATCTCAACACTACATGCCCCACACTGCTTGCCAAATGAGGCTGTTGTGGTCTCGGAATGGAATTTCCCAATTTAGATTTCCCACTGAGCAACTCCAAAGCCTGAGGCTCTTTCACAGGATCACACAAAGTGTGAGTATGGAGAGGGCTTCACAAAAAGACGGGGACCACGCAGGGTGAGAGACAGCCAGGAGGGCAGCAAGAGCTTCAAGCTGTGCTCCTGGTGCCCCACCTCTCCCCCTCAGTGCTGTCACAGGCAGAGGGAGGGACCAGCAGGGCCTGGGCCTGAGAGCAGTGCCAGAGGCCCAGGCAGGGCAGGTGTGGGCAGAGCTGTTGTGCAGGCGCAGAGAAGCTGCAGAGAGGCCACTGAGAGCGGGCCTGGCCATGTGGAGTGCCCTGTGCGTGGGCTTCTTGCCCATTGTAGGTAAGTGCAGGCAAGGGCTGCTGGCCCCAGGAGCTGAGCGTGGCCCTGGGCTCTGCAGGGCTCTGGGCAGCTGTGCTGAGCGCTTGCAGCCGCAGCTGTGCCCCGGCTCCAGCTGCCCAGCCATGCCTGTGGAGCACGGGGAGAGCAGCCCTGCTCCTCTGGTGCCTCTGAGCTGGGCACCTGCGTGCCAGCTGCCTGCTCTGCAGCCTGGGCACACGCAGGGCACCTCCCTGCTGCACTCAGATCGCGGGGCCCAGCGCTTGGCCCTGGCACTGGACACTGCTCCTGGGGCACTGCGGCCCCTCTGGCACAGAGCAGCTGGGCACATGGCAGCACAGGGCACAGCCCCACTGCCTGCGACAGCCCTTTGGCTTTGCTCTGCTCACCCAGAGCAGCTTCAGGGACAGGACTGTGGATGCCTCACCATCCTGTCCTGGCAAGGACAAAGGAATTTATTGTCCCATGGTGTAAATCCTTCCTGCTTCTTTGGGGAAAATCAGAAAAAGCTTCCTGTGTTACTGGGAAAAGGAAGGAGGGAAATGTGTTCTCTCCTTCCTTGTGAGCTTGCTAAGTGCCACCAGCTCTGCCCATCTGTGTCAGCTGGCTTCCAATTGGAGAATTTTGTCCTCCCACAGGTCCCGTGCCAGTCCAAAGCCCCATAAGCATTTCCCTGACATTTGCTGAATCTTGCAGTGACTGTGGCTCGTTCTTGCTCTCTGCAGCAGTCACTGGCCAGGTGGCCTTGGAGCAGCAGCCCAGGGAAGTGACCGTGCGAGAGGGAGATGAATTCACCTTTGAGTGCAGCATGAAGGGAGATCGTATGGGCAGATACTACATGTACTGGTACCGTCAGGGCCCACGGGGCTCTCTGGAATGGATTTACATGGAGGGTGATGCCTATGGAGACGGTTTGCAAGATAACTTTAAAGGAACAGTGCAGAGCTCTGAGAACAGCTTCACACTGCAGCTCCTGGCACCAACCCCAGGCGATGTAGCAACGTATTACTGTGGAGCAGAACCACCCTGGAGCAGCTCTGCAGCAGAGTGAACCAAAAACCAGCAGATGGGGAAGACAGATCTCTCAGCATTTCTTTCTGGCAGCAACACAGCTTCATTTCTCCTCTGTGCCTTTCCTTGGTTCTCAGCCCTTTTTCCTCAGGGACTGTCAATATGGTTTGAGAAGTGGGAATTGGGCTTAGCCACATTGACAGCATTCTACAGTGAGACAAAGGGTCTTGCTGGGTGAGGAAACAGTGGATGCTGTGCATTCTTCATTCAGTTGAGCTCCCAGCACTGACTTCCCTGGAAACCTTCTGCACAAATCCTTTCGTTAGGGCCTAGAGAATGACTCAGTGACATGTATTGTGCAAGGGTACATATTCTTCCTCCAGGGCTGTGGGAAATGAAATTCCTGTAGGCTGATCTGGCTGCTGAAGCCTGAGGTGAATAAAGCATTCAGGACCTCAGCCCTGTCCCATATCCTCTGTCACCTGGTCCCCATCCCATTCAGCACTGGGCCCACGTTTTCCCAGCCTCGTTTGTCCATGCAGCCTGCTGGCCTGTTGTCCTGACTCCCTGCTCACTGGGGAGGAATCCTCTTCAGCTCAGCACTGCTGGGACCAGGAACCAATGTGTCCCTGCCGGGCTCCCAAGCCTGGGAAGGACATGGACGGAGGGGAACAAATGCAGTGAAGGGCCATGAACACACAGCAGGGAACAGCTGACATATAAGGAGAGCCTGGGAAATCTGGGTGCATTAAGTACAGACAAGAAATTGATGGCAGGGAAGTTTGTCACATGAGTCCCTTGCTGTCCTCCAGCACTGGCCTTTGGTTTGTGCAAGGGAGAAAGAAAGAGCTTCTACTCATCTTTTCCCAATTGAATTTCCTCCCATCTATTCTGCCCAGGATTGCAGCCCCCACCAACAAGCCATGGCCAGCAACAGACTTGTCCAGCTCCAGGAAGCAGCCAATAGACCAGTGAAATGAGAATGCTTGTTCTTCCCCTTCTTTCCAAAGCCATGTGTTTAGGGAAATTAATTTACGGTAACTTCTCTTGGTAATATTGCTCTAAGCATTCTCCTGTGGCAAGGAACTTACAGGCAACAAAATGGAGAAAAAATCCCTGAGAGAAAGAAGAGGAAAAACCCTAATGTCCACCAACTGTTAATGTTGGAAAGATCCCTGATTATTACAGGAGGATTAGGAAAATGCTCCACAATTGCAGGCTACCACTAATTATATGATTAATATAGCAATCAAATTAAAAGCCAACTTCAGTCAACTATAACAACAGCAAATAGAATCAATTAAAGAACCATGAGCTGAACCAAAGTAAATCCTGAACAATTCTTAAACATGGAACTGATTTTTCCTCGGGCATGCAAATAGGCTTTGAGGAGAGTAATGCTTGAAGGTCTAGAAGAATTAGAAAATATAGAATGAAAATAACTTGAAAGTTTATAAGGTGGAGAGATGCTTCCCAGAAAACCTTTCAAGGATTTACCCCAAACTCTCTTGTGTGTTAAAAGACAAACCAGTAACCAGATCCTTTCACTGAGGCACTTCTAAGAACAATATTCCTTGCCAAAGTGCTCAAGTAATATTCTAGTTAAATGAACAATAACTATCTCCTTTGCCAAAAAAGGCTAGGATAATTATTTTATTATTAGTGTAGAGAATCCTCTGGAACATTGTTAGATGTTCAGAAGTAGAGCAGTGTAGAGGCACAGGAAAACAAAAGGCAGCACCACAGACATGAAAGAAGAGACAACACCTGGCACTGGAACTCCCCCGAGATGTTTTTGTAGAACTGTCTAGCACAGTGGTGGGCTACTTACCACAGTGACTGAAAACAACTGAACCACCACACAAAAACTGTCTCCCTCCCTTCTCTTGAAGGAGGAAATCATGGTAGCTTTACCTCATCTATTTTTCCTTAGACAACTCTGTGCACATACACAAATTTGATTTACCCAGAATTACTGAAACAGCATAGCAGCCCTCCTAATGTTCCAAGACCAATTTCCTCACCATTCAACCTGAGATCTTGGCTCTTGCAAACAGGTCATTTTAGAGATTTGATCATCACAGTTGAACAACTTGACAGGAACCTTCTGTATTTACCAGTTATGAGTTTATTCAGGAGCCCTTTGTTCATCATTTTGGATGTCTGACACAAAGCCTGACTTACTGCTTTGTCAAGAGGAACCATTCTTGAGGCTCAAAGGGCTAATCTCTGAATGTGAGCAGCTCTCCTTCTCTGTCCCGGACCATAACCCATGGGATTCGTCCCAGAAGAGCCCAGACTCTGCTCTCCTGAAGCTCAGGGCTCCAGTCCTGTTTTGCATTGCTCTCTTCTCCCAGCATCCTGAGCTCTAACACTGCATGGTCACTGCAGCCAAGGCTGCCCCAGCACCAATTCTTCCTCAGTGGCACACAGAGGTCCAGCTCACCAGCCATTTGCGTTAGTAAGTTCACATCAGTACGTGCCAGAAAGCTCCTGGCTGTGTGTGCCCAGCTGTGCTGTCCTGCCATCAGACACCTGACACACTTTAAGCACCCCATGAAGACCAGAGCCCAGGGATGTCCCATTTGTCCCACAAAAGCCTCACCTATTTCTTCCCATTCCTCTCACGTTTTCTACCCATATTTCTGCTTTGGGAATGGCCCAAATTCCCTAACCATTCATGATTTTGCCTTTGTGTTCAGAATGGTCACTGCCTCCCCTTGCTCAGGAAGTATCGCGACGGGTGAGGGGCAGCAGGGATTCCCTGAGAGTTGGGGGCCAGGGGCTGCTGCTTCCTTCCAGAGGGGCTGCTCAACTCAGGAGCCACAGGGTAAGCACATTTGACTGGAGTCACTGTTGCCCTGTGCTTTTTGCATGTTATTCTTTCTTTCTTTTCCTTTGGCACTTTGAGTAGTATTGGAATATGAATCCCAATATTACCAGTTAGATTGTGCCTGGGCTGGTCTGACCCTTGCTGCTAGGCCGAAGGCGGCATCTGCGGTGTCTCACCCCAGAGACACCTTTAGCTTTCTGATGGTTTCAGCTGGGCACTAAACAAGTCCAGGCTTGATAGGTACTCCGTTTACCTCAGGAAGAAGACTTAAGGCGAAGGTGAAGAGAAAAAAAAAGGGGAGGATTCTGCTGGAGGGTTGTATCCAGTGGTTTATTCTATGGTGATACTGGTCTGAATCTTGGGAAGAGCTCCAACAGAATGCCCGACCGCATGGCTGGACTCCTCTTTTAAGCTCAGGGGGAGGGGAGGGGACAGGTGAGACACCAACCAGGTGGGAGGGGCGGGGTCTCAAGGGACGAGGGACACCTAGACAGGCCAATGACCTCTGGGCCTAAAGAGCATCCTTTGAATTTGACCAACCACACGATGCCTTTGCTGGAATGTTAAGCCTGATTGACAGGACTCACTCAGCAAGCGGGCGAGGGGGGAAGGGAGGGTTTTGGCACACCTGGGTAAGGGACCTGGAAGTTTAAAACACACTGCAACAGAATAGGGATTGCCAGCTTGATTCTCTGCTTCTCTGTCATTTGAGAGCCCAGAGCCCGTGTGTGCTACACCAGGAGCAGTGAGGCAGGAGCACGCTGGGCCACACCCTCTGCTGATCCCAGGATCAGCCACTGCCAGTGAGCTGTCCAAAGGAGCAATCCCCCGCCCAGCCCTGCCGTTGTCTGCCACTGCTTCAGGGATTTCTGTGACACTAAAACTTGACACCCCTTGTCTGCCCAGACACCCGTGACTCCTGCCACAGCTTCAGAGTTTCCCCTACACTTGGTTTACCACTGTGAGTGATCTCACCTCTGCCGTTGAAGCCTGTTGCTCCAAGGTTCCTGACTGAGCTGGTTTCGGTACCAGGAGGGGCACCAGGACCGGCTGCTTCTGTGGGATTGTAAATGGAGCCCCTTCTCCATCTCATCCGCCTGCCCACCCACCATTACACACATGCAGAGAGGCGGCCGAGTTCGTGCCCCCAGCGCCCCCTTCTGGCGCGGGGGAATCACCGCACCCGCCATGCCCGGCCGGGAGCCAGCAGAGCCCCTGCTGGCTGTGCCCAGAACTGCACCAAAGGGAAAGCGCCCCCGGGTGAGAGAGGCCGGGCCTGGGTGTGTGGGTCTGTTTGGTGTTGCTGCTGCTGTGTTTTGTTTTGGTTGTTATACATACACATACTAGTAAAGAACTGTTAGTCCTCTTTGCATATCTTTCCTTGAAAGCCCCTTTATTTCAAAGTTAAAATAATTTGGACAGAAAGAGATCCTATTCTCCATTCCAAGAGAGGTTCCCACCTTCCTTGGCAGACATCTGTCTTTTAAACTAGGACAGTCACCACCACTTGTGTGAGGCAGCACAGGCAGCAGATGGAGCAGCTACAGACAAACTCATAGTACATTTGTTTCTATGACCTTGCTAACCTAGGGGAATCCCTGAGCAAGAGCCAGGCAGAGGCAAGGGGAGACACTGGCAGGTAAACTTGGTTCATGTTAGAGGATCTCTGGATGCAGTTCACCCGGGGCTGTCAAGGGTAATTCCCAGCTGGAAGGTCAATTCACTTCAGCAATTTACGACCCTCCTGCATCTTCTGTTTTTAATCCATTCCTCCCATCACCCCCAGAGAAGGCGTGCTACATCCTAAAACTTTGTTCATACTACCACTAGTACCTACAAGAAGAGAAGTAGGCGAATTAGACTGCATTGCAAGAAATGCTCTGAAAGAACACCAGAGGTACTGATTATTTTTCTGCTTTCTGTCCACCTAAACTCCACCACACCCTTCATAGGTGTCACATAATACCCACGTTCTCATTTACAACTCAACCTCTCTGATATTATTTGAGATCCCTCCTTGAAAGCCATGCAGTGTTTCTTTATGTGGTGCATTTGGTCTCAAACCACTGAAGATGTCATGTGACTGCTTGTATAATCCAATAATCTGTGTAGTGGAACAGAGACAGTTTTTGTTATGAAATATATCACTGTGGATTGGTCTGGGGTTACCACAATGATATAAACAGCATAGGGACCTGTACAAAAACAAAAAGAGGGAAAGAAGGTGAGAAATGTTGGGAAAGAAAGGAGATGAGTGACTCTAATGATTAAGAAGAGAAGAACAACATTCTTCCTATATTTCCTTGTATCCTGGATACATAATAGAGCTCATGAAGGTTCTAAAAGGTGGAAGAAAGGGGGAAGTTCAAAGTTCTATACTCAATCAAGCTTTTTAAAATCACCGAACAATTCCATTAACATTTTTTCCCTTTCCAGTTTTGGAAGTAAATCTACCTCTGGATCCTCTCATGGACTTCCACCCATGGATAATTATAACGAATGGCTTTTCAGCACCTGTTTACTTTTGAACATCATGAGAAAAGAGTGAGTTATTGGAATAAGCCTTTGCAGTGTGAGGACAGCTAAGCTTATATTTGGACCAGGGACGACTCTCACAGTTGAACCAAGTAAGTGACATTTCTTTATTTCTAAAACTCCATTTAAAATTAATGTGGGGGAGAACAAGGGAATTTAAAGGCTTGGGTTCACTGAAAGAATTTTCAGCTGCAATAATCCCTTGAATGCACTCGCTCTCCAGCCAGGCTTTCAAGCCAAACCCTCAGCTTGGATCTGCTCAGGAAGGTTTCCCAGGAACATCTGGGCTGACTCTGCACAGCACCATTATTCCATGATCCCCAAACACCCGCAGGGCACTGCTAAGCCTGTGATAACTTATTCCCACTTTGGGCAGCACTCTGGCCCAAATTCACTGCCCAGTGTCCAATTCTCCAGCGGGCTTGCACTGACTGACTTGGGGCAGGAATGCAGAGCTCAGTGAGGAGCTCCCAGCATGAGGAGTTTTGAGACAGATCTGTAACTCCTGGTTGGAGAAGTTCTGGTATGAAAGTTAATTGGCTCCCAGGTTGTGTGGGTTCTGAAAAGACCAATGTGGGGAATAGGGATTATAGGAAGCCTGACTTATTCCTATCTTTCTTTGGAATTCTGTGATGAACAATAAAGGTGCAGGTCACCCCAAGTTTTTCAAGGGAATATGACTGTTGGGGTGGCAGAGGGGTTTTGATGATGGTCTCTGTGATCCTGAAGTATCAGGTGCATCCTTCAGGAATTGTTGCTTTGCTTTTAGAGGACTGCATATCTTTAAAGAATCTCCCATGTTACTTTACATCCCTAAAACCTCCTACTCTCCCTCCAGAAAAACGTGGGACTGCTTTGGGTGCTGCCAAATATCTCTCCATGTCTGTAGGATATGTTGCATGGGAATAAATGTGTATTTGGGAACAATCTCACTGCACTTCCAATTCCAATGGGACAAAGTAATGTAAATTTCCATTATGCAGGAAGACATCTTCTTTCCACGCTGTTCAATGATTTTCTTTTTCTAGCTAATGACAGGATACTTTGAGAGCTGCACAGAAACTCTGGAATTAAGTTTGGTAGTAAAATACATTGAACCTAAAGTATCAAAGTCCCTTTTGAGTCTGCTGAAATACTTAATGTGTTGAAGTGAAAGTTTCCAGGATGTGAGCAACCTCCCCCTTTTGTTCAAATAAATTTGAACATGAACATAAAAGATTAATCCCTTCCAGAAGCCAGCAGTGGTAGGAATTCATGGCTGTACTTTCAGGGAATGCAAACTAGTGGGACTCAGGTGAGCATTCTGGGGTCAGATAAAACAAATCTTCTGCTCTCTGAACTGCAGTTGCACTGTGTGCGTTATTGCTTGCTGAAGATCCTGCCCAGGGAGCTATTACAGAGAAGCAGCCTGGTTGTGTTCTGGCTGTTTGCAAAGCCTGGAGAGGAGACCACATGAAAAGCCTATCAAGGTCTTCTCAGAGAACACAGAATGCACAGGATTGACAGGCTCTGGCCAAGCCTGGTACAAGAGCTGGGAAGGCAGTGTTGGATTTCTGGTGGGTGTCTGGCTGCTGCAGGTGTGCACAAGTGAGTAGTTCTGCCTGTTTGATCAGGAGAGCTGACCCATGAACTTGTGGCAGAGCACAGTTTGGCTTTCACCTCAGTTCCTCAGCAGTGGCACAGGGCTGATGGGGAAAGGGTGTAAAATCAGAGCTCCTTGGTCAAACTGCCATCAGTACCCTGGGATGAACAAAATGTTCGAGCTGAGGGATCTCTTGACCCACCTGCAAGGCAGACACCATGCCAAATGAAAAGCCTCATGCACCTCTCTTTAGCCAAGAGACCCCTCAGGATGCTCCTGACAAAGCAGACACGTCAATCTTGGTGGATGTGTCAGACAGCTTTTCATAAGCTGAGCCCTTTCTGGCAATGAAGGCTGCTGGAGGATTCCTTTCAGTTCCATGGTTTTAGTCTCATCCAAATTGCTAATCTGAGTTCAATCCTGACATTGGTTTTTGAGATCACCCTTGATTCTCCACTTGTGACCTGACCTAGAGAGAAGGGTATTTTCTCTAATAAACAAATTATGGTACCACAATGATTTGTGGGCAACTAAATTCTTTTGACACCAATATTTTTTTTGTGAGACAGATGATGGAGAGTTTCTGCTATCTTCTTTTGTTATTTGTAGCTCTAATGCCAAGGAATAATGACATAAAAGAGAGTAAATGAGAATGTTCATATTAGTCACAGATGGAGTACATGTGAATTTTGGGTCACTCAGCACCCAGGCAAGCCTGCAGTAAAATCAATCCTGTCCAAACCTTGCTTTTCTTTCCAGACATTTCCAACACTTCTGACCCTCAAGTCATTGTGATGAAATCAAAGAAACTGGAAGGAGGTGGCAGCGCTGGGAAAGCAGCTTGTTTGGCAAGGAACTCCGCTACAAAGAACATCAGATTGGAGATGCCCTCTCAGGAGGTGGTCTATGAACAGAGCCCATCCATTTTGACGTCACAGGGCTTGTACAATGCAATTAAAGTGGTCAGGGTGACAAAAGACACAGAGGTGACCTGCATGGCCAAATTCCCCGACCGCACGATAACAGCAGAGCCAGGTACAGTTTGGTGGCACAGCTGTCACTTATTTCTGGAGACAGTGGCCTGTGGGGCCTGGTGTTCTCCTTCTGGGCAGCACTGCCCTGGGCAGCCAGCAGAAATAAGAAAGACATTTGGGATTTCAGCAGGGAGAGATGAAAGATGTTTCAAAACATTTAAAAGAAATGGTTTCTCAACTGTTAAATTACTTAGTGATATTTTCTGGGGAGAAGAAGAAAGACACAATCTATTTCTTCAAAATGGGAATTTCCTTATGATGCAATATTTTAGCTTATAGCAGGAAACCTCCTGCAGCACAAGCTGGAACAGCCCTTTGAATACCAACACAAAGTTAAAGGACGAGTATGTTACGAGGGTTTTTTAATTAAATGAATTGTTATATTTGGCATGTTTACTCTTTTAGCCCTCAATGTCATTCAGATAGTAAAACAAAACAATGCAGGATTTTTCTGTCTCCTGCAACTGCATGGAGCACTTGTCTCCTCAAATTAATGTCAGAATTAATCCTGACCAGCTGAGGCCCAGTTAGTATGTTCCTCTGATTTTCTATGCCAGCTGTCATGAAAATATTTTTTATGTCCTGTATAAATGGTGTATATAGTTTAAATTGCCTTTTCTTTATCATGCTACAGAAGAGGAGGCTGAAGAACCAATAACAGGATTTGGGGAACAAAACAGAACCAGAACAGAGTTAGGGGCCAGTGAGAGGGTTTGCAACAGCACAAACATCTCAGCACAAGGTGAGTTACCCAAACAGGATGTGAAGTTGCATTGCTCTCTGGGGGATAAAGGCATGGAAATGTATTTTCTGCAGGGCAGAGGACTCAGAACACAACACATTCAGCACACACAGGCTGCTGTTCCAAGGTTGCTGTTCCAAGGTTGCTCCCTTGTTGTTGCCATGTTCTCTCTCACCTGTTCTTTTGCTGCTCTTCCTCTCCCTGAAACTCTCACCTGTGGATTTTCCACTTTCTGCCAAGATCACAACACCAAAACCCAGACCATGATCTCTCCCCTCTTTTCTGGTCACTGAGCAGATGCTGGAGGGCAGAGAGTGAACATGCTGTCCATGACTGTGCTGGGTTTGAGAGTCCTGCTGGCAAAGAGCATCGCCTTCAATGCCCTCATGAGCATCAAGTTGTTTCTTTTCTGAGGTAAGGGAGCTCACAGTTCTCAATCACTGGTTCAGAGGCCCAATTTCATTAAATGTACTTTAAACCTCCCTTTGCTCTTCCAGACATGGGGAACAAACCCAAAGAAGAGCAGGAAAGAACATGAACCAGCAGCACAAGGGGGCTGAACAAGCAGGGCCAGAGCTGCTGACAGAGACCAGCCAGGACACGAGGCAGCACCTTCCCCTGAAGACACGCAACACTCTGCACTCCTGCTGGCCAGCTGATTTACACTGAAGAGTTTTAAGTGCTTTTGCTGTTTCCTCTCCTCTGAACACTGAGGAGAGTGGATTTATCCTCATCCTCCTGCTAAGCAGATCCCCCCACTCTTCTGGCATTTGCACACCAGTGTCCAACCTGCTTTGAAAACTCCAGTGCTCACTGCAGATAGATGGCCTTTGAAAAGCACCGTTCCCAGGCATGTTGTGTTACTGCCTGTGGAACTGGAGCACCACTGCTGGGGGAATTCCAGCACAGGAACTGCCATTTTTAGCTTAGGGTTTTAGATAATTTCAATACCCAAAGTGTGTATTGCAGACAAGAAGAGCTGTGTAGAATCTGAAGCGATTTCATTCATCTAGATAGTGTTCATTTCTTGATTAAGCCTGTATTTCTTCTGCCAAATTTATTGCAAGTGCATTTAAGTTCCTGTAATAGTGACAAAAAGAAAGTTGTGCGCACTCAAAATACTGTGGGTTTTTTGTGTTTTTTCTTCTGGCACTAGGATGGAATTGCTGAAATCTAACTACCCTAAAAGCCCACTGGGGTCAGAAACACAAATTTAAGAATGTAGATATCCTGTTGGCAGAATTTGTCTTTTGCAGACGTTGTGCAGGGAAATGTCTCTGGCACATTCAGGAGCCTCAGTGAGGAGAGTCCTTGCTGAAGGCACAAGGGAGGGAAAATGCTCCTGTCAGCAGAGAAGAAACCCTGCTGCTGTTTTGCACTCAGGGACAGGAGGAAGGGGCCACCAGAAAATCATTTGGGGTGGTTTGATGGATTGATAGTTTCCATAGAAACTTGGCTCTTACCTAACAGAGCCCAGCCCACACCTTCCCCAGCTCATGCCCCTCTCACAGGCTACAGGCAGGATGCTGTGGTCACCATTTCTGACTCAGTCACACCAGGCAGCATTAACCCTCCCCTGCTTTTGCAAACACAAGGTAACCACATCCTGAAGGGGAGATAAGGCTTTGCTCCCCCTGCCTGAGCTCCTGCAGCCCTCAAGAGAGCCTCTGCCCAGGACACAGCAAGGGCTGCTGCACTGAGCTTGCTCAGCTCACACCCTCAGGCCCTGCAGACACCCAGAGAAGGGCCCCAGCCCTTGCAGAAGCTCTGTGAAATTTGCATGGCAAGTCCAAATCCAGTGAAATGCACATTTAGTGCATTCTACCACCAGAACATCAATCGCTGAAACAATCATCCCAGCACCTTTTTCTCAAGCACTCCACACCTGTTCCCAGTCTCTCAGGCAGATTTCTATTTTGAGAATATTCCCTTAGACAAAGCCAGTGGAATCAGATGCACAGGAGGGAAAGGTCATTATAATACCCTCTGTTAAAAGAAGCACATTTGCATGTGGCATTATCCTGACATCTGATAAAACAATATTGTCCTGATTCCAGAATAATAGAGGTTGATTATAAGCAGACATCTTTGGTACAATGCATTTTTGCCGTACTACTTCTCTTCTCCTAGAGATTAATTTACATACATGGTTGATTGTGCTCAAAGAGCCTTTGCAGATCTCCAGAGGTTGAGCCACTGACCCCGGAGACATTCAAAAGCCACCTGGACATGGTCCTTGGCAAACAGCTCCAGACAGTCCTGCTAGAGCAGGGGACACCCAGTCACCTCCAGAGGTCCCTTCCAGCCCCAATCCTTCTGCATTTGTCTGACACCTTTCTCATACTGGGGCCAATGAGAAGAAGTTCAAACTTTCTTTCTATACCTTTAGTCACGGGTTTTGTTCCCCTTTGCCCAGGGGGAAAGGAACTGAGGTTTTCTTTTCAAAGGGCTGTTCCAGCACACCAAGCCTGATGAGCTCCACATCTCAGCAGACTGGGAGCTGCACAGAAGATACACAAAAGATAATGAGCATTAATGAACATCAGCTCCAAACACCAGCCCTGGCATGGTCAGAGACACCTGGTCTGGAAAACGATTCATGAGAGAACCAAAACTGAGAACAAAAATAACATCAGAGGTGCAGCAATCAATGAAAACCAAATACTACAAACTGTGGAGCTTGGGAGCAATGAGCATTGAACCAATGAATTTCCCTGGGTTTTGACTGTAGAAGTACAAGAAAACTTTTGAAAATCTTGTGTGATGGAAGGACTTTCTCTGCACAACCTGTGCAATATATGTGGATGAAATTTTTTCTGTTACACATCTTGGCCAGAATAAAGTAATGCCTTCATTCTCCAACATTAAAAAATGCTGTGGGAGAGCTTTTTTTCCCCCCACAGTTTTAGTGACAAGACCAGCCACAATGTGAACTTCAATAAAACTTTTAAGTAATTTGAGGAAAATTTTCACCTCTAGCACATAATTTTTCCTGTCCCTTAGTGAGTCACACACAGAGTGTGGTATCTGACATCTGCCCTGCTAAGTAACTCAAAATGGTGAGAGCTCTCTCCAGTGGCAGTGAACATTAAAAGCATCCTGAAACAATAAAGCTCTCTCCAAGAGGTTACACGGGAAAACATTATGAAGAACCCCATGACAATGGGCAATACTAAATACCTTTTGTACCACTGAATCCTTCTGCTGTCTTTTACAGCATTAGAAATGCAATCTAATAATCACATTACTGCATCAGCTGGGTATAATCTAAGCTGTTTTGTGTCCTGAAATACTAAAAAGTTCCTGGTAAAGTTAGTTCTATTGATGTTACCTGAACTTCTTTCTCTGGTCTCTCCTGCTACCTTCTGGCCAAAGAGCTTATTGTTCTCACAACACTTTCAAATTTGTGAAATTCCACAAATAGCTCAAACAGGAGATAAAAAGCAAAAAACAACCAACCAAAGAAACCACCCAAACCCCACAAGAAATGTTGTGCCTGGTCATGCCACAAATTAAACTTCTTTGCTCCTCATTTCCATTCTGCCCCTGCCAGCAGGAGCAGTTGGGAACTCTTGCAAAGCGATCCAGAGGCTTTGAAAAGAGCAGGATCAGGAAGCTGAAAGGAGATTCAGGGAAGCTTCATTTGAAACTTCAAACTAAAGCTGGTTTAGAGCTGGAAGTTATTTGTAACAGAAGAAATGGAGTAAATACAGGAAGCACTTACAGCACCGCTGTCACAATTCCTTAGGAATCTCAATCTGAAATACTGCAGCAGTCTTACACTTGGGCTTCCTGACAGTGCTCTGTACAGATCAGGCTAATATCTTACTAATATCTTAGTAAGTCCCCATTCCTGATTTATGATCAGAATGGCGTTTTCTGTCAGATTTTGCCTTGGATTCACAGGTGCGAAACTGTGGTTTTGCTGAATTCTGTGAGAAGCATTGCTCTTTTCCAAATGTCAGGAAATACTGAAGGAGGGGGGAATGCTGGTAATGAAAAGTGGTATGTAGAAAATGACAGGAGGAAACCCAAGGCTCACCCAAGCAAGCACGATAATGTTTAGGTTAATTCATCTACAGACTTGTTATTATCTGGATCTTTTTCAGGATGCAGTGAGTGATGTGTGCCCTGATTGGGTGCAGGAAGGAAACTACGTGGGGTTGCTTTCAGGACATCATCTTTATTGCATTTCTGAGAACCTCCCATAAGAAATTCATCCACTTAAAAATATGTGGAACAAGTCAGGATATACAAGGAAGAGCTGAAATCAGCATATCCATCACAGAAACTCGTTAGCAGGATGGTTAATCACCTGACTGCAAGGGAAGTCCTCTTTCTCTCTTTCCCTAAAATTTCAGTCAGCAGAAGTTATCTGAACTGAAGTATTGTAAACCTGATGTTCCCCTGCAAAACCACTCAGGACTGGGGAATGCAGAGCTCCTGGCAATGTCAGTCCTTCCAAAACACAGATTTGAAAATAGTTGTCAACTCTGGGATTTCTGTAGGTGAGGGCCTTACATGATCCCTGGCTATGCCAAAGCCTGTGACAACCAGGAAAATTCCTCTTTTGTGACCTGTATTGAAACATAACCTGCAAGGAGACAGAGTAGAGACACCCCAGCCTTCATTATATGGAGACCTCTAAGAGGCACTGTGCACACACAGTTTTATTTTGATGACAAATAGAGTCTCTAGCCACGGGGTTCCACCTGCCTGGAAGCACTACTAAATCATCCTTGGGACAGTATCTCTCTCTAACACTGGACAGGAGTCACCTGTCCTCTACCCAGACCCTTACTCGGTGCCCACAGCCCTGCACAATATCATCATGGGGGGCTCGTATGGGAACAGACACAGGGTTAGGTCCCACAGCCACAGGAACAGCCCCAGCAGCACTGGCACCAGTGGCTCCATACCTGATCCAACTAATGCTGAGGTCAGATTGGTCTGCAGCCCACTCGGGGCAGATCTGTTCTTATCTCAATGCTTCATGCCCCACACTGGATGCCAAGGCAGGCTGTTGGGGTTTAGTAATGGAATTTCCCTATTTGGCGTTCCCAATGAGCAACTCCAAAGCAAGCCTAAAGCTCTTTCACAGGATCACACAAAGTGTGATTATGGAGAGGGCTTCACAGAAAGATGGGGACCATGCAGGGTGAGAGGCAGCCAGGAGGGTAGCAAGAGCTTCAAGCTGTGCTCCTTGTGCCCCACCTCTCCCCCTCAGTGCTGTCACAGGCAGAGGGAGGGACCAGCGGGGCCTGGGTTCTGAGAGCAGTGCCAGAGGCCCAGGCAGGGCAGGTGTGGGCAGAGCTGTTGTGCAGGCGCAGAGAAGCTGCAGAGAGGCCACTGAGAGCGGGCCTGGCCATGTGGAGTGCCCTGTGCGTGGGCTTCTTGCCCATTGTAGGTAAGTGCAGGCAAGGGCTGCTGGCCCCAGGAGCTGAGCGTGGCCCTGGGCTCTGCAGGGCTCTGGGCAGCTGTGCTGAGCGCTTGCAGCCGCAGCTGTGCCCCGGCTCCAGCTGCCCAGCCATGCCTGTGGAGCACGGGGAGAGCAGCCCTGCTCCTCTGGTGCCTCTGAGCTGGGCACCTGCGTGCCAGCTGCCTGCTCTGCAGCCTGGGCACACGCAGGGCACCTCCCTGCTGCACTCAGATCTCGGGGCCCAGCGCTTGGCCCTGGCACTGGACACTGCTCCTGGGGCACTGCGGCCCCTCTGGCACAGAGCAGCTGGGCCATGGCAGCACAGGGCACAGCCCCACTGCCTGCGACAGCCCTTTGGCTTTGCTCTGCTCACCCAGAGCAGCTTCAGGGACAGGACAGTGGGTGCCTCTCCATCCTGTCTTGGCAAGGACAAAGGGATTTATTGCCCCATGGTGTAAATCACTCCTGCCTCTCTGGGGAACATCAGAAAATGCTTCTTGTCAGACTGGGAAAAGGATGGAGGGAAATGACGTGTCTCATTCCTTGTGAGCCTTGCTAGCTGCCACCAGTTCTGCCCATTTGTGTCAGCTGGCTTTAAAGAAGAGGATTTTGTCCTCCCACAGGTCCTGTGGCAGTCCAAAGCTCCATAAGCATTGCCGTGACCTTTGTTGAATCTTGCAGTGACTGTGGCTCTTTCTTGCTCTCTGCAGCAGTCACTGGCCAGCTGACCTTGGAGCAGCAACCTAGGGGAGTTTCAGTGCGAGAGGGAAATGAAGTCAGCTTCCAGTGCAGCATGAAGGGAGGTTTTATGACCAACTACTACATGTACTGGTACCGTCAGGGCCCACGGGGCAAGGAATGGATTTCCATGGATGGTTCTACATATGAAGGTTTCAAGTTTCGCTTTAAGGCAGGACTGGAGAGCTCCCAGAACAGTTACACACTGCGGATCCTGGCAGTAGAGGAAGGGGATGCAGCAACGTATTACTGTAGAGCAGACTCACCCTGGAGCAGCTCTGCAGCAGAGTGAACCAAAAACCAGCAGATGGGGAAGACAGATCTCTCAGCATTTCTTTCTGGCAGCTTCTGCCCAGGGTTCTTGTCAGGCAATGGCAGGTGCAGGAAACGTCCCTCTGGCTGGGTGGCACTAAAAGGCACTGGAGGGAGGGCTGTTGGAAGGGCTGGTACCATTGAGGGTGCAGGAGGATCTGTGCTGGGAACTACAATTTGAGGAAGCGCAGGTTTATTGCTCCTTGCCAGGGCTCCTGTCCAGCACAGCCTCATTTCTCCTTGGTGCCTTGGCTGCAGAGCCTTGGGATGATGGGGATGTGTTGCTGGAGCTTCTACAGTGCTGTGCTGGGTGCACCAGGCTGTTTAGAAAAGCCAGATTAGTAGGGATGACATTGCTCTACAGGGTGGCTGCTACAGAGCACCTGACCAGGGAGAAGGAGTTCAGCTGTGGTGAGTTGACTTTGGTTGTCCTCCACGGGGTCAGCAAGCTGCTGTCCCACTGCCCCTCCTCTACTGGACAGGAGGAAAAATCCACAATTTATGTTTGTTGGTCCAGATAAGGAGAGGGAGATGTCGTTGCAGTGCCATCGAGTGCAGCAAACACATTGACTTGGGGAAATGAAGTTATGTCATTGCCAATCAAATCAGTATAGGTTAGTGAGAAATAAGAACAAATCATGAAACTTCTCCTCCACCTGATCACTGCACAGGGATTTTGAATGTGGTTTGCAATCACTTCAAAACATGATTTCTTTGCCCTGTCTTCCTTCTCATTCTCTTCCCATGCTTCAGTGTGTAGTCCAACCCATGGATGACATATCTCCAGGAACTTCTCCAGTGCAGATTCTTCTCTCTGGTTGCAGTTCCTCACAAACTCCTCCAGCCCAGTGGGTCCTTTCCATGGGGTGCAGCCCTTCAGGAACAGACAATGTGGCTCCTCTGTTTGGCACAGGCCCTGCCACAAAACCTCTTCTGGTGTGGGCTACTGACTGCATGGGACCACAGCTCCTGCCAGGAGCCTGCTCCAAGGGGAGCCCTCCATGGAGTCACAGATTTTGTCAGTTCATATCCACTTACTCCTGTGTCCAGTCCTGCACTGTCTGCATAGTCAATATTTGCTCCACCACCTATCCCCCACCAGCTGAGAGGGACAAACCTTGCTTTTCAGCCTTGGGCAGCTGGGGAATGTCTGCTCTGGTCTTGGCAGCACCTCCCACCCCTCCTTCCTAAATCCTGCTCCTTGCTAATTGCAATACTGATGCTGAGAAGAATGAGTCCTGCCTGAGATGGTGAGATTTTACCTCAGTGTTTGGTTTTCTGAAGGCCCAGACGACACCAGTTCTTCCCAGCTCAGAATTCCCTGGAGTGAAGACAAAATACTGGAAGGGCTGCTCAGCTCCTCTGTGGCTCCCATGGAGCCTCAGTTTTGGCCAGGCAGGAGCTCAGCCCAGGAGGGGAGAGGGACAGGCAGGGGCAGAGAGTGGAAAACGGTCAGGAGAAAGGTGAGGAGTAGAGTTAATTTTCCTCATAGTAGCCAAAACGGGACTGTTTTGAATCTGTGCTGAAAAGAGTGTTGGTAATTCAGGGATGTTTTGAGTTATTGCTGAGCAGAGCTTACATGGAGTCAAGGCCTCTTCTACTCCTCATTCCACCCACCAGTGACTAGCTGAGGCTACACAAAATTTGGGAGGGAACACAGCTGATTCAGCTGACCCAAGGGGGATTTCAGGCCATTGGACATCATGCTCAGCATATAAAGAGGAGGAAGAGGAGGGAAAGGGGGTATACTGAGTGATGGCATTTGTATTTCCAGGTAACCATTAAACATGATGGAGCTCTGCTTTTCTGGAAGGCTGAACTCTTGGCTGCGGATAGGAAGTTGTTGTCTTATATATTACAACAGTTCCATTACCATTATATGTTGTCTTACATATCAAGAGTTCTGTTGTCTTATATATTAAGAGTTCTTTTATCATTATGGGGCAAGGATTCTTTAGCACCAGAGTTTCATACCTCCTCAATGTTTCCTGTAAGCAGCTCCTCTAAGCACTGTCTGCTCTTGGTCCTTGCAACAGCCATCTCATTTCTGTTCCCATCAGTCCACTCTTTTATACCACTAGTTGTTATTGGCTACAGGTGTTGCCTGTTATCATCCAGCCTGCTCCTAATCTTTAGTAATAGGGTCCAGCTGCAACTCATTGGGGGATAAGACTACATTCAACATTACACGTACTGTGTCCTCCTACAAGAAGTAGTCCATGAATTCCTAGATTTCTTTGCTCACACATACAGTGTTTGCTTTATTTATTAAAGTGTTATGTGCTAAACCAATGAATTTTCTCACTTTTACACTTCCAATTTTCTCCCAGTTCAATGAGGGGGCAAAGGAGCAAGCAGCCGTGTGGTGTTTAGTTACCATCTGTGGTTAAACCATGACCAAGAAACATGATGGGCACTGAAAGAACTGCAGTTTTAACAGGGAAAAGCACAACTGAACCACATTTGGATACTTCATGATCTATAGGGAGTTTCACAATAACGCTGCAGTAACACATAACAACAGTCAATTAATTGTATCTGAAGAAAGAGAAGCACTGCACCAGGAACTGCACTGCTAAGATGGACTTTCCCAGGACATGATGAAAAACTCCTTCCCTCCACTCCCAGCTCTGCCTCCATGTCAATAAACACAAGTGCTCTTCTGAGCACTGTGCATTCCTTTCTTTCTTTACAAGTGTAGGCTTTCATGGAAGACCTAAGGAGACCTGTGAGAATGCATCCATGGGCCTGCTCCTGAGCACAGAGCCTGAGGCATCCGAAACAAGAGTTATAGATGCGAGAGGGTCAGGTAGTTCTTCCCTGGCTTTGCCACAATTCCCCCCTTTGTCTCTGTCACGTGAAAGCAGGAGGCCTCCTCAACCCTGAGTGTGAGAAGATTGACTTTACCCTTAGTGTTTAATTTCTCTCTCGGTGCCCCAGAAAAGCTGAGACCCTTGTGCCCAACCGCTCTGTCAGTGTCCAATTAGGAGGGCCCTGCACTGAGCCATCCTGGTGGATCAGAGGGCAGCTCTACTGACTCACTCAGGGAAACACCAGAGTGAGGGGGACCCCTCAGCAGGTCTTCACCTTTTTTGGCTTGTGCTGGTGACTGCCAGCACCCAGGAAGGATCCACATTGACAATTTTGGAACAACACTCCTGAAAGTACAGGGTCCCTGAGGGAGCATCCCTCACTGCATGTGGGAGGCCGGCTACCACTGCCCAGCCCTGCGGGAATCTGCAGCCGCTTGGGCCTTTGTGCTACACTTACTGTAACAACTCTACACCCTCTGTCCGCTCAACCCCTGCTTCTCCTGCCACAATTCACAGATTTTGCTACACTTTGCCACCCAGGTATGCTCACCACTGTTGTTCCAGCTCGCCACTATGAGGCTCCTGCTGCAGCACATTTCACCACCCTCAGCGGCACTGAGACCGGCTGCTCCCCGTGAGTTTTGCAAAAGCAGCCACCTCCCCGCTCCTCCACCGCCTGAGCCGCCATCACCTCATGAGGGATCCGAGCTCGCGCCACAGCACCCCCTGCTGGCACAGGGGGGAATCACTGCACCCGCCCTGCCCGGCCGGGAGCCAGCAGCGCCCCTGCTGGCTGTGCCCAGAACTGCACCAAAGGGGAAAGCGCCTGCGGCTGAGAGAGGCCAGGCCTGGGTGTCTGGTTCTGTTTGGTGCTGTTGTTTGTTTGAGTTGTTATACATATATTTATTAGTAAATTACTTTATTTCTTTTCCTATATCTTTGCCTAAAAGCCCCATATATTAATTCATATAATTATATTTATGTAATAACTTATAATAATTCAGAGGGAAGGAGGTCATATTTTTCCATTCCAAGGGAGGTTCTCACCTCCCATGGCAGACAGCTGTCTTTAAAACCAAGACATTGCTCCAGGACACTGATAGCAAAAAGAAAGGCAAAACTGAGCTTTTAAAGCAAAGAAATGCCAGCATGTGTGGCTTGTGGGTGGCTGTGAGCACAGGTGTTTCTCTGTGGCCACTGGAATGCAAAGGGGCTGTTTAACGGCCTGGGAGATCTCAGTGAGGAGCAGGGTGAGGTCTCAGGTCTCTGGGAAGATTTGCCAGGCAGGGCAGGGGATGTGAGAGGCACCTGTGTGTGCCCAGGCCTGGGGCAGGAGGGGTTTAGGGCTTGTTCCCTTTTTCATGCCAAGGGTTGGACCAACTGCAAACATCACATCAGCACATTCCCCAGCTTTCCTGCAGGACTCAAGCAACAAGGAAGAGAAAAAAAAATTGATACACTCAAGGGAAGAGCAGATGAGCATATCCCAGTTACCATTGGGAAATAGTAGCCTTGATGTTATAAAATGTCCTGGGCTGACGTTATGATGCTTGTATCCCCATTCATCTGTTCTGTGCCTTTAAGACCGGCTCTGAAGAGTGGAAGTTTTGTTTGGGTTTCTCTTATCAGGGACACAGAGACGGGCAGTACGTAGGGCTGTTTTTGCTTCTTGTTTTCAGCTCACTGCTTTGCTTGCTCTCTTTTCTGCTCTTGCTTCTGCTCTGCTTTGGCCTCTGCTTATTAGCTAGTTCTAGCTAAACAGTCCAAACTCCTTCCTGGACTGTTTCTCCTCTCCTGTTTCTGTGACCATCTCGAACCTGCTCCAGACTGGGACCTGGGAACACCGAAGGTTTGGCTGCAGCAGCTGCCCCAGCACCGGAGGGACTGAGAACACAGCAACCACCCCTGAAAGAAACTTCCTGATTTTGTCACCTTTCTCAGAGCGGTGTCATCTGGTAGCGTTCATTTTGTGTGCTGGGGGGGGGGTGCTGTGTGTGTCAAATAAACAGGTTCTTTCCACCTCTCCCCAAGGAATTTTTTCCTGAACTGGTTGGGGGGAGGGGCCATGTGGGTTTTGCTTTCAGGAGGGGCCCTCCTTTGCAGATTCTTTAACAAATTTGCCCTAAACCAGGACATAATCACTGATCAAAAATGAGAAACACACCTGTGTCGTTGGGAAAAACAACAATGCAAGCAGGATGAAATAATGCTATTTGCTTTTTGTGGCTTAGAACTGCATCTGAGGGTTAGGAAAATGCTCCACAATTTCAAGCTATCAATATTAAAAACTATCATGAAAATCAATTTAAAAGCCAACTTCAGTCAACTATAACCAGGTGTTCCCCCCGCTAGAAACTCATTGAAAAGCACATACAAATAAATCAAATCTCCAAACAATGGCCAACTCAAATAATCAGTTCACCAGATTTCAAAAATGAAGGGGAAAAAATTGCTGATCTAATTGGGACAAAACACATATGATCATTATAAAAATGGAACTCATGTAAGAAATACTAAAAATTAAATAGCTGAGTGAATAAGCATCTTTAGGTCATTAATGCAAAGAGAGACAATGAAAGCCCCATCAGCTGAACCAAAATATCTTCTGAAAAATTTCTAAACATGGACAGATCTTTTTCTTTGGCATGCAAATGGGCTTTAAGGACAGATGTGCTTGAAGGTCCAGAAGGGCTTAGGGAATACAGAATGAAAATTGATATAAAGTTATTAAGCTTGAGTGACTTCTCTCCAAATACAAATCAGTGCGATATTTTAATGACATTAATACTAACTACTCAATCTGCCAAAAAAAGCAAGGATGATAATGATTTTTTTAGTTTAGGGAATCCTCTGGAACAGTGTTAGATGTTCAGAAGTAGAGCAGTGTAGAGGCACAGGGAAACAAAAGGCAGCACTACAAAGACATGAAAGAGGAGACATCAGCTGGCACTGAAAAGGCCACAAATGTTTTTGTAGAAGTGCCTAGCACAGTGGTGGGCTACGTACCACAGTGATTCAAAACAACTGAACCACCATACACAAACTGTCTCCCTCCTTCTCATGAAGGAGGAAACACGGTGACTTAATCCATTTTTCCTCAGACAACTGTGTGAACATACACAAATTTCATTTACAAGAATTACTGAAACATGAGAAAACCTCTCCTATTTTTCAATGACCAATTTCCTCACCATTCAATCTGAGATCTTGGCTCTCCCAGACAGGTCATTTTAGACATTTGATAACCAGCTCCAGTTGAACAAGTAGACAATCTTCTGTATTTAGAAATTTCTATTTAAGCTCACCATTGTGTTCTTCTCTTTGTCTCAGAGCACAGAGGAAGATTTTGCTAAGAACAAAGATCCTTTTAATTTCAGATCCAACAACAGCCAGGAGCAGATGCATGAAGAACAAGACCCTTCACTCTTTGATCCTCAACCCCAAGGTTTCAGTGCCCCTACACAACAAAGTAAAATCGTTTTACCTACTTTGGCCTCTTACCTAAAACACCATGGAGACTTTCTAAGGTATTAAATGACCTCCAGGCACCAGTTCTAAGAGATCAGAGGGCAGCTTCCTCCTGCTTCTGAGCACTGAAACAAAGGGAGAAAAGGGG
This sequence comes from Zonotrichia albicollis, assembly GCF_047830755.1. Classification (NCBI taxonomy): domain Eukaryota; kingdom Metazoa; phylum Chordata; class Aves; order Passeriformes; family Passerellidae; genus Zonotrichia; species Zonotrichia albicollis. The sequence goes on along the minus strand of NC_133841.1, from coordinate 3,960,827 downwards.
ACAGCTTTCAGCAAGTCAGGAGAATTTTCAGAAATGCTTTGAAAAAACATATAAAGTACTGATAATTTTCCTGCTTTCTATCCAGCTTAACTCTATCAGACTTTTCGGAGGTGTCATGTAATCCCCAGGTTCTCATATACAACTCAAGATTTCAGATATTATGTTAAATCCTTCCTTGAAAGCAATATTTTTTTTCATGTGGTATGCTGGATCTCAAACCACAAAAGAAGTCATGTGACTGCCTGTATAATCCTAAATTCTGTCTAGTGAAACAGAGACAGTTTTTGCTATGAAACATATCACTGTGTTTGGGGCTGGGATACCACAATGATATAAACAGGATAAGGACCTGTACAAAAACCCAGAGAAGGAATAAAGGTGAGGTATTTTGGGAAAGAAAGGAGAGAGATGACTGTAATGTATGAAAAGAGAACTAGAACTCCTTTATATATTTCCTTTTATCCTGGATAGATAAAAGAGTTCATAAGGTTCTAAAAGGTGGAAGAAAAGGAGAGGTTGGAAATTCTATACTCATTCAATCTAACTGAAATAATTGAACTAATCAAGTAATGTTTTTCCCTTTTCAGTTTACAAACTAAATGTACATCTGGGTGCTCTCATGGACTTGCACTTATGGATAATTAGACCAACTATCTAGTGATCCAGCTCTTGATTTACAACAAGTGTAAACACCATGAAGAAAGAGTGAGTTATTGGAATAAGTCTTAGCAGTGTGACAACAGCAACTGGACCAGGGACGATTCTCATAGTTCAACCAAGTAAGTGACATTTTTTTATTTCTAAAACCTCATATAAAATTCATGTGGGGGAGAACTAGGGAATTTAAAGGTTTGGGTTCACTGGAAGGATTTTCAGCTGCAAAAATCCCTTGAATGCACTCGCTCTCCAGCCAGGCTTTCAAGCCAAACCCTCAGCTTGGATCTGCTCAGGAAGGTTTCCCAGGAACATCTGGGCTGACTCTGCACAGCACCATTATTCCATGATCCCCAAACACCCACACGGCACTGCTTAGCCTATGGTAACTTATTCCCACTTTGGGCAGCACTCTGGCCCAAATTTACTCTCCAGTGTCCAATTCTCCAGTGGGCTTGCACTGACTGACTTGGGGCAGGAATGCAAAGCTCAGTGAGGAGCTCCCAGGATGAGGAGTTTTGAGACAGATCTGTAACTCCTGGTTGGAGAAGTTCTGGTTTGACCCTGGCACCACACTGAGAGTGTCCCCAGGTAAGGCATTCACCTGGCCTGGGGACAGAGCAGGAAGGAGGTGAAATAGCCTTGGGCTTAAATTCTCACAAGTGCCTCATAGCCAAGAGCTCCTGGAATGAAAGAAAATTGGCTCCAGGTTGTGTGGGTTCTGAAAAGACCAGTGTGGGGAGTAGGGATTATAAGAAGTCTTAGTTATTCCTATCCTTATTTGGAATCCATTATGAACAATAAAGATGCATGTCACCCCAAGCATTTCAATGGGACTGTGAAGGTTGGGGTGACAGAGAAATTTGTGATGTTGATCTGTGTTATCTTAAAGATCCAGGTTCATTCCTCAGGAATTGTTGCTTTGCTTTCAGAGGTCTGCATGGCTTAAAAGTGCAGCAAGAACGTCTCATGTTATTCTGCATCACTAAAACATCCTAATCTCCTTCCAGAAGGGCGTAGTATTGCCAAATATCTCTCCATGTCTATAGGATATATTTCATGGGAACAAATGTGTATTTAGGAAGAATCTCAATGCAGTTCCAGTTCCAAAGGGACAAAGGAATGCAAATTTAGTATTCTGAAGAAAGACCTTTTCTTTCTGTGCTGTTCAACAATTTTCTTTTTCTTGATAAAGATGGGATATTTTCAGAGCTGCAAAGACATTCTGGAATTATGTTTGACAGTAAAAGATCTTGGGCCTTATGAATCATAGTCCCTTTTGTGTCTGCTGAAATACTTAATAAATTGAAGACAAAACGTCCAGATTGTGATCAACTTCCCCAATTTGGTTTGAATTCCTTTGGGAGCTAGCAATATGCATTATAACAGGCATACATGGAGACATACATTATTATATTTTACCCTAATTCTATATTATACATGTTACATATGTTACATATGTATCTTATGTATGTTACATATTAAATGACATTTTTCCTTATATTGTTATTACTGTGGTTATTAGTCATTTTGAGAATACATCCAAATCAAAATCACATAAAATAATAACCATTAGTGCCACTGTGGGTTACTCAAAGCATATCCTGTTTAGCGGTCAGATAAGGACAGAGAAGGTTTTGTTTTTGGTTCAGGTCAGATTATTCCAGATTAAACATGCACTGAGAATGCTAAGGCGCATTACTTTCTGGAATAGGGGGCTCCTCCTGTGACTTTATAAGATGACAGCAAAGGAGAAGAACAATTTTTGTCCAAATAACTTTTCAGAACATAAAAGATGAATCCCTTCCAGAATCAAGCAGTGGCAGGAATTCAGGGCTGTACTGTCAGGGAATACAAACAGGAGGGACTCAGGTGAGCATTCTGGGGTCAGATAAAACAAATCTACTGCTCTCTGAACAACAGTTGCACTATATGCGTTATTGCTTGCTGAAGATCCTGCCCAGGGAGCTATTGCAGAGAAGCAGCCTGGTTGTGTTCTGGCTGTTTGCAAAGCCTGGAGAGGAGACCACATGAAAAACCCTTGTCAGAGAATGTCTTCTCAGAGAACACAGAATGCACAGGATTGACAGGCTCTGGCCAATGCTTGGTAGAACACCTGGGAAGGAAATGTTGGATTTCTGGTGGGTGTCTGACTGCTGCAGATGTGGACAAGTGAGTAGTTCTGCCTGTTTGATCAGGAGAGCTGACCCATGAAGTTGTGGCAGAGCACGGTTTGGCTTTCACCTCAGTTCCTCAGCACTGGCACAGGGCTGATGGGGAAAGGGTGTAAAATCAGAGCTCCTTGGTCAAACTGCCATCAGTACCCTGGGATGAACAAAATGTTACAGCTGAGGGATCTCTTGACCCACCTGCAAGGCAGACACCATGCCAAATGAAAAGCCTCATGCACCTCTCTTTAGCCAAGAGACCCCTCAGGATGCTCCTGACAAAGCAGACACGTCAATCTTGGTGGATATGTCTGACAGCTTTTCATAAGCTGAGCCCTTTCTGGCAAGGAAGGCTGCTGGAGGATTCCTTTCAGTTCCATGGTTTTAGTCTCATCCTAATTGCTAATCTGAGTTCAATCCTGACATTGGTTTTTGAGATCACCCTTGATTCTCCACTTGTGCCCTGACCTGGAGGCAAAGATATTTTGTTTAAAAAACAAGTCATGGTACTGCAATGATTTGTTGGCAACTAAATTCTTTTGACACCAATAGTTTTCTTGCAAGACAGCTGGTTGTGAGTTTAAGCAATCTTCTTTTCTTACTTGTACCTCTAATGACAAGGAATAATGTCATAAAACACACTAAATGGGATTGTTACAAATTAGTCACAGATGGAGTACGTGTGAATTTTGGGTCACTCAGCACCCAGGCAAGCCTGCAGTAAAATCAATCCTGTCCAAATCATGGAGTTTGTTACATACAGTCCAAAACTTTTATCCTAGAGGTCGTGGAGAAAACAACTGCATCACAAGATGTTGGCACCATTTTGAAAACAACACCTTTGCCAACGACTTGGCCAACGACTTTCCACACCGAGTACATCTCTGAGGAACAGAACACAACAATGGTGATGTGCACGGACAAGTTCGACAGCAGCATGGTAACAATACTGCCAGGTACGGTTTGGTGGCACAGGTGCAACATTTTTCTAGGGACAATTTCCGGGGGGAGCTTGGTGTTCTTCTCCTGCTTGTCAGCATTGCCCTAGGCAGCCAGCAGAAATCAGAGAGAGATTTGGTATTTCAACAGGGAGAGCTGAAAGATGTTCCAAAGCATCTGAAAGAAATGGTTTCAACTGTTTAATAACTTTGGGAGAGAGGGGGAAGACACAATCTATTTGATTAAAACATGAATTTCCTTATGACTACATATTTCACCCTGCAGCAGCAAACTTGCTGCAGCACAACCTGGAACAACCGATCCAACACCAACAAAAAGTTCAAAGTGTGGCATGTTTTGGGGTTTTTTACTAAATCACATTTTATATTCTGTGTGATTGTTTTTGTAGTGCTGAAGGTCATTCAAGGTGCTGAAAGGGCTAGTAAGAGGGTTTGCAATAGCACAGAGCCCTCAGCACAAGATGAGTTACTCCAACATGATATGAAGCTACATTGCCCTCTGTGGGGGATAAAGTATTGATGGAAATGTATTTTCTCCAGGGAAATGTATTTTCTCCAGGGCAGAGGACTCAGAACACGACACATTCAGCACACACAAGCTGCTGTTCCAAGGTTGCTCCTGCAGTTACACACAAGCCCCAGGAAGCAAAAGGCAATGGAGACAGACCCTGGGCTCCCCTGTCGTTGCCATATTCTCTCATAGCTGTTCCTTTGCTGCTCTTCCTTTCCCTGAAACTCTCACCTGTGGATTTTCCACTTTCTGCCAAGATCACAGCACCAAAACCTAGACCATGATGTCTCCCCTCTTTTCTGGTCACTGAACAGACCCTGAAGAGCAGAGAGTGAACATGCTGTCCATGACTGTGTTGGGTTTAAGAGTCCTGCTGGCAAAGAGCATCGCCTTCAATACCCTCATGAGCATCAAACTGTTTCTTTCCTGAGGTAAGGGAGCTCATAGCTTGGTGTCTGGAAAGCCTGGAAGCAAATGCCAGGAGTGACTTCTTGTCCCTGTGGATGTCTTTAGCCCCACAAGGGATCAGGCCTATTCATCTGCTCCTGAATCCATTTCACAGCCCTTGCAAGTATTCTGGCAAAAAAGACAACAACAATTACCAAGCCACACACATGAAAACCAATTTCCTCCCTCAAAAAGCAATTAAGACAAGCCCAGCCTGACTCCCAAAGGACAAAGGAAAAGGCCTTTTTCTGTATTCAATCCTCAGTTCTTGAGGCTGGTTCCCAAAGTTTGTTTGCCAGAGAACCTCTGGTATTACCTGAACAGCCCAATAAATATCTCATTGACTATATCAAGAGGCAGAGCACAAAGCCTGGAGAAAAATCCAGACAAATAAGGATTCAAAGGCAAAGATCCCAAAATAAAAACCTGTGGGAGTAAAGAGAAGAAGGGGGGTGATTTTAAAATTAAAGTACCTGAAGAGGAACAAAAGATAGTCCAGGTTAACTTTTGTGAGTGTATCTGTCTCATCTTGCAGTTATCAAACACTGGTTCATAGGCCCAATTTCATTAAATGTACTTTAAACCTCCCTTTGCTCTTCCAGACATGGGGAATGAACCCAAAGAAGAGCAGGAAACAACGTGAACCAGCAGCACAAGGGGTGGAACCAGCAGGGCCAGAGCTGCTGACAGAGACCAGCCAGGACACGAGGCAGCACCTTCCCCTGAAGACACGCAACACTCTGCACTCCTGCTGGCCAGCTGATTTACACTGAAGAGTTTTGAGTGCTTTCGTTGTTTCCTCTCCTCTGACAACAGAGGAGAGTGGGTTTATCCACTCATTCTCCTGCTAAGTAGATGCCCCCACTCTTCTGGCATTTGCACACAACTGTTCAACCTGCTTCAGTAGCTTTGAAAACTCCAGTGCTCACTGCAGACAAATGGCCTTTGAAAAGCACCTTTCCCAGGCATGTTGTGTTACTGCCTGTGGAACTGGACTAGCACTGCTAGGGGACTTCCAGCCCAGGAGCTGCCATTTGTAGCTTTGGATTTAGATAGATTTAATAAGTATGTATTGCAGATAAGAGCTGTGTAGAATCTGGAGTGATTTAGTTCAACCAGATATTATTGCTCATTTCTTGATTCAGCCTGTATTTCTTTGGCCAAATGTATTGCCCGTGCATTTTAGGTTCCTGCGGCAGTGAAAAAAATAAAGTTGTACTAGCTTAAACTGCAGTGGGTTTTCTGTGCATTTTCTTCTGAAAGTGAGATGGAATTGTTGAAATCCAACTGCCCTAAAAGCCCACTGGAATCAGAAAAAAAGTCTTTAATAATGAAGATTTCCTGTTGGTTGAATTTGTCTTTTGCAGACTTTGTGCAGGGAAATGTCTCTGGCACAGTCAGGAGCCTCAGTGAGGAGAGTCCCTGCTGAAGGCACAAGGGAGGGAAAATGCTCCTGTCAGCAGAGAAGAAACCCTGCTGCTGTTTTGCACTCAGGGACAGGAGGAAGGGGCCACCAGAAAGTCATTTGGGGTGGTTTGATGGAGTGATAGTTTCCATAGCAACTTGGCTCTTGCCTAACAGAGCCCAGCCCACACCTTCCCCAGCTCATGCCCCTCTCACAGGCTACAGGCAGCATGCTGTGGTCACCATTTCTGACTCAGTCACACCAGGCAGCATTAACCCTCCCCTGCTTTTGCAAACACAAGGTAACCACATCCTGAAGGGGAGATAAGGCTTTGCTCCCCCTGCCTGAGCTCCTGCAGCCCTCAAGAGAGCCTCTGCCCAGGACACAGCCAGGGCTGATGCACTGAGCTTGCTCAGCTCACACCCTCAGGCCCTGCAGACACCCAGAGAAGAGCCCCAGCCCTTGTAGAAGCTCTGTGAAATTTGCATGGCAAATCCAAATCCAGTGAAATGCACATTTAGTGCATTCTACCACCAGAACATCAATCGGGTCGAACTGTTCACCAAGATTTCTTTACTGATTTTCCAATGATAGACAGAACGTTTTTCTCAAGCACTCCACACCTGTACCCAATCTCTTAGGCAGATTTCTATTTTGAGAATATTGACTCAGACAAAACCAGTGGAATCAGATGCACAGGAAGGAAAGGTCATTATAATACCCTCTGTTAAAAGAAGCACGTTTGCATGTGGCATTATCCTGACATCTGATAAAACAATATTGTCCTGATTCCAGAATAATAGAGGTTGATTATAAGCAGAACTCTTTGGTACAATGCATTTTTACAGTACTAGTTCTCTTCTCCTAGAGATTAATTTGCATCCATGGTTGATTGTGCTCATAGAGCCTTTGTAGGTCTCCAGAGGTTGAGCCACTGACCCTGGAGACATTCAAAAGCCACCTGGACATGGTCCTTGGCAAACAGCTCCAGACAGTCCTGCTAGAGCAGGGGACACCCAGTCACCTCCAGAGGTCCCTTCCAGCCCCAATCCTTCTACATTTCTCTGACACCTTTCTCATACTGGGGCCAATGAGAAGAAGTTCAAACTTTCTTTCTATACCTTTAGTCATGGGTATTGTTCCCCTTTGCCCAGGGGGAAAGGAACTGAGGTTTTCTTTTCAAAGGGCTGTTCCAGCACACCAAGCCTGATGAGCTCCACATCTCAGCAGACTGGGAGCTGCACAGAAGATACACAAAAGATAATGAGCATTAATGAACATCAGCTCCAAACACCAGTTCTGGCATGGTCAGAGACACCTGGTCTGGGAAAAGATCCATGAGAGAACCAAGACTGAGAACCAAAATAACATCAAAATTGCAGGGATCAATAAAAACCAAACACTACAAACTGCGGAACTTGGGAGCAATGAGCATTGAACCAATGAATTTCCCTGGGTTTTGACTGAAGAAGTAAACTCCAGTGAAAACCTTTGTGATGGAAGGACTTTCTCTGTACAACATGTGCAATGTGTGGATGAAATTATTTCTGTTACACATCTTGGCCAGAATAAAGTAATGCCTTCATTCTCTAACATTAAAAAATGCTGTGGGAGAGCTTTTTTTCCCCCACTCTTTTGGTGACTTGACCAGCCACAATGTGAACTTCAAAAAAACTTTTAAGAAATTTGAGGAAAATTTTCACCTCTAGCACATTATTTTTCCTGACCCTTAGTGAGTCACACACAGAGTGTGGTATCTGACATCTGCCCTGCTCAGCAACTCAAAATGGTGAGAGCTCTCTCCAGTGGCAGTGAACATTAAAAGCATCCTGAAACAATAAAGCTCTCTCCAAGAGGTTACACGGGAAAACATTATGAAGAACCACATGACAATGGGCAATACTAAATACCTTTTTGTACCACTGAATCCTTCTGCTGTCTTTTACAGCATTAGAAGTACAATCTAATAATCACATTACTGCATCAGCTGGGTATAATCTAAGCTGTTTTGTGTCCTGAAATACTAAAAAGTTCCTGGTAAAGTTAGTTCTATTGATGTAACCTGAACTTCTTTCTCTGGTCTCTCCTGCTACCTTCTGGTCAAAGTGTTTATTGTTCACACAACATTTTCAAATTCATGAAATCCATCAAATAGCTCAAACAGGAGATAAAAAGCAAACAAACAACCACCCAAAGAAACCACCCAAACCCCACAAGAAGTGGTGTGCCCAGTCATGCCACAAATTAAACTGCTCTTCATTTGCATTCTGCCCCTGCCAGCTGGAGCAGTTGGGAGCTCTTACTCAGTGATCCAGAGTCTTTGGAAAGAACAGGATCAGGAAGCTGAAAGGAGATTCAGGGAAGCTTCATTTGAAACTTCAAACTAAAGCTGGTTTAGAGCTGGAAGTTATTTGTAACAGAAGAAAAGGAGTAAATACTGGAAGCACTTGCAGCACCGCTGTCACAATTCCTTAGGAATCTCAATCTGAAATACTGCAGCAGTCTTACACTTGGGCTTCCTGACAGTGTCCTGTACAGATCAGGCAAAATATCTTAGTAAGTCCCCATTCCTGATTTATGATCAGAATGGCGTTTTCTGTCAGATTTTGCCTTGGATTCACAGGTGAGAAACTGTGGTTTTGCTGAATTCTCTGATAAGCAATTCTCTTTTCCAAATGTCAGGAAATACTGAAGGAGGGGGGAATGCTGGTAATGAAAAGTGGTATGTAGAAAATGACAGGAGGAAACCCAAGGCTCACCCAAGCAAGCACGACAATGTGTAGGTTAATTCATCTACAGACTTGTTATTATCTGGACCTTTTTCAGGATGCAGTGAGTGATGTGTGCCCTGATTGGGTGCAGGAAGGAGAACTACGTGGGGTTGCTTTCAGGACACCATCATTATTGCATTTCTGAGAACCTCCCATAAGAAATTCATCCACTTAAAAATATGTGGAACAAGTCAGGATATACAAGGAAGAGCTGAAATGGGCATATCCATCACAGAAACTTGTTAGCAGGATGGTTAATCACCTGACTGCAAGGGAAGTCCTCTTTCTCTCTTTCCCTAAAATTTCAGTCAGCAGAAGTTATCTGAACTAAAGTATTGGAAAACTGATGTTCCCCTGCAAAACCACTCAGGACTGGGGAGTGCAGAGCTCCCGGCAATGTCTGTCTTTCCAAAACACACCTTAGAAAATCGATGTCAATTCTGGGATTTCCGTAGGGAGGGCCTTACGTGATCCCTGGCTATGCCAAAGCCTGTGACAACCAGGGAAATTCCTCTTTTGTGACCTGTATTGAAACATAACCTGCAAGGAGACAGAGCAGAGACACCCCAGCGTTCATTATATGGAGACCTCTAAGAGGCACTGTGCACACACAGTTTTATTTTGATGACAAATAGAGTCTCTAGCCATGGGGTTCCACCTGCCTGGAAGCACTACTAAATCATCCTTGGGACAGTATCTCTCTCTAACACTGGACAGGAGTCACCTGTCCTCTTCCCCAATCCCATTCTCAGTGCCCACAGCCCTGCACCATACCATCGTGGGGAGCTCATATGGGAATATCCACAGGGTTAGGTACCACAGCCACAGGAACAGCCCCAGCAGCATTGGCACCAGTGGATCCATACCTGATAAAACTAATGCTGAGATCAGATTGGTCTGCAGCCCACTCGGGGCAGATCTGTTCTTATCTCAACGCTTCATGCCCCACACTGGATGCCAAATGAGGCTGTTGGGGTCTAGGAATGGAATTTCCCAATTTAGTGTTCCCACCAAGCCACTCCAAATCAAGCTTGAGGCTCTTTCACAGGATCACACAAAGGGTGAATATGGAGAGGGCTTCACAGAAAGATGGGGGACCATGCAGGGTGAGAGGCATCCAGGAGGGCAGCAAGAGCTTCAAGCTGTGCTCCTGGTGCCCCACCTCTCCCCCTCAGTGCTGTCACAGGCAGAGGGAGGGACCAGCAGGGCCTGGGCCTGAGAGCAGTGCCAGAGGCCCAGGCAGGGCAGGTGTGGGCAGAGCTGTTGTGCAGGCGCAGAGAAGCTGCAGAGAGGCCACTGAGAGCGGGCCTGGCCATGTGGAGTGCCCTGTGCGTGGGCTTCTTGCCCATTGTAGGTAAGTGCAGGCAAGGGCTGCTGGCCCCAGGAGCTGAGCATGGCCCTGGGCTCTGCAGGGCTCTGGGCAGCTGTGCTGAGCGCTTGCAGCCGCAGCTGTGCCCCGGCTCCAGCTGCCCAGCCATGCCTGTGGAGCACGGGGAGAGCAGCCCCGCTCCTCTGGTGCCTCTGAGCTGGGCACCTCCGTGCCAGCTGCCTGCTCTGCAGCCTGGGCACACGCAGGGCACCTCCCTGCTGCACTCAGATCTCGGGGCCCAGCGCTTGGCCCTGGCACTGGACACTGCTCCTGGGGCACTGCGGCCCCTCTGGCACAGAGCAGCTGGGCCATGGCAGCACAGGGCACAGCCCCACTGCCTGCGACAGCCCTTTGGCTTTGCTGTGCTCACCCAGAGCAGCTTCAGGGACAGGACTGTGGGTGTCTCACCATCCTGTCTTGGCCAGCACAAAGGGATTTGTCCTCCCATGGTGCAATTCCTTCCTGCTTCTTTGGGGAACATGAGGAAAAATCTTCCTTTCAGCCTGGATGGAGGGAAATGTGGTTTCTCCTTCCTTGTCAGCCTTGCTAGCTGCCACCAACTCTGCCCATCTGTGTCAGCTGGCTTCCAAGAGGAGGATTTTGTCCTCCCACAGGTCCTGTTCCAGTCCAAAGCCCCACAAGCATTGTCCTGACATTTCCTGGATCTTGCAGTGACTGTGGCTCGTTCTTGCTCTCTATAGCAGTCTCACTCGCTGGTGCAGCCACTTTGGAGCAGTTCCCCAGGGAATTTTCTGTACATGAGGGAGATGAATTCACCTTCCACTGCAGCATGAAGGGAGGTGCTATGAGCAGCTACAACATGTACTGGTACCGTCGGGGCCCTCAGGGCATGGAATGGATTCATATGAATCATGATACCTATGCAGGTTTCAAAGATCGCTTTAAGGGAAGACTGCAGAGCTACCATAACAGCTTCACACTGCAGCTCCTGGCAGCAGAACAAGGGGATGCAGCAACGTATTACTGTATTGCAGAATCACCCTGGAGCAGCTCTGCAGCAGAGTGAACCAAAAACCAGCAGATGGGGAAGACAGATCTCTCAGCAGTGCTTTGTGGCAGCTGCTGCCCAGGGCTCTTGTCAGGCAATGGCAGGTGCAGGAAACGTCCCTCTGGCTGGGTGGCAATAAAAGGCACTGGAGGGAGGGCTGCTGGAAGGGCTGATACCATTGATGGTGCAGCAGGATCTGTGCTGGGAACTGCAGTAGCTGTAGTTTGGGGAAGTGCAGGTTTATTGCTCCTTGCCAGGGCTCCTGTCCAGCACAGCCTCATTTCTCCTCTGTGCCTTGGGTGCAGAGCCTTGGGATGATGGGGATATGTTGCTGGAGCTTCCACAGTGCTGTGCTGGGTGCACCAGGCTGTTTAGAAAAGCCAGATCAGCAGGAATGACACTGCTCTACAGGGTGGCTGCTACAGAGCACCTGACCAGGGAGAAGGAGTTCAGCTGTGGTGAGTTGACTTTGGCTGTCCTCCAGGGGCTCAGCAAGCTGCTGTCCCACTGCCCCTCCTCTACTGGACAGGAGGAAAAATCCGCAATTTATGTTTGTTGGTCCAAATAAGGACAGGGAGATGTCGCTGCAGTGCCATCGTGTGCAAACACATTGACTTGGGGAAATGAAGTTATGTCATTGCCAATCAAATCAGTATAGGTTAGTGAGAAATAAGAACAAATCATGAAACATCTCCTCCACCTGATCACTGCACAGGGATTTTGAATGTGGTTTGCAATCACTTCAAAACATGATTTCTTTGCCATGTCTTCCTTCTCATTCTCTTCTCATGCTTCAGTGTGTAGTCCAATCCACGGATGACATTTCTCCAGGAACTTCTCCAGTGCAGGTTCTTCCCTCTGGCTGCAGTTCCTCACAAACTCCTCCAGCCCAGTGGGTCCTTTCCATGGGGTGCAGCCCTTCAGGAACTGACCATGGCTCTGAGGCTCCTCTGTGGGACAGAGGCAGAAAACCTCCTCTGGCATGGGCTACTCGCTGCATGGGACCACAGCTCCTGCCAGGAGCCTGCTCCAAGGGGAGCTTTCCATGGAGTCATAGATTTTGTCAGTCCATATCCACTTACTCCTGTGTGAGGTCCTGCACTGTCTGCATAGTCAATATTTGCTCCACCACCTATCCCCCACCAGCTGTGAGGGACAAACCTTGCTTTTCAGCCTTGGGCAGCTGGGGAATGTCTGCTCTGGTCTCTGCAGCACTTCCCACCCCTCCTTCCTAAATTATCCTCCTTCCTGATTGCAATACTGATGCTGAGAAGAATGAGTCCTGCCTGAGACGGTGAAATTTTACCTCAGTGTTTGGTTGTCTGAAGGCCCAGACTACACCAGCTCTTCCCAGCTCAGAATTCCTTGGAGCAAAGACAAAACACTGGAAGGGCAGCTCTGCTCAGCTCCTCTGTGGCTCCCATGGAGCCTCAGTTTTGGCCAGGCAGGAGCTCAGCCCAGGAGGGGAGAGGGACAGGCAGGGGCAGAGAGTGGAAAACAGTCAGGAGAAAGGTGAGGAGTAGAGTTCATTTTCCTCATAGTAGCCAGAATGGGACCATGATTTGAACCTGTGCTGGAAAGAGTGTTTGTAATTCAGAGGTGTTCGAGTTATTGCTGAGCAGTGCTTACATGGAGTCAAGGCCTTTTCTGCTCCTCATTCCACTCACCAGTGAATAGCTGAGGGTACACAAAATTTGGGAGGGAATACAGCTGGTTCAGATGACCCCAGCTGAACAAAGGGCGATTCCAGACCATAGGACATCATGCTCAGCATATAAAGATGAGGAAAAGGAAGGAATGAGTGCATACTGAGTGACGGTATTTGCATTTCCAGGTAACCATTAAGCAGGATGGCGCTCTGCTTTTCTAGAATAGGTTGAACTCTTGGCTATGGATGGGAAGTAGTCAATGAATTCCTTGCTTTGCTTTGCTCACACATACAGTGTTTGCTTTATTTATAAATAAGTGCTGAGTTATTTGTTAAACCCATGAATTTTCTCATTTTTGCCCTTCCAATTCTCTCTCCAGTTCAATAAAGTGGAAAGAAGCAAGCAGCCACGTGGTGCTTAGTTACCACTGGTGGTTAAACCGTGACTAAGAAACACAATGGGCACTGAAAGAGCTGAAAGAGTTTTAACATGGAACAGTGGAACTGAACCACATTTGGACACTTCATGAAGTTTAGGGAGTCTCACAACAACATTGCAGTAACACATAACAGCAGTCAATTAATTGTATCTGAAGAAAGAGAAGCACTGCACCAGGAACTGCACTGCTAAGATGGACTTTCCCAGGACATGATGATAAACTCCTTCCCTCCACTCCCAGCTCTGGCTCCATGTCAATAAACACAGGTGCACTTCTGAGCACTGTGCATTCATTTCTTTATTTACAAGTGTAGGCTTTCATAGAAGACATAAGGAGACCTATGCAAATGCATCCATGGGCTTGTTCCTGAGCACAGTGCCTGAGACATCCCAAACAGGAGCCACAGATGCCAGAGGGTCAGGCAGCTCTCCCCAGGCTTTCCCACATTCCCCACTTTGTCCCTGTTACATGAAAGCAGGAGGTTTTCTCAACCCTTAGTGTGAGGAGATTTCTTTGTCCCCTACTGTTTAATTTCTCTGTCAGTGCCTCAGAAAACCTGAGACCCTTGTGCCCAGCCACTCTGTCAGTGTCCAGTTAGGAGGGCCCTGCACTGAGCCATCCTGCTGGATCAGAGGGCAGTTCTACTGACTCACTCAGGGAAACACTAGAGTGAGGGAGACCCCTCAGCAGGTCTTCCCCTTTAGTGGAGAGTGCCAGTGACTGCCAGCACCCAGGAAGGATCCACACTGACAATTTTGGAACACTCCTGGAAGTACAGGGTCCCTGAGGGAGCATCCCCACTGCCTGTGGGAGGCCAGCTATCACAGCCCAGCCCGGCTCTTTTCCGCTGCTGCTTGGGCATTTTTGCTACACTTTAACTCTACACCCTGTGTCTGCCCAAGCCCCATGGCTCCTGCCACAACTTCAGAGATTTTACTAATTTTTTTTTGGCACCCGACTGTGCTCACCTCTGTTGTTCCAGCTCGCCACTATGAGGCTCCTGCTGCAGCACATTTCAGGAGCCACAGTGGCAGAGACCAGCCACCCCATAAGTTTTGCAAAAGGAGCCACCTTCCCTCTCCTCCACCGCCTGAGCCGCCATCGCCTCATGAGGGAGCCGAGCTCGCGCCACAGCGCCCCCTGCTGGCGCGGGGAAATCACCGCACCCACCCTGCCTGGCCGGGAGCCAGCAGCGCTCCTGCTGGCTGTGCCCGGAACTGCACCGAAGGGGAAAGCGCCTGCGGCCGAGAGAGGCCGGGCCTGAGTGTGTGGGTCTGTTTGGTGCTGTTGTTTGTTTGGGCTGCTATACATGTATTTATTAGTAAATGAATGTTATTCCTTTTACTACATATTTGTCCGACAGCACCATAAAATAATTATATAATTATATAAAGTGATAATAATTAAGAGGGAAGGAGGTCATATTTTTCCATTCCAAGGGAGGTTCTCACCTCCCATGGCAGACAGCTGTCTCTAAAACCAAGACATTGCTCCAGGATATTGATAGCAAAAAGAAAGGCAGATCTGAGCTTTTAAAGCAACAAAATGCCAGCATGTGTGGCTTGTGGGTGGCTGTGAGCACAGGTGTTTCTCTGTGGCCACTGGAATGCAAAGGGGCTGTTTCACAGCCTGGGAGATCTCAGTGAGGAGCAGGGTGAGGTCTCAGGTCTCTGGGAGGATTTGCCAGGCAGGGCAGGGGATGTGAGAGGCACCTGTGTGTGCCCAGGCCTGGGGCAGGAGGGGTTTAGGGCTTGTTCTCTTTTTCATGCTAACGGTTGAACTGACTGGAAACATCACATCAGCACATTCCTCAGCTTTCCTGCAGGACTCAAGCAACAAGGAAGAGAAAGAAATTGATGCTCAAGGGAACAGCAGCTGAACAAACCCCTGCTAGCAATGGGAAATAGTAGCATTGCTGTTATAATCACTGATTAAAATGAGAAACACACCTCTATCCTTGGGAATAACAACAACATAATAATGATAATTTTCCTGCTTTCTCCTCAGCTTAACTCCTTCAGACTTTTCAGAGGTATCATGTAATGCCCAAGTTCTCATTTAAAACTCATGATTTCAGATACTATTTTAGAGTCGACCTTGAAAGCAATGTGGTACTTTCTCATATGATATGTCGGATCTCAAGCCACTGAAGAGTTCATTTGACTGCTTGTATAATCTAATACCCTGTGGAGTGGAAAAGAGACAGTTTTTGCTATGAAATATATCACTGTGATGAATACATAAGCTGGTGGTATCACAGTGATATAAACAGCATAGGGACCTGTACAAAAACCCAAAGAATGAAAAAAGGTGATATATTTTAGGAAAGAAAGAAGATGGGTGACTGTAATGTTTAAGAAGAAAACTAGAACATCCTTTATATATTTCCTTGTATCCTGGATGCATAAAAGAGCTCATGAAGGTTCTAAAAGGTGGAAGAAAGGAAGAAGTTGAAAACTCTTTACTCAATCAAGCTAACTGAAATCATTGAACTAATCAAGTAATTTTTTTCTCTTTTCAGTTTACAAAGTAAAAGTACCTCTGGGTGCTCTCATGGACTTGGACCCATGGATAATTAGGCCAACTATTTAGTGATCTATCTCTAGATTTACAACAAGTTTACACAGCAAGAAGAAAGATTGAGTTATTGGAATAAAAAAATATTCAGTGTGTGAGGAAGATAAATGGACCAGGGACGACTCTCACAGTTCTACCAAGTAAGTGACATTTCTTTATCTCGAAAACTTCGTTTAAAATTAATGTGGGGGAGAACAAGGGAATTTAAAGGTTTGGGTTCACTGAAAGAATTTTCAGCTGCAATAATCCCTTGAACGCACCCGGTCTCCAGCCAGGCTTTCAAGCCAAACCCTCAGCTTGGATCTGCTCAGGAAGGTTTCCCAGGAACATCTGGGCTGACTCTGCACAGCACCATTATTCCATGATCCCCAAACACCCGCAGGGCACTGCTTAGCCTGTGATAACTTATTCCCGCTTTGGGCAGCACTCTGGCCCAAATTCACTGTCCAGTGTCCAATTCTCCAGCGGGCTTGCACTGACTGACTTGGGGCAGGAAAGCAGAGCTCAGTGAGGAGCTCCCAGCATGAGGAGTTTTGAGACAGATCTGTAACTCCTGGTTGGAGAAGTTCTGGTTTGACACTGGCACCACCACACTGAAGATATACATTATTATATTTTATCCTAATTCTATATTATATATGTTACATATGTTATGTATGTTATATAATATATACTATATATTAGTTATATTAGTAGTTTTGAGAATACTCCTACATCAAAATGACATAAAATAGCAACCGTTAGTGCCACTGTGGGATACTCCAGGCACACTCTGTTGAGGGCTCTGTTAAGGACAGAGAAGGTTTTTCTTTTGGTTCAGGTTGCATTATTCCAGATTAAATATTCATGTGGATGCCAAGGCCCATTACTTTCTGGAATAGAGGGCTCTTCTTATGACTTCATAAGATGAAAGCAAACAAGAAGAACAAATTTTTCTCCAAACAAATTTTTAGGACATACAACGTGAATGCCTTCCAGAAGTAAGCAGTGGTAGGAATTCATGGCTGTACTGTCAAGTAATGCAAACTACTGGGACTCAGGTGAGCCTTCAGGTGTCAGATAAAACAAATCTTCTGCTCTCTGAACTATAGTTGCACTGTGTGCGTTATTGCTTGCTGAAGATCCTGCCCAGGGAGCTATTGCAGAGAAGCAGCCTGGTTGTGTTCTGGCTGTTTGCAAAGCCTGGAGAGGAGACCACATGAAAAGCCTTTCAAGGTCTTCTCAGAGAACACAGAACTCACAGCACTGACAGGCTCTGGCCAAGCCTGGTACAAGAGCTGGGAAGGCAGTGTTGGATTTCTGGAGGGTGTCTGGTTGCTGCAGGTGTGCACAAGTGTGTAGTTCTGCCTGTTTGATCAGGAGAGCTGACCCATGAAGTTGTGGCAGAGCACGATTTGGCTTTCACCTCAGTTCCTCAGCACTGGCACAGGGCTGATGGGGAAAGGGGGTAAAATCAGAGCTCCTTGGTCAAACTGCCATCAGTACCCTGGGATGAACAAAATGTTTGAGCTGAGGGATCTCTTGACCCACCTGCAAGGCAGACACCACGCAAAATGAAAAGCCTCATGCACCTCTCTTTAGCCAAGAGACCCCTCAGGATGCTCCTGACAAAGCAGACACGTCAGTCTTGGTGGATGTGTCAGACAGCTTTTCATAAGCTGAGCCCTTTCCGGCAAGGAAGGCTGCTGGAGGATTCCTTTCAGTTCCATGGTTTTACTCTAATTCAAATTGCTAATCTGAGTTAAATCCTGACATTGGTTTTTGAGATCACCCTTGATTCTCCACTTGTGACCTGACCTGGAGGCAAAGATATTTTGTTTAAAAAACAAGTCATGGTACCGCAATGATTTGTTGGCAACTAAATTCTTTTGACACCAATAGTTTTCTTGTAAGACAGCTGGTTGTGAGTTTAAGGAATTTTCTTTTGTTATTTGTACCTCTAATGAAAAGGAATAATTACATAAAAGACACTAAATGGGATTGTTACAAATGAGTTACAGCCAACTATACGTGAGTTTTCAATCACTCAGTACTTGGGCAAGCCTGGAGCAAAATCAATCCTATCCAAACCATGGAGTTTGTTGCATACAATCCAAAAACTTCTATCCTAGAAGTCATTGTGGAGAAAACAACTGCATCACAAGATGTTGGCACCATTTTGAAAACAACACCTTTACCAACGACTTTCCACACCGAGTACATCATCTCTGAGGAACAGAACACAACAGTGGTGATGTGCATGGACAAGTTCGACAGCAGCATGGTAACAATATTGCCAGGTATGGTTTGATGGCACAGGTGCAACATTTTTCTAGGGACAATGTCCTGTGGGGCTTGGTGTTCTTCTCCTGCTAGTCAGCATTGCCCTGGGCAGCCAGCAGAGATCAGAAAGATATTTGGTATTTCAACAGGGAGAGCTGAAAGATGTTCCAAAGCATCTGAAAGAAATGGTTTCAACTGTTTAATAACTTTGGGAGAAAGGGGGAAGACACAATCTATTTGATTAAAACATGAATTTCCTTATGACTACATATTTCACCCTGCAGCAGCAAACTTGCTGCAGCACAACCCGGAACAGCTGATCCAACACCAACAAAAAGTTCAAAGTGTGGCATGTTTTGGGGTTTTTTACTAAATCACATTTTATATTTTGTGGGATTGTTTCTGTAGTGCTGAAGGTCATTCAAGGTGCTGAAGGGGCTAGTGAGAGGGTTTGCAATAGCACAGAGCCCTCAGCACAAGGTGAGTTACCCCAACAGGATGTGAAGTCACATTGCCCTCTGTGGGGAATAAAGGCATGGAAATGTATTTTCTCCAGGGCAGAGGACTCAGAACACGACACATTCAGCACACACAAGCTGCTGCTCCAAGGTTGCTCCTGCAGTTACTCACAAGCCCCAGGAAGCAAAAAGCAACAGAGACAGACCCTGGGCTCCCCTGTCGTTGCCATATTCTCTCTTGGCTGTTCCTTTGCTGCTCTTCCTTTCCCTGAAACTCTCACCTGTGGATTTTCTACTTTCTGCCAAGATCACAGCACCAAAACCTAGACCCTGATCTCTCCCCTCTTTTCTGGTCACTGAGCAGACCCTGAAGAGCAGAGAGTGAACATGCTGTCCATGACTGTGCTGGGTTTAAGAGTCCTGCTGGCAAAGAGCATCGCCTTCAATACCCTCATGAGCATCAAACTGTTTCTTTCCTGAGGTAAGGGAGCTCATAGCTTGGTGTCTGGAAAGCCTGGAAGCAAATGCCAGGAGTGACTTCTTGTCCCTGTGCATGTCCTTAGCCCCACAAGGGATCAGGCCTATTCATCTGCTCCTGAATCCATTTCACAGCCCTTGCAAGTATTCTGGCAAAAAAGACAACAACAATTACCAAGCCACACACATGAAAACCAATTTCCTCCCTCAAAAAGCAATTAAGACAAGCCCAGCCTGACTCCCAAAGGACAAAGGAAAAGGCCTTTTTCTGTATTCAAACCTCAGTTCTTGAGGCTGGTTCCCAAAGTTTGTTTGCCAGAGAACCTCTGGTATTACCTGAACAGCCCAATAAATATCTCATTGACTATATCAAGAGGCAGAGCACAAAGCCTGGAGAAAAATCCAGACAAATAAGGATTCAAAGGCAAAGATCCCAAAATAAAAACCTGTGGGAGTAAAGAGAAGAAGGGGGGTGATTTTAAAATTAAAGTACCTGAAGAGGAACAAAAGATAGTCCAGGTTAACTTTTGTGAGTGTATCTGTCTCATCTTGCAGTTATCAAACACTGGTTCATAGGCCCAATTTCATTAAATGTACTTTAAACCTCCCTTTGCTCTTCCAGACATGGGAATGAACCCAAAGAAGAGCAGGAAACAACGTGAACCAGCAGCACAAGGGGTGGAACCAGCAGGGCCAGAGCTGCTGACAGAGACCAGCCAGGACACGAGGCAGCACCTTCCCCTGAAGACACGCAACACTCTGCACTCCTGCTGGCCAGCTGATTTACACTGAAGAGTTTTGAGTGCTTTCGTTGTTTCCTCTCCTCTGACAACAGAGGAGAGTGGGTTTATCCACTCATTCTCCTGCTAAGTAGATGCCCCCACTCTTCTGGCATTTGCACACAACTGTTCAACCTGCTTCAGTAGCTTTGAAAACTCCAGTGCTCACTGCAGACAAATGGCCTTTGAAAAGCACCTTTCCCAGGCATGTTGTGTTACTGCCTGTGGAACTGGACTAGCACTGCTAGGGGACTTCCAGCCCAGGAGCTGCCATTTGTAGCTTTGGATTTAGATAGATTTAATAAGTGTGTATTGCAGATAAAAGCTGTGTAGAATCTGGAGTGATTTAGTTCAACCAGATATTATTGCTCATTTCTTGATTCAGCCTGTATTTCTTTGGCCAAATGTATTGCCCGTGCATTTTAGGTTCCTGCGGCAGTGAAAAAAATAAAGTTGTACTAGCTTAAACTGCAGTGGGTTTTCTGTGCATTTTCTTCTGAAAGTGAGATGGAATTGTTGAAATCCAACTGCCCTAAAAGCCCACTGGAATCAGAAAAAAAATCTTTAATAATGAAGATTTCCTGTTGGTTGAATTTGTCTTTTGCAGACGTTGTGCAGGGAAATGTCTCTGGCACAGTCAGGAGCCTCAGTGAGGAGAGTCCCTGCTGAAGGCACAAGGGAGGGAAAATGCTCCTGTCAGCAGAGAAGAAACCCTGCTGCTGTTTTGCACTCAGGGACAGGAGGAAGGGGCCACCAGAAAGTCATTTGGGGTGGTTTGATGGAGTGATAGTTTCCATAGCAACTTGGCTCTTGCCTAACAGAGCCCAGCCCACACCTTCCCCAGCTCATGCCCCTCTCACAGGCTACAGGCAGGATGCTGTGGTCACCATTTCTGACTCAGTCACACCAGGCAGCATTAACCCTCCCCTGCTTTTGCAAACACAAGGTAACCACATCCTGAAGGGGAGATAAGGCTTTGCTCCCCCTGCCTGAGCTCCTGCAGCCCTCAAGAGAGCCTCTGCCCAGGACACAGCCAGGGCTGCTGCACTGGGCTTGCTCAGCTCACACCCTCAGGCCCTGCAGACACCCAGAGAAGAGCCCCAACCCTTGTAGAAGCTCTGTGAAATTTGCATGGCAAATCCAAATCCAGTGAAATGCACATTTAGTGCATTCTACCACCAGAACATCAATCGGGTCGAACTGTTCACCAAGATTTCTTTACTGATTTTCCAATGATAGCCAGAACGTTTTTCTCAAGCACTCCACACCTGTACCCAATCTCTTAGGCAGATTTCTATTTTGAGAATATTGACTCAGACAAAACCAGTGGAATCAGATGCACAGGAAGGAAAGGTCATTATAATACCCTCTGTTAAAAGAAGCACGTTTGCATGTGGCATTATCCTGACATCTGAAAAAACAATATTGTCCTGATTCCAGAATAATAGAGGTTGATTATAAGCAGAACTCTTTGGTACAATGCATTTTTACAGTACTAGTTCTCTTCTCCTAGAGATTAATTTGCATCCATGGTTGATTGTGCTCATAGAGCCTTTGTAGGTCTCCAGAGGTTGAGCCACTGACCCTGGAGACATTCAAAAGCCACCTGGACATGGTCCTTGGCAAACAGCTCCAGACAGTCCTGCTAGAGCAGGGGACACCCAGTCACCTCCAGAGGTCCCTTCCAGCCCCAATCCTTCTACATTTCTCTGACACCTTTCTCATACTGGGGCCAATGAGAAGAAGTTCAAACTTTCTTTCTATACCTTTAGTCATGGGTATTGTTCCCCTTTGCCCAGGGGGAAAGGAACTGAGGTTTTCTTTTCAAAGGGCTGTTCCAGCACACCAAGCCTGATGAGCTCCACATCTCAGCAGACTGGGAGCTGCACAGAAGATACACAAAAGATAATGAGCATTAATGAACATCAGCTCCAAACACCAGTTCTGGCATGGTCAGAGACACCTGGTCTGGGAAAAGATCCATGAGAGAACCAAGACTGAGAACAAAATAACATCAAAATTGCAGGGATCAATAAAAACCAAACACTACAAACTGCGGAACTTGGGAGCAATGAGCATTGAACCAATGAATTTCCCTGGGTTTTGACTGAAGAAGTAAACTCCAGTGAAAACCTTTGTGATGGAAGGACTTTCTCTGTACAGCCTGTGCAATGTGTGGATGAAATTATTTCTGTTACACATCTTGGCCAGAATAAAGTAATGCCTTCATTCTCTAACATTAAAAAATGCTGTGGGAGAGCTTTTTTTGCCCCACTCTTTTGGTGACTTGACCAGCCACAATGTGAACTTCAAAAAAACTTTTAAGAAATTTGAGGAAAATTTTCACCTCAAGCACATTATTTTTCCTGACCCTTAGTGAGTCACACACAGAGTGTGGTATCTGACATCTGCCCTGCTAAGTAACTCAAAATGGTGAGAGCTCTCTCCAGTGGCAGTGAACATTAAAAGCATCCTGAAACAATAAAGCTCTCTCCAAGAGGTTACACGGGAAAACATTATGAAGAACCCCATGACAATGGGCAATACTAAATACCTTTTTGTACCACTGAATCCTTCTGCTGTCTTTTACAGCATTAGAAATGCAATCTAATAATCACATTACTGCATCTGCTGGGTATAATCTAAGCTGTTTTGTGTCCTGAAATACTAAGAAGTTCCTGGTAAAGTTAGTTCTATTGATGTAACCTGAACTTCTTTCTCTGGTCTCTCCTGCTACCTTCTGGCCAAAGACTTTATTGTTCTCACAACACTTTCAAATTCTTGAAATTCCACAAATAGCTCAAACAGGAGATAAAAAGCAAAAAAGCAAGCAACCAAAGAAACCACCCAAACCCAACAAGAAGTGTTGTGCCCAGTCTTTCCGCAAATTTTACTTCTTTGCTCTTCATTTGCATTCTGCCCCTGCCAGCAGGAGCAGTTGGGAACTCTTGCAAAGCGATCCAGAGGCTTTGGAAAGAAAAGGATCAGGAAGCTGAAAGGAGATTCAGGGAAGCTTCATTTGAAACTTCAAACTAAAGCAGGCTTAGAGCTGGAAGTTATTTGTAACAGAAGAAAAGGAGTAAATACTGGAAGCACTTGCAGCACCGCTGTCACAATTCCTTAGGAATCTCAATCTGAAATACTGCAGCAGTCTTACACTTGGGCTTCCTGACAGTGTCCGGTACAGATCAGGCAAAATATCTTAGTAAGTCCCCATTCCTGATTTATGATCAGAATGGCGTTTTCTGTCAGATTTTGCCTTGGATTCATAGGTGAGAAACTGTGGTTTTGCTGAATTCTCTGATAAGCAATTCTCTTTTCCAAATGTCAGGAAATACTGAAGGAGGGGGGAATGCTGGTAATGAAAAGTGGTATGTAGAAAATGACAGGAGGAAGCCCAAGGCTCACCCAAGCAAGCACGACAATGTGTAGGTTAATTAATCTACAGACTTGTTATTATCTGGATCTTTTTCAGGATGCAGTGAGTGATGTGTGCCCTGACTGTGTGCAGGAAGGAGAACGACATGGGGTTGCATTCAGGACACCATCATTATTGCATTTCTGAGAACCTCCCATAAGAAATCCATACACTTAAAAATATGTGGAACAAGTCAGGATATACAAGGAAGAGCTGAAATGGGCATATCCATCACAGAAACTCGTTAGCAGGATGGTTAATTACCTAACTGCAAGGGAAGTCCTCTTTCTTTCTTTCCCTAAAATTTCAGTCAGCAGAAGTTATCTGAACTAAAGTATTGGAAAACTGATGTTCCCCTGCAAAACCACTCAGGACTGGGGAATGCAGAGCTCCTGGCAATGTCAGTCCTTCCAAAACACAGCTTTGAAAATAGATGTCAATTCTGGGATTTCTGTAGGAAGGGCCTTAACTGATCCCTGGCTATGCCAAAGCCTCCCACAATCAGGGAAATTCCTCTTTTGTGACCTGTATTGAAACATAACCTGCAAGGAGACAGAGTAGAGACACCCCAGCGTTCATTATATGGAGACCTCTAAGAGGCACTGTGCACACACAGTTTTATTTTGATGACAAATAGAGTCTCTAGCCATGGGGTTCCACCTGCCTGGAAGCAATCCTAGATCATCCTTGGGACAGTATCTCTCTCTAACACTGGACAGGAGTTACCTGTCCTCTACCCAGACCCTTTCTCGGTGCCCACAGCCCTGCACAATATCATCATGGGGAGCTCGTATGGGCACATCCACAGGGTTAGGTCCCAAAGCCACAGGAACAGCCCAGCAGCATTGGCACCAGTAGATCCATACCTGATACAGCTAATGCTAAGATCAGATTGGTCTGCCGCCCACTCGGGGCAGATCTGTTCTTATCTCAACGCTTCATGCCCCACACTAGATGCCAAGGGCAGTTTAGTAATGGAATTTCCCAATTTGGCGTTCCCACTGAGCCACTCCCAAGCAAGCCTGAGGCTCTTTCACAGGATCACACAAAGTGTGAGTATGGAGAGGGCTTCAGAGAAAGATGGGGACCATGCAGGGTGAGAGGCAGCCAGGAGGGCAGCAAGAGCTTCAAGCTGTGCTCCTGGTGCCCCACCTCTCCCCCTCAGTGCTGTCACAGGCAGAGGGAGGGACCAGCAGGGCCTGGGCCTGAGAGCAGTGGCAGAGGCCCAGGCAGGGCAGGTGTGGGCAGAGCTGTTGTGCAGGCGCAGAGAAGCTGCAGAGAGGCCACTGAGAGCGGGCCTGGCCATGTGGAGTGCCCTGTGCGTGGGCTTCTTGCCCATTGTAGGTAAGTGCAGGCAAGGGCTGCTGGCCCCGGGAGCTGAGCGTGGCCCTGGGCTCTGCAGGGCTCTGGGCAGCTGTGCTGAGCGCTTGCAGCCGCAGCTGTGCCCCGGCTCCAGCTGCCCAGCCATGCCTGTGGAGCACGGGGAGAGCAGCCCTGCTCCTCTGGTGCCTCTGAGCTGGGCACCTCCGTGCCAGCTGCCTGCTCTGCAGCCTGGGCACACGCAGGGCACCTCCCTGCTGCACTCAGATCGCGGGGCCCAGCGCTTGGCCCTGGCACTGGACACTGCTCCTGGGGCACTGCGGCCCCTCTGGCACAGAGCAGCTGGGCCATGGCAGCACAGGGCACAGCCCCACTGCCTGCGACAGCGACAGCCCTTTGGCTTTGCTCTGCTCACCCAGAGCAGCTTCAGGGACAGGACAGTGGGTGCCTCTCCATTCTGTCTTTGCAAGGAGAAAGGGATTTGTCCTCCCATGGTGCAATTCCTTCCTCTTTCTTTGGGGAAAAGCAGAAAAGCTTCCTGTCAGACTGGGAAAAGGATGGAGGGAAATGTGGTGTCTCCTTCCTTGTCAGCCTTGCAGCTATGCCAATCTCTGTTAGTTGGCTTCCAAGAGGAGGATTTTGTCCTAGACCTTGTCCAGCGCCCGTGCAAGCTCCTACCAGCATTGCCCTGACCTTTGCTGGATCTTGCAGTGACTGTGCTTTGTCCTTGCTCTCTGCAGCAGTCTCGCTCGCTGGTGCAGCTACACTGGAGCAGCCCAGGGAAGTGACCGTGCAAGAGGGAAAAGCTGTCACCTTGCAATGCCGCATGAAGGGGGATTCTATGAGGTACTACTCCGTCTCGTGGTACCGTCAGGGCCCAACTGGCTCTCAGGAATGGATTTACAAGGAGGATGGCACCTATGGAGAAGGTTTCAAGGATCGCTTCCAGATAAAAGATGAGAAGTTCAAGAACAGCTTCCCACTGCAGATCCGGGCAGCAGAGCCAAGCGATGCAGCAACCTACTACTGTCGGGCAAGAATCACCCTGGAGCAGCTCTGCAGCAGAGTGAACCAAAAACCAGCAGATGGGGATGACAGATCTTTCTGGCAGCTGCTGCCCAGGGCTCTTGTCAGGCAATGGCAGGTGCAGGAAATGTCCCTCTGGCTGGGTGGCAATAAAAGGCACTGGAGGGAGGGCTGCTGGAAGGGCTGGTGCCATTGATGGTGCAGGATGATCTGTGCTGGGAGCTGCAGAGGCTGCAGTTTGGGCAAGTGCAGGGTTAGTGCACCTTGCCTGGGCTCCTGTCCAGCACAGTCTCATTTCTCCTTGGTGCCTTGGCTGCAGAGCCTTGGGATGATGGGGATGTGTTGCTGGAGCTTCCACAGTGCTGTGCTGGGTGCACCAGGCTCTTTAGAAAAGCCAGATCAGCAGGAATTACACTGCTCTACAGGGTGGCTGCTACAGAGCACCTGACCAGGGAGAAGGAGTTCAGCTGTGGTGAGTTGACTTTGACTGTCCTCCAGGGGCTCAGCAAGCTGCTGTCCCACTGCCCCTCCTCTACTGGACAGGAGGAAAAATCCACAATTTATGCTTTTTGGTCCAGACAAGGACAGGGAGATGTCGCTGCAGTGCCATTGAGTGCAAACACATTGACTTGGGGAAATGAAGTTATGTCATTGCCAATCAAGTCAATACAGTTTAGTAAGTAGAGTTAATTTTCCTGATAGTAGCTAGAATGGGACTATGTTTTGATTCTGTGCTTGAAGAGTGTTGGTAATTCAGGGATATTTGAGTTATTGTTGAGCAGTGCTTACCTGGAGTCAAGGCCTTTTCTGCTCCTCATTCCACCCACCAGTGAGTAGCTGAGGGTACACAAAATCTGGGAGGGAGCACAGCTGGTTCAGCTGACCCCAGATGAACAAAGCGCGATTCCAGGCCATGGGACATCATGCTCAGCATATAAAGATGAGGAAAAGGAAGGAATGAATGCGTACTGAGTGATGGTATTTGCATTTCCAGGTAACCATTAAACATGATGGAGCTCTGCTTTTCTGGAATAGGTTGAACTCTTGGCTGTGGATGGGAAGTAGTCAATGATTCCTTGCTTAGCTTTGCACACACAGGCAGTGTTTGCTTTATTTATTAAAGTGTTATATGCTAAACCAATGAATTTTCTCACTTTTACACTTCCAATTCTCTCCCAGTTCAATGATGGGGCAAAAGAGCAAGCAGCCATGTGGTGTTTAGTTACCATCTGTGGTTAAACCATGACCAAGAAACACAATGGACACTGAAAAAGCTGCAGTTTTAACATGGAAAAGCAGGACTGAACCACATTTGGATACTTCATGATGTTTAGGGAGTTTCACAATAACACTGCAGTAACACATAACAGCAGTCAATTAATTGTATCTGAAGAAAGAGAAGCACTGCACCAGGAACTGCACTGCCAAGATGGACTTTCCCAGGACATGATGAAAAACTCCTTCCCTCCACTCCCAGCTCTGGCTCCATGTCAATAAACACAGGTGCTCTTCTGAGCACTGTGCATTCATTTCTTTCTTTACAAGTGTAGGCTCTCATGGAAGACCTAAGGAGATCTGTGAGAATGCATCCATGGGCTTGCTCCTGAGCACAGAGCCCAAGGCATCCGAAACAAGAGTTATAGATGCCAGAGGATCAGGTAGTTCTCCCCCGGCTTTGCCACAATTCCCCCCTTTGTCTCTGCCACATGAAAGCAGGAGGCTTCCTCAACCCTTAGTGTGAGGAGATTGACTTGACCCCTAGAGTTTAATTTCTCTCTTGGTGCCCCAGAAAAGACGAGACCCTTGTGCCCAGCCACTCTGTCAGTGTCCAATTAGGGGGACCCTACACTTGAGCCATCATGCTGGATTGGAGGGCAGCTCTACTGACTCACTCAGGAAAACACCATCAGAGTGAAGGAGACTCCTCAGCAGGTCTTCCCCTTTATTGGGGTGTGTTCCCTGCTGCCAGTGACCCAGGAAGGATCCACAGTGACAATTTTTTAATAACACTCCTGGGAGCCCAAGGTCCCTGAGGGAGCATCCCTCACTGCTTGTGGGAGGCCGGCTACCACTGCCCAGCCCTGTGGCTATCTGTGGCTGCTTGGGCCTTTTTGCTACACTTTAACTCTACACCCCACATCCGCCCAACCCCGGTGCAACTTCAGAGATTTTGCTACACTTTGTTTGCCACCCAGCTGTGGTCACCTCTGTTGTTCCAGGTCGCCTCTCCAAGGTTTCTCCTACAGCACATTTCACCACCCTCAGTGGCACTGAGACCGGCTCCTCCCTTCTCCTGCACCGCCTGAGCGGCCATCACCTCATGAGGGAGCCGAGCCCGCGCCACAGCGCCCCCTGCTGGCGCGGGGGAATCACCGCACCCGCCCTGCCTGGCTGGGAGCCAGCAGCGCCCCTGCTGGCTGTGCCCAGAACTGCACCAAAGGGGAAAGCGCCCGCGGCTGAGACAGGCCGCCAGGCCTGGGTGTCTGGGTCTGTTTGGTGCTGTTGTTTGAGTTGTTATATATCTATTTATTCCCTTCCCTTTTATTTATTATTCCTTTCCCTGTATCTTTGTCTGAAGGCACCATATAATAATTGTCCTAGGGTGACGTTATGATGGTGGTATCCCCATTTGTGTGTTTTGTTTATGCTGGATATTATGTTCTGTGGCTTCAAGTCTTGCTCTGAAAAGTAAATGTTTTATTTTGTTTTTTTCTATCAGCCGCTCCCCTATGGCTGGTGGGAGACACAGATAGAGCAATACATAGTGCCGCTTTTGCTTTTTGCTTGGCTTTTCGCTTTGCTCTCACTCTTGCTTCTGCTTTGCTCCTGCTTTGCTCTTGCTTTTTCCTTCTGCTCATTAGGTAGTTTAGCTAAGCAGTCCAAATTTTTCCTGGACTGTTTCTCCTTTTGCTTTTTTTTTTACCTACTTGAACCTGCTTTGGCCTGGGACCTGGGAAACACCGAGAGTTTGCACCTTGTTGCTGCAGCAGCTGCCCCAGCACATAAGGGACTGATAACAGAGCGACCGCTCCCAGGAGAGAATTTCTGAATTTGTCATCTTTTTCAGACTGGTGTCATCCGGTATTGTTCATTTTGTGTGCTGGAGGTGCTGTGCCTGTTAAATAAACAGGTTCTTTCCACTTCTCTCCGAGGAATTCTTTGCAAACCACTTTGGGGGAGGGGCCGTGTGGGTTTGCTTTCTGGAGGCGCCCCCTTTTGGAGGTTTTCTCCCAAATTTGCCTTAAATCAGGACAATAATTTATATAATTATATAAATATATTTATATAGTAAGTTATAATAATTCAGAGGGAAGGGGGTCATATTTTTCCATTCCAAGGGCGGTTCTCACCCCCCATGGCAGACAGCTGTCTCTAAAACCAAGACAGTGCTCCACGACATTGATAGCAAAAAGAAAGGCAGAACTGAGCTTTTAAAGCAACAAAATGCCAGCATGTGTGGCTTGTGGGTGGCTGTGAGCACAGGTGTTTCTCTGTGGCCACTGGAATGCAAAGGGGGTGTTTAACGGCCTGGGAGATCTCAGTGAGGAGCAGGGTGAGGTCTCAGGTCTCTGGGAAGATTTGCCAGGCAGGGCAGGGGATGTGAGAGGCACCTGTGTGTGCCCAGGCCTGGGGCAGGAGGGGTTTAGGGCTTGTTCCCTTTTTCATGCCAAGGGTTGGACCAACTGCAATCCTTGGCAAGAAAGGGTTCCCATCACATCAGCACATTCTCCTGCTGAGCTTTCCTGCAAGACTCAAGCAACAAGGAAGAGAAATAAAACTGACACACTCAAGGAAACAGCAGATGAGCATTTCCCAGTTACCAACAGGAAACAGTAGCATTGCTATTTTAATCACTGATTAAAAATGAGAAACACACCTCTATCCTTGGGAATAACAACATTGCAATCAGGATGAAATCATGCTATTTGTGGCTTAGAACTGCATCTTAGGCTTAGGAAAATGCTCTAAAATTCCAGGCTACCATTATTAAAAATTAAGATAATAATCAAATTAAAAGCCAACTTCAGTCAACTATAACCAGATGTTTCCTCCCTAGAAACTCATTGAAAAGCCATACAAATAAATGAAACTGCAAACAATGGCCAGATCAGTGGTCAAATAATCAGTTCACAAGATTAAAAAAAATTTAAGGGGAAAAAACTGCTGATCTAATTGGGACAAAACACATATGACCATTACAAAAATGGAACTCATGCCAGAAACCTAAAAATTAAGTAGCTGAATAAATAAGCATCTTTAGGTCATTAACGCAAAGAGAGTTAATGAATGCCCCATCAAAATATCTTCTGAAAAATTTCTAAACATGGTTAGAATTTTGATTTCTCTTGCAAATAGGCTTTAAGGACAGGTGTGCTTGAAGGTCTAGAAGGGCTTAGGGAATACAGAATGAAAACTGATATAAAGTTATTAAGCCTGAGTGTCTTCTCTCCTGATACAAATCAGGACAATATTTTAATGACATTAACACTAACTACTCAATCTGCCAAAAAAAGCAAGGATGATAATGATATTTTTAGTTTAGGGAATCCTCTGGAACAGTGTTAGATGTTCAGAAGTAGAGCAGTGTAGAGGCACAGGGAAACAAAAGGCAGCACTACAAAGACATGAAAGAGGAGACATCACCTGGCACTGAAAAGCCCACAAATGTTTTTGTAGAAGTGCCTAGCACAGTGTGAACTACATACCACAGTGACTCAAAACAACTGAACCACCATACACAAACTGTCTCCCTCCCTCCTCCTGAAGGAGGAAACATGGTGACTTTACTTAATCCATTTTTCCTCAGACAACTGTGTGCACATATACAAATTTGATGCCCAGAATTACTGAAACATCAGAAAAGCTCTCCTATTTTTCCAGTTTCCTCACCGTTCAACCTGAGAAGATCTTAGCTCTCACAAACACGTCATTTTAGATGTTTGATAACCAGCTCCAGTTGAACAAGTGGACAGGAAGCCACACTGACTGTATCTGTATTTAGGTATTTCTATTTAAGTTCACCATTGTGTTCTTCTCTTTGTCTCAGAGCACAGAGGAAGATTTTGCTAAGAACAAAGATCCTTTTAATTTCAGATCCAACAACAGCCAGGAGCAGATGCATGAAGAACAAGACCCTTCACTCTTTGATCCTCAACCCCAAGGTTTCAGTGCCTCTACACGACAAAGTACAATCATTTTACCTACTATGACCTCTTACCTAAAACACCATGAAGACTTTTTTAGGTATTAAATGACTTCCCAGACACCAATTCTGAGACCAGAGGGCAGTTTCCTCCTGCTTCTGAGCACTGAAACAAAGGGAGAAAAGGGGACAGCTTTCAGCAAGTCAGGAGAATTTTCAGAAGTGCTTTGAAATAACAAAAAAAGTACTGATAATTTTCCTGCTTTCTATCCTGCCTAACTCCATTAGACTTTTCGGAGCTGTCATGTAATCCCCAAGATCTCATATACAACTCAAGATGTCAGATATTACATTAGATCCTTCCTTGAAAGCAATATGGTGTTTTTTCATGTGGTGTGCTGGATCTCAAACCACAAAAGAAGTCATGCGACTGCCTGTATAATCCTAAATTCTGTCTAGTGAAACAGAGACAGTTTTTGCTATGAAATACCTCACTGTGTATGGGGGGCTGGGGGTACCACAATGATATAAACAGGATAAGGACCAGTATAAAAACTCAAAGAAGGAATAAAGGTGAGGTATTTTGGGAAAGAAAGGAGATGGGTGACTGTAATGTTTAAGAAGAGAAGTAGAACCTCCTTCATATATTTTCTTGTATCCTGGATACATAAAAGAGCTCATGAAGGTTCTAAAAGGTGGAAGAAAGGGAGACGTTGAAAATTCTTTACTCAATTAAGCTAACTGAAATCGTTGAAGTAATCAAGGAATTTTTTTCCCTTTTCAGTTTACAAACTAAATGTTCCTCTGGATGCTCTCATGGACTTGAACCCATGGATCATTAGGCCAACTATCTAGCAATCCATCTCTTGATTTACAACAAATTTTAACACCATGAAGAAAGAGTGAGTTATTGGAATAAGTCTTAGCAGTGTGACAACAGCAACTGGATCAGGGACGATTCTCACAGTTCTACCAAGTAAGTGACATTTCTTTATCTCTAAAACTTCATTTAAAATTAATGTGGGGGAGAACAAGGGAATTTAAAGGTTTGGGTTCACTGAAAGAATTTTCAGCTGCAATAATCCCTTGAATGCACTCGCTCTCCAGCCAGGCTTTCAAGCCAAACCCTCAGCTTGGATCTGCTCAGGAAGGTTTCCCAGGAACATCTGGGCTCACTCTGCACAGCACCATTATTCCATGATCCCCAAACTCCAGCAGGGCACTGCTTAGCCTGTGATAACTTATTCCCATGTTGGGCAGCACTCTGGCCCAAATTCACTGTCCAGTGTCCAATTCTCCAGTGGGCTTGCACTGACTGACTTGGGGCAGGAATGCAGAGCTCAGTGAGGAGCTCCCAGGATGAGGAGTTTTGAGACAGATCTGTAACTCCTGGTTGGAGAACTTCTCGTTTGACACTGGCACCACCACACTGAGAGTGTGCCCAGGTAAGGCATTCACCTGGCCTGGGGACAGAGCAGGAAGGAGGTGAAATAGCCTTGGGCTTAAATTCTCACAAGTCCCTCATAGCCAAGAGCTCCTGGAATGAAAGAAAATTGGATCCAGGTTGTGTGGGTTCTGAAAAGACCAATGTGGGGGATAGGGATTATAGGAAGTCTGACTTATTCCTATCTTTCTTTGGAATTCTGTGATGAACAATAAAGGTGCAGGTCACCCCAAGCTTTTCTAGGGAAATGTGAAAGTTGGGGTGGCAGGGGGGTTTTTGATATTGATCTCTGTGATCCTGAAGTATCAGGTGCATCCCTCAGGAATTGTTTCTTTGCTTTTAGAGGACTGCGTGTCTTTAAAGAACCTCCCATGTTACTTTACATCCCTAAAACCGCCTGCTCTCCCTCCAGAAAGACGTGGGACTGCTTTGGGTGCTGCGCAATATCTCTCCATGTCTGTAGGATATGTTGCATGGGAATAAATGTGTATTTGGGTACAATCTCACTGCACTTCTAATTCCAAAGGGACAAAAGAATGCAAATTTACCATTTCTGAGGTAGATATTTTCTTTCTATGGTGTTCAATGATTTTCTTTTTATAGCTAAAATCACAATCTTTTCAGAGCTGACCAGAGACTCTGGAATTATATTTGACAGTAAAAGATCTTGGGCCTTATGAATCAAAGTCCCTTTCAAGTCAGATGAAATAATAAGTTGAAGCCAAAATTTCCAGGATGTAAACAACCTCCTCCTTTTGGTTTTGAATTCCTTTGAGATCCACTAAAATGCATTTTGACAGGCATACATGAAGATATACATTATTATACTTTACCCTAATTCAATATTATACATGAGACACATGTTACGTATGGTTCATATTATATACTATATAATTGTTATATTAGTAGTTTTGAGAATACTTCTACATCAAAATAACATAAAATAGCAACCGTTAGTGCCACTGTAGGATACTGCAGGCACACTCTATAGAGGGCTCAGTTAAGGACAGAGAAGGTTTTCCTTTTGGTTCAGGTAGCATTATTCTGGATTAAATATTCGTGTGGATGCTAAGGCCCATTACTTTCTGGAATAGAGGGCTCTGCTTGTGACTTCATAAGATGAAAGCAAACAAGAAGAACAAATTTTTCTCAAAACAAATTTTTAGAACATAAAACATGAATGCCTTCCAGAAGTAAGCAGTGGTAGGAATTCATGGCTGTACTGTCAAGTAATGCAAACTAGCGGGACTCAGGTGAGCATTCTGGGGTCAGATAAAACAAATCTTCTGCTCTCTGAACTACAGTTGCACTGTGTGCGTTATTGCTTGCTGAAGATCCTGCCCAGGGAGCTATTGGAGAGAAGCAGCCTGGTTGTGTTCTGGCTGTTTGCAAAGCCTGGAGAGGAGACCACGTGAAAAGCCTTTCAAGATCTTCTCAGAGAACACAGAATGCACAGCACTGACAGGCTCTTGCTAAGCCTGGTACAAGAGCTGGGAAGGAAATGTTGGATTTCTGGTGGGTGTCTGGTGGCTGCAGGTGTGGACAAGTGTGTAGTTCTGC
The DNA here is from genome assembly GCF_047830755.1 of Zonotrichia albicollis. NCBI lineage: Eukaryota > Metazoa > Chordata > Aves > Passeriformes > Passerellidae > Zonotrichia > Zonotrichia albicollis. The sequence goes on along the minus strand of NC_133841.1, from coordinate 3,926,982 downwards.
CTGTTTGATCAGGAGAGCTGACCCATGAACTTGTGGCAGAGCACGTTTGGCTTTCACCTCAGTTCCTCAGCACTGGCACAGGGCTGATGGGGAAAGGGGGTAAAATCAGAGCTCCTTGGTCAAACTTCCATCAGTACCCTGGGATGAACAAAATGTTTGAGCTGAGGGATCTCTTGACCCACCTGCAAGGCAGACACCACACAAAATGAAAAGCCTCATGCACCTCTCTTTAACCAAGAGACCCCTCAGGGTGCTCCTGACAAAGCAGACACGTCAATCTTGGTGGATGTGTCTGACAGCTTTTCATAAGCTGAGCCCTTTCTGGCAAGGAAGGCTGATGGAGGATTCCTTTCAGTTCCATGGTTTTAGTCTCATCCTAAATGCTAATCTGAGTTCAATACTGATACTGGTTTTTGACACCACCGTTGATTCTCCACTTGTGACCTGACCTGGAGGCAAAGATATTTTGTTTAAAAAACAAGTCATGGTACCACAATGATTTGTGGGCAACTAAATTCTTTTGACACCAATATTTTTCTTGTAAGACAGCTGGTTGTGAGTTTAAGCAATCTTCTTTTCTTACTTGTACCTCTAATGACAAGGAATAATGACATAAAAGACAATAAATGGGATTGTTACAAATTAGTCACAGATGGAGTACGTGTGAATTTTGGGTCACTCAGCACCCAGGCAAGCCTGCAGTAAAATCAATCCTGTCCAAACCATGGAGTTTGTTACATACAATCCAAAACTTCTATCCTAGAGGTCGTGGAGAAAACAACTGCATCACAGGTTGTTACCACTGTGGAAACAACACCTTTGCCAACGACTTTCCACACCGAGTACATCTCTGAGGAACAGAACACAACAATGGTGATGTGCACGGACAAGTTCGACAGCAGCATGGTAACAACACTGCCAGGTACGGTTTGGTGGCACAGGTGCAACATTTTTCTAGGGACAATGTGCTGTGGGGCTTGGTGTTCTTCTCCTGCTTGTCAGCATTGCCCTGGGCAGCCAGCAGAAATCAGAGAGATATTTGGTATTTCAACAGGGAGAGCTGAAAGATGTTCCAAAGCATCTGAAAGAAATGGTTTCAACTGTTTAATAACTTTGGGAGAGAGGGGGAAGACACAATCTATTTGATTAAAACATGAATTTCCTTATGACTACATATTTCACCCTGCAGCAGGAAACTTGCTGGAGCACAACCCGGAACAGCTGATCCAACACCAACAAAAAGTTCAAAGTGTGGCATGTTTTGGGGTGTTTTACTAAACCACATTTTATATTTTGTGGGATTGTTTCTGTAGTGCTGAAGGTCATTCAAGGTGCTGAAGGGGCTAGTAAGAGGGTTTGCAACAGCACAGAGCCCTCAGCACAAGGCGAGTTACCCCAACAGGATGTGAAGTCACATTGCCCTCTGGGGGATAAAGGCATGGAAATGTATTTTTTCCAGAGCAGAGGACTCAGAACACAACACATTCAGCACACACAAGCTGCTGTTCCAAGGTTGCTCCTGCAGTTACTCACAAGCCCCAGGAAGCAAAAGGCAATGGAGACAGACCCTGGGCTCCCCTGTCGTTGCTTTGTTCTCTCTTGGCTGTTCCTTTGCTGCATTTCCTTTCCCTGAAACTGTCACCTGTGGATTTTCCACTTTCTGCCAAGATCACAGCACCAAAACCTAGACCATGATCTCTCCCCTCTTTTCTGGTCACTGAGCAGACCCTGAGGAGCAGAGAGTGAACATGCTGTCCATGACTGTGCTGGGTTTAAGAGTCCTGCTGGCAAAAGGCATCGCCTTCAATACCCTCATGAGCATCAAGTTGTTTCTTTTCTGAGGTAAGGGAGCTCATAGCTTGGTGTCTGGAAAGCCTGGAAGAAAATGCCAGGAGTGACTTCTTGTCCCTGTGCATGTCCTTACCCCTACAAGGAATCAGCCTATTCATCTGCTCCTGAATCCATTTCACAGCCCTTGCAAGTATTCTGGCGAAAAACACAACAATGACCAAACCACACACAAAACAACAAAATTCCCCCCTCAAAAAGCAATTAAGACAACCGCAGCCTGACTCTCAAAGGACAAAGGAAAAAGCATTTTTCTGTATTCAAAGCTCAGTTCTTGAGGCTGGTTCCCAAATTTTGTTTGACAGAGAAACGCTGGTATTACCTGAACAGTCTAAGAAATATCTCATTGACTATATCAAGGGGCAGAGCACAACGCCTGAAGAAAAATCCAGACAAATAAGGATCCCAAAATAAAAACCTGTGGGAGTAAAGAGAGGAAGGGGGGGATTTTAAACTTAAGGGATCTGAAGGGCAACATAAGATAGTCCAGACTCAATTTTGTGAGTGTATCTGTCCCCATCTGACAGTTATCAAACACTGGTTCATAGGCCCAATTTCATTAAATGTACTTTAAACCTCCCTTTGCTCTTCCAGACATGGGGAATGAACCCAAAGAAGAGCAGGAAAGAACGTGAACCAGCAGCACAAGGGGGCTGAACAAGCAGGGCCAGAGCTGCTGACAGAGACCAGCCAGGACACGAGGCAGCACCTTCACCTGAAGACACGCAACACTCTGCACTCCTGCTGGCCAGCTGATTTACACTGAAGAGTTTCAAGTGCTTTTGCTGTTTCCCCTCCTCTGAACACTGAGGAGAGTGGATTTATCCTCATCCTTCTGCTAATCAGATCCCCCCACTCTTCTGCCATTTGCACACCAGTGTCTAACCTGCTTTGAAAACTCCAGTGCTCTCTGCAGACAGATGGCCTTTGAAAAGCACCGTTCCCAGGCATGTTGTGTTACTGCCTGAGGAACTGGAGCAGCACTGGTGGGGGAATTCCAGCACAGGAGCTGCCATTTGTAGGTTTGGATATAGACAGATTTAATAAGTGTGTATTGCAGATAAGAAGAGCTGTGTAAAATCTGGAGTGATTTAATTCAACCAGACAATGCCAATTTCTTGATTAAGCCTGTATTTCTTTTGCCAAATGTATTGCATGTCTATTTTAGTTTCCTGTAGTAGTGACAAAAATAAAGATGTACTAGCGCAATATGCTGTGGGTTTTCTGTGCTTTTTCTTCTGAAACTGAGATGGAATTGCTGAAATCCAACTGGCCTAAAACCCCACTGGGATCGAAACACAGCTTTAATAATGCAGATTTCCTGTTGGTTGAATTTCTCTTTTGCAGACTTTGTGCAGGGAAATGTCTCTGGCACAGTCAGGAGCCTCAGTGAGGAGAGTCCTTGCTGAAGGCACAAGGGAGGGAAAATGCTCCTGTCAGCAGAGAAGAAACCCTGCTACTGTTTTGCACTCAAGGACAGGAGGAAGGGGCCACCAGAAAATCATTTGGGGTGGTTTAATGGAGTGATAGTTTCCATAGCAACTTGGCTCTTGCCTAACAGAGCCCAGCCCACACCTTCCCCAGCTCATGCCCCTCTCACAGGCTACAGGCAGGATGCTGTGGTCACCATTTCTGACTCAGTCACACCAGGCAGCATTAACTCTCCCTGCTTTTGCAAACACAAGGTAACCACATCCTGAAGGGGAGATAAGGCTTTGCTCCCCCTGCCTGAGCTCCTGCAGCCCTCAAGAGAGCCTCTGCCCAGGCCACAGCAAGGGCTGCTGCACTGGGCTTGCTCAGCTCACACCCTCTGGCCCTGCAGACACCCAGAGAAGAGCCCCAGCCCTTGCAGAAGCTCTGTGAAATTTGCATGGCAAGTCCAAATCCAGTGAAATGCACATTTAGTGCACTCTACCACCAGAGCATCAATCAGGGGGAGCCATTCACCAAGATTTCTTTACTGATTTTCCAGAACCTTTTTCTCAAGCACTCCAAACCTGTTCCCAATCTCTCAGGCAGATTTCTATTTTGAGAATATTCCCTTAGACAAAACCAGTGGAATCAGACGCACACAAAGGAAGGGTTCTTGACTAAGTGCTCTTATAATCCCTTAGTCATAAATTCTTGATGAAGTCTGGGACTAGGATTGGATCCATCCACATCTCCTCTAGAAGGATTTTAGAAAGCAGGGGAGTCCTTTGTGCACCTCATGACTCAGTGGGAGGAACTTCCTTTTACAGCTCTGCCCCTTTCTTGTCCCCAGTCACCACATCAATCCTTCAATTAAATTAATTCCAATTTGTTGTTCCTATCCCTGGTTCATCCATGTAGTAAAGCTGCAGAGTGAGCATTGATGTGGGATAGTGCCATACTTTGGCAAATCTGTGTTAAACCTTTTTTTGCTGACACCTCTGGCAGAGTTTCAGTGACCTAAAGCCCTCAGTTCATCACAGGGTCCCAGATTGTCCCCACTAAATAGTGGCTTTTCACTTTGCATTGGCAATGCAGAACATGAAGCTTAAGAAAGCAGGAGAATAGAATTGTTCCCACAAGAAATCTCACAACTTGGAGCTTTAGTGCAGTCCAATAGTAAGATTGTCTTAGTGCAGTTAATTCCGCATAGGGGAACAGAATTTGTAGCTCTGTAGTCACCTGATACAAGGCAAGGAAAGTCTGTAGGGAAACTGTGCTCCACATTAAAATACCCTCTGTTAAAGCAGCACATTTTCATATGGGATTATCCCAACATCTGAAAAAACAATATTGTCCTGTAAAAGATCCCATGATAACAAAATAATGGAGGATGATTACAAGAAGAACTCTTTGGTAAAATACACTTTTACAGTACGAGCCTATTCTCCGACGTGTCCATGTAGGAGACATGGGTGAGCCTTTTCTCCTAAGAGAAGCTGTTGGACTGGAACATTATCAACACCCTCCCTCATTAGAAAGGACCCTCACCATCCACTTGGAGTGAGGAGGAGAGGGGAGTGTGGACTCCAAGCCCCCGAGCCACCTCTGAGGGACTTTCTCCAGGCCGCGTTTAGAAGCCAGGCTGCCACTGCCCAGCTCTGCTGCTTCTCTGCCACAGCTCTGGATTCTTCCCTGCTCTGTAACCCCGCAGACCCTGCTGGCCAGGACATCCCACAGCTCTGGGTTCTTCACTGCCCTCCAGGACACCCTACATCTGCTACAGTGCAGAGTTTCGGATACACTTTGTTTCCGCCCCCCTCAGGGATCTGCTTGCCTCTGTCTTTCCAGCTGCCGCACCGAGCTTCCTGCCACTGCTCCTATTGCCATCCAGAGGGGCACCACAACCACTTCTGCAGCACATTTCACCACCCTCAGCGGCACTGAGACCGGCTGCTCCCCATAAGTTTTGCAAAAGGAGCCACCTCCCTTCTCCTGCACCGCCTGAGCCGCCATCGCCTCATGAGGGAGCCGAGCTCGTGCCACAGCGCCCCCTGCTGGCGCGGGGGAATCACCGCACCCACCCTGCCCGGCCGGGAGCCAGCAGCGCCCCTGCTGGCTGTGCCTGGAACTGCACCGAAGGGGAAAGCACCTGTGGCCGAGAGAGGCCAGGCCTGAGTGTGTGGTTCTGTTTGGTGCCGTTGTTTGTTTGGGTTGTTATATATCTATTTATTATTAAATGACTGTTATTCTTTTTCCTATATCTTTGCCTTAAACTCTCATGTAATAATTTTTATAATTATATTTTTATATTTATGCAATAAGCTATAATCATTCAGAGGGAAGGGGTTCAGATTTTTCCATTCCAAGGGAGGTTCTCACCTCCCATGACAGACAGCTGTCTTTCAAACCAAGATGCTGCTCCAGGACATTGATAGGAAAAAGAAAAGCAGAACTGAGTTTTGAAAGCAACGAAATACCAGCATGTATGGCTTGTGGGTGGCTGTGAGCAAAGATGGGTCTGGGTGTCTGGTTCTGTTTGGTGCTGTTGTTTGTTTGAGTTGTTATATATACATTTATTAGTAAATGACTGTTATTCTTTCCCCATATCTTTGCCAGAAAGCCCCTTAATTTCAAGATTATAATAATTTGGAGGGAAAGGGGTCATATTCTCCATTCCAAGGGAGTTTCCTGCCTTCCTTATCAGACACCTGTCTTTCAAGCCGTGACAGTTTCACACACAGAGTGTGGTATCTGACATCTGTCCTGCTGAGCAAGTGAAAATGGTGAGAGCTCTCTCCTGTGGCAGAGAGCATTAAAAGCATCCTGAAAGAATAAACCTCTTTCCAAGAGGTTACATTAAAAAGCATCGTGAACAGCAAGGAAATCTGAATAGCAGGGAGAATATTGCTATTTGCTCAATAGCAAACTGAAAACTGTATTTACAGAGAAACACTAAACCCCGGCTGCAAGGCTGGTGTTTGGGAGGAAGGGTGGGCATATATTTAAAAGGATACTCAAAGCAAACCTCAAAACTTCATTGATTTTTAATTTGCTAGAAATAATTCAAATACATGGAATGAGGTTTAAAAATATTTCCCCCCCCCTTTTTTTAAATTGGATTTCCTCATAAAATTCTTTTTAATCTCAACATTTTATTTGAAAAGGTAAACCAGACTCTGTTTCACTTTCTCTTCACATAAACCTTTTGACATGCTTTGATAAGATGATAAATGTGTTCTTTTCTTGTTTTTTACTTAAACAGTATCAAACTCCATGATAGTGGACAAAACAGCTTTTTTAAAATAGCTTTATATGCCACTGAATCATTCTGTTTTCTTATACAGCATTAAAAATACAATGTAATAATCATATTCCTGCATTTTCTGGGTATCTTCTGACCAGCATGTTCTGTTTCCCCCAAATACTAAAAAGTTCCTGCTAAAATCAGATCTACTGATGTAAACTGAACTTCTTTCTCTGATCTCTCCTGCTCTCTTCTGGCCAAAGTGTTTATTGTTCTCACAACACTTTCAAATTCATGAAATCCAGCAAATAGCTCAAGCAGGAGGAAAAAAAAAGCCAAAAAACTAACCAATCAAAGAAACCACCCAAACCCCACAAGAAGTGTTGCGCCTCCACATGCCACAAACTAAATTCTCTGCTCTTCTTTTGCTCTTCTTCTGCCTCTGCCAGCAGGTGAAGTTGGAAACTCTTGCTAAGTGATACAAAGGCTTTGGAAAACCCAGGATCAGGAAGCTGTTAGCTGAAAAACTGCATTTGAAGGTTCAAACTAAAGCAGGATTACATCTGGAAGTGATTCGTAACAGAAGAAATGGAGTGGAATACAGGCAGCCGTTGCTGCTTTCAAAATTCCTCAGTATTTCCAAAGGAGTTTTAAACAACAAAATATTCAAGGAATATTTGTGGTATAAATTTTCTGGGCTGGAGGAAAGGTGTCTTTAAGGGATTAGGGAATGGGTTTGTGCCAAGAGAAGCTGTTACAGCTAAGTCTTCCAAAGATGTGGATGTCTGGCTAAGCAAGCAGCAAGTCTGAACCAGCAAGGAATGCAACCCAATCTTCTGGCTTCAGGCAATGAAGAAGCTGATAAGAAAATGAGGGAATACAAATTCCTGAGTGCCTGGAGCCCACGATAAGGATATTGTGAGGAAGCTGTTGATATTTTCATATTTTCCTGCAGCTGAGCTGCCCTCAGGGGCTACAGTCCTTGGACGTCTGCCGAGGAGTTTCTCAATGGGGCTTCTCACATCAATATCTGCTTGTGGACCTGGCTCTTTCTGCCAACAGGTGAGTCTGTTTGCATGGCACAAACCTGTGGATATGATACTTCTTTAATCTAATCCAGCTGGGAATTCAGGGGCTGTTCTTTAGAGCTGTCTGCTTTAGGCATCCTGATACAGCTGTGCTTTGAACAGCTGTAAGGGGTCTAAAGGAACAGGCAATGAGGGGAGGGTGGGACTCAAAGGACAGCCTCAGACATGGTCACTTGCTGTGGGACTCTGGGAAAACCCAAATTATCCTTTGGTGGATAATTCACTCTATAAATCAGGACACAGCAATTAAATCTGTTAAATCTTGTTCTGTAGCAAAGCGGTGCAGGAACTTGGAAGAGGATGGAATTATGTAAATACACAGAACTGGCCTGTCCTTATCTAAATTATTCTGAACTAATAGAGGTTTTTCTATCTATTTCATAGAAATATATAAAGTTTTTCAATTATATATTTTATAGTAGCATCAATGGGAGAGTTCCCATGTGTTGAGCAAGTTTGTGTATTTGGAAATCTGGGTGAGATATTTAAAACTGCTCAGTGATGAGATCTGCTGCTTTTCAGCTCTTTTTCCTTCTTCATCTCAGACAGCTTTTAGCTGAAAATATTGGTAGGGATTGCACATAGGGGATGGCTTGGAAATGTAATTAATTTGTATAGAAATAATTTGTAATTTGAACAACAACCATTCCTCCCTCCCTTTCCTTTACTTCCTTCCTCACTATGCGGTACAGTAATTTTGGGAATGGCACTTGGGAAAATTCCAAATGCCAGTTGTGCTGTAGCTGATCTACAGAGAAAAACTCACCTGGACATGATGAGGAGGGATTATTTTGTGATACTGGAAGTTACTGCTGAGCAGGAACCACAAACACTTCAGTTTAGCCAGGATAACCCTGAGTAAAGACAAAATCCTTGCCAGCCAAGAAGAAAATATCATCAGCTGCTGGTTCTAATTGTTTCCTCTTTCTTATTTGCTGCAAGTAAATGTACTTTGAGACTGCTTGACTGGAGTAGAAGTAATGGACTGAGATATTCTGGAAGGGATGCCCAGATTTTTTTCAGCTGATGCTGAATATCCATGTTTTTCTCCTGTATAGACTGGGACACAGAAATAGCAATTACATTACTTGGAAAAGTAAAAGTTTTGAATAAATCTTCTTTTTGCTCTAAGGAAAATCTGCATGTATTCACTTATTTTAGAAACCAGCACAGAATTATTGATTTCATCACAATCATGTCTGTTAGCATAGTTACCATACCAAGAAAAGAGTGGCTGGTTTTACAGCTGCTGATATTTTCATGGATCTCTTACAGCTTTAAATATTTAATCCCTGAGTATAATTCTCAAATCACTTTAAAACAAATATTATCATTACTTCTATGAGAAAAGGAATAATTAAAAATCATAATGTGCCACTTAAACTTCAAGAGAGGAGGAGTTTTTGTAAAGGGTGGAGCTGCTGTGGGCACGCTCATTGAGACACTCCAGTTTGTGTCTGGATTTCGGCTGACAGTGGTTTCAGGTGAGCTGCTCCTCTTTGGCTGGAGAAATATGGGATGATATTTCCATTTAGTCCCATTTGCAATTCTAAAATGGGGAAAAAATGACTGAGTCACAAATCACTTCCCTGCCAACTACAGTTTGGGGAAGTAAGATATCAGTAAAATTAGGATAATTAAGATAGTCAGATATTAAGATAAACAGATATTAAGATTAAGGAATTAAGATAATCAGTAAATTTCTGCTTACAGTAATTTCTTTCAAAGTTTTAGTCTAATATAGCAGTGAGGCATCTCCCCAGAGATATTATTCAGAATAGAAAATGCAGCTGAGTAAGAGTGGAAAAACCACTGCAAATGGACAGATATAAGCAAATTATTCCCTGTGCATTTAGATGAATTTAATACACAGAGATGGTAATTTAAATATAATTTTTATTACTTTATCTTTCATTTTACTTTAAATTTTTATTAATTTTAAAATGCCTTTTTCTTTTTATTATTTATATTTTATTTTGATTCGAGTTCACTTAACTTTTGAAGGCCAGTAGCAATAAATCAGTTGTTTTCAGTTTGATGTCATTCTGCAATTCAATCCTGTTTCTGGCTGGACAAACTGGTTGAGGCTGCCAGTCCAGTATTCCATGAGAAAGGGTTGGGAAGCTACTGCCTGTTCAGAGACAGAGACACCATGCAGAATTGTTTGTCCTGTGTGGAAAAGTTTGAGGTTACATTTGAGAAAGGAAAATTTGGATTAAAATCCTCCAATTTTTTTTTTTCTGCACATCATCATTTGAAAAAGATCTAGAAAAATTAATAACATGGATCAGTCTGCTTTGCTTCTTTTTTAACTAAATTATTTTACAAACCTTTCTATGGTACTGAAAACACTTGGGGCAAATACCAGCTTACTTTCTGTCAAGGGATTATATCTCACACTAAAAGCCACTCAGTGTAAGAACTTCTGAGTTTGTTTGTGGGTTTTTTGTCTAAAAGCTCATTTCTTCTTAAGTATGAGGGATACACAGAGTCCAAATGTGGGACAACATTTCCATGAAATCTCTTGATTTACACCTAAACTAGACAGGAGAAAATACATTTTTTTCCTCAGGAAATCATCAGCAGAAACCAGTGTCCCTGAAGCCAAGGTGACCAATTTACACTGCTTTCAGCACAGGCTAGTGGTTTATCTCTCAGCAGCACTAGAGCAGCCCCTACAGCCCCGTTGGGTGAAAAACAGGTTTTTATAGTTTTATAGTTAAATTGCAATGGAGAATTCTGAGAGAGAAAGTGGCTGAAGCATGGACAACATGTGGTTGTCTCAAACAGCTGCTCTCCATGGAGTTAATTGGAATTATACACAGAAATGCCTTAAAGAAAAGGGTGTTTTACACCAGGCTGAAACAAGTAATTCTTCATCTTTTGAGTTGTGAGAACTCAGCAAGTTTTGAGTTCAGATTTTTGCAAAATGTCTTGAGTTTTTGGGAAGTTTTTTACAGTTGTGATATACCAGTTTTGAGAAAATAAATTTCTGTCAAGGAAGACCTTAATAATAAAGCCAAGGAATTCTGAAGAGCAGTGAAGAACTTGATCATTCCAGAGTAGCTGTGAACCAACAATAAAATGTTCCTGGAATTGTGTGGCTTCCACAGATTTTAAAATAATAATTCAGATTGGCATTTTGAGGTGGTCTTGTGATAATTCCCACAGCAGTGGGAATGTTGGAATTGGCAATTCACTCAGCTTTGGGACGAGAATTGCTCTGAGGGTAAATCCAAGTGAGTATAATACAAAAGGAATGAGGGAAAACCAACATGAAGGAAAAAGAATTTTCTGAGTATATTCCACTCTTCTGTTTGCATGTAAGTTGTCAGTTAGTGATGTGTAGCTGGTTTTGTGTAGGCTAGAAAAAGAAAATACAGAATTTGGAGGCTGCAGCGCCATTTTCTAGAAATCTCTGTGCATCTGTTGGAATGCAAATAGAGGAGTTGCTCTGTAGATTGCTTGTCCATAATTTTAGTTATACAAGAAGATTATAGAAGTGTTTGTGGTTTTGTTGCTGTTTAATTTGGTTGGTTTTGTGGTTTACTGTTGTTTCGTTGGTTGGTTTTGGGGTTTTTTCCCCCCAAACCTGGAAATGTGAGAACAAAGGCAGATTCTTATCTTAGAGAGGAATAAATCCTTAAGGCTTCATTATGATTTTGGTGCTGTTCAGGGGATGGGGACACTGGATGAGGAGTTTAGACAATTTTGATGTGAGATGCCTGATGTTGCAGGCTGGTGTAAACTGGGATAAGATAAGTACTAACTGAGATAGATGGACAAAATGCTGTAGGAAAAATTCACTCCTGTCTTGCTTTTTATTGTTCATTTTGCTCGCAGTTAATTATTCTGTTTTCTACAGAATGAAAACCTTGATTTGAAACCTTTTTTTTGAAACCTTTGCTGCTATCACAGGAGGATGGACCACAATCTGTGATAGATGTGGGGCTGGGCTGGTGGGACAGGATCCCACAGCTCTGGGATTCACTGTTTGGAATTGCCATGAGGGTTTTTCCCAAGCATTTCAATCACAGAATTATTTGGTTTGGAAGGGGCCTTAAAGATCACTTTGCTTCAACCCCCTTCTCCAGACCTCATCACCTTCTCTAGGTCAGGTTTTGACCTAGAAAATTTGAGAAGAAACCCCCTGAGAGATCTGTGAGCACACATCAAAGCTGAAAATCTCCTTTCTCAGAAGCTGCTGCCAGCAGTTTTGGTAAAGCTCTCTGTCACCGTGAAACTATGGAGGTAGCTACAACAAGCTGACTCTTGGAAAAGGGACAAAACTCTCTGTTTATCCAAGTAAGTGCCAGAAATGTAACAAAAACTGAACTTTATAATATTGCCTGGGTTTGAAAACGCAGGTGTCTGTTTTAGGAAGGCAGGAGCATCTCTTGAAATGGAAAATGTAAATTCCTTCTTTCTGAATTATTATAGTTTTGAAGAATTTTTGTGTGTCCTTACCTGACCTTGATCACTGAAATCTACTGATGGAAATTTTCTTGAGTGTCTTTATCTTCCAACAATTTTTCTCAGGCTTTTTTGGCAACCTGAAGTTTTAGTGTGTAGAAAATCTCAGTGTACATGGATTTTCATCCCCAGACTATCAGTAGGAGCAGGTAAGAACTTAGTGGTTTTTAAAAATACCCATTTTTCATTTATGTATGGGTGAAATAAATGCAAAGGAGCTTTCATTTCAACTGCAGTGGCTCAGAGTTTTGGATGAGAATATTCCTGCCTGTGGGATTGATGTGGCACAAGCCTTTAATAGAAGGAGAAGAAATTTGCTGCAGTTTTGGCAACGTTCACAGGGAGCAACTTCTTTTCATTTTAAGCCAGATATGTTTGCCAACAAATGAGGTAGAAACTCAGTAGAAATTGAGTCCATTAAGGTTTTTATTACTGCACACATCATTATTCTGAGTTCTTCCTCCAGCTGGTAACTCACCTTCACAAATGGAAACAAGCTATTGGGGAAAAAATGTTGGGTTTTTTCCTCATGAAAGATTGCCTTGTAATTGTTTTTATGGCTAAAAGTAGACATACAGTTAAGATGGAGTGATAATTACCCCTTGATGAAAAAAAAATCAGTTTCCAGTTTAAAGGAGAAAGAAAAGGAAGGGATACATACAATTAGGTGCAACAGGTTTATGGTGATGTCTCTAGTTAAGCCATGAGTCTTATTCCATAATAAATTATGGATATTATAATTTACCACTCCCAATTTTGTTTAGTTGGCTTCTCTTGTAGTAAAGGAGGGGTTACAAAGGCAAATTTATTTCTTTGGATGGTTTTTGCAAAGCACTTTCTGGCTGTGTGAGCACAGGAAATGTTGGGAAATTAACTTTTGGACAAGGAACAAGAATTATTGTAAAACCAAGTAAGTGAAGAGGGATAATTTAATAATTACACTTCTGTGTTCTTTTTTTTTCTACATATTTAATTTGTTTGAAGGTTTAGGAAATCTTATCTCTGTTCTGGTGAGTCCATATACTGAAAACCTTTTCATTATTGATTTTTCTTAACTCTTCTCAAATGTACTGTTACCAGGGCAGTGGTATGGAATGATTCAGACAAACCTTTTTTGTTCTTTTATAATTGATATATTGACACAATAATGGTTCCAGAGAAATGTTGCAATATAAATATTGTCTTTCTATCCCCATGAAATAACTTAAATGGGGAAAAAAAGTGAAATAGAAGACTTGGTTGCTTTTACAGACCCCAAATACTTACTGAAGTGAGCGGAAAAGTATTAAATCCTGCCATGTATGATAAGATTTAGTTTATCTAAATTTTAAGCAGCAGAAATAAATTGCTGTGGATACCATCACCAGCTAAGCAAGGCATTTTGCTTCACATTGGCTTCCACAGTGGAACAGATTCCACAGAATCTGCTCAATTCCTCTGCAGTGGTTTTTATAAAGACCTTTCTCATTGTGTGTCTTCTGGTGACAGGAAGGTCACTTTTGGTGGAGGAACTCATCTGCTTGTGCTTCCAAGTAAGTCTTCCAGGAAAAGCAGCGTTCCAGCATTTGTTTTCACTCAAAAATGGAGTTTTGTCACATCCCAGCTCCAGTGTGAGCCCGTTCTGTGCTGCTCCTGAGTCCTGGCTGCAGAAATGTTCTTGTGCTCTGCCCCAGGGATCTTCTCCCAGATTTATCTGGAATGGTGAATTCAGATTCCTGCTAGAGCCCCACAGAATAAACAGACAGGATAACTGCAAGTGTCTGTTCAATTCTGGGTGCTTTTTATAAAGGAGTTTGTATTCAAGTCCCCAGAGCTGGGTTTTCACTCCCAAGCCAATATCAGATTTTTCAGGGGCTAGGACACATTTCCTACCCATTCACAGGATTTGGCAGTGCTAGCTCAAAACTGCTGCTTTGTTTGGGCATGTTCAGCAATCAGTATGTAATTGGAAGTCATTAGACTTCCAATCTGAAATTAAATTTAAAGTCATCTCCTTCTATCAGGCTGAATGACTTTGTTGCCCATTGAATATCTGGGATCAAATGGATACTTGGGGGGCAGGTATACCTGAGAAACAGAAATCAGTAAAGTAAAATGAACTTTCTTTTCACTTTGTAGAAAGAAATCAGAACAAACCTGTGTTCATATGAAAATCTCCAATTTCCTGTCCAAATTTAAATAAAATAAGTGAGGAAGAAAGGAAGAAAACCAATCCAGACAGCATTCCCATAAAATTTTTGTGTACAAGTGACTGGCTGGTTCTGGGTTTTTTTCCCATTTTGAACTGTGAAAGGCACAACTTTTTCTGTATAGGCAGGTCCTGTGGCTCACAGCTTTGAGAGGAGTTCAAACTTCAGAAATGACTTTTGCAGAGAACTCTCAGGCAGTGCAGCTGCAGGAGGGAGAAAGCAGATGTTTGGAAAGGGGACACAGATAGTTGTGACAACAAGTAAGTGTAGTCTGGTTAAAGAAGTAGGGTTTTTTCCTGTTTATCTTCCTACTCTGCCAGAAATTTTGCAAATGTACTCAGCCCAAATTACTGTTCCATCATGCACATCCAAATTCTTCTTCAGTTGTGATGATCTCAAATGCTGCAGCAGTCTTACACTTGATTTTCCAGCCTGTGTTCTGTAGAAATCAGGATAAATATCTCAGTAAGTCCCCGTTCCTGACTTGTGACCAGAATGGTGTTTTCTGTCAGATTTTGCCTTGGATTCACAGGTGAGAAACTGTGGTTTTGCTGAATTCTGTGAGAAGCATTTCTCTTTTCCAAATGTCAGGAAATACTGAAGGAAGGGGGAATGCTGGTAATGAAAAGTAGTGTGTAGAACATTACAGGAGGAAACCCAAGGCTTACCCAAGTGAGCACCACAATGTGTAGGTTAATTAATCTACAGATTTGATTTCATCCTGATTTTACTCAGGATGCAGTGAGTGATATGTGCCCTGATTGGGTGCAGAAAGGAGAATTATGTGGAGTTGCATTAATGAAATCTTCATTATTGCATTTCTGAAAACCTCCCATAAGCAATTCAACATGTGTGGAACAACTCAGGATATACAAGGAAGAGCTGAAATGGGCATATCCATCTCAGAAACTCGTTAGCAGGATGGTTAATTATCCAACTGCAAGGGCAAGTCCTCTTTCTCACCTTTATATTTCAGTGAGCAGATGTTTTCTGGATTCTTAGTGAGGAACAAGGAATGGAGGCTTGCACTGATGCTGGAAGTGTTTTCCTGTCTGGATAGATTACAGAATTGAAATATTTTATTGAGATGCCAGATATGTGCCTAGACTTTCATTGCCAGGTTCAGTAAATCTGAGAGGGGATTATCTGAGTTCCCTCCTGTCCAGAAACCATCACAGAGCAGGAGTTTTCCTGGTTTGGGTGTATTTGCAGAACAGGAGGGGTTTTTGCAAAGGGATTGAGTGATGTGTGAATTCAGGAAGCAGCTTTGCAAAGCTGCAGTTTGGCAGAGGAACGAGGCTCAGTGTCAAACCAAGTAAGTGCATGGTCTGAACAAGAGTGTTTTGAGAAGTATTGGAGAATCAGATGTTTGAAATCAGTAATATGTAATTAACTTGGGAGAGGAAGGGGAATCTCCTTCCATATCTGCGGCTCCTGGGGCTGAAATGAGGGTTTGGCTGGAATATTTAGTGGAAACAGAGCAGCAAGAAGAATCTGGGGTTTTTTTGGTAAGGTCTGAGAGTTCATGGAGAGCTGTTATGAGAGGAGTCCTTCCAGCACTTTCTACTCACACAAAGGATGCAAGGACAAAATCATGTAAAATCATGTAAATCAGTGTGGAGTGCCAGACAGATGACAAATCTTTCACCAAACTACTGAGCTGTCTCAATTCTATAGCTGCTTGATGTTCATGGTATTTCTTGGTAGAAGGAAATACTGCAGACAGTGTAAAAGAATGATTTTCCTTATGCTTTTCACATTTATCCCTTTTGAAGAGCACCACAAGGTCTCCCCATGTGTGGAATTACATGAGCAAGAAAGGAGAAGATGGCTCTTCAGAGAACTGACAAGTCTCTGTCCTATTAAAAAAAGTGGTTTAATATGTGTTTACAGCTATAGAAAAGCCTGCAGAAGTTCTGCTAATGTGAAATAATAAACCAGGTGTCCTTGTCAGATATTGTCCCCAGTCACATCTTACTCTGCAAAACCCCTCATTTATTATTCAAAATAAATAGACAAATAAATCCATGATTTATTATTTATTTATTGGATAAATAAATCCATTATTTCAAAATAAATGGATTTTCAACTCCAGGATTTCTGTAGGGAGAGATCCCTAACAGGCATTTTGCACATAGAGTTTTATTTTGGTGACAATAGAGTCTCCTGCTCTGGAAGCTGAAATGTGCAGAGGAGCCTGGGGGTTTTTGTAAGGGAGTTTTTGGCTGTGTGAACTCAGGAAGTATAAACAGAGTGACCTTTATAAGTGGAACCAGGTTGCTGGTTAAGCCCAGTAAGTATCTCCTCGCCAAGAGCTGCATTTTAGGTTTTTTATCAGATCATCCTTAAGATATAGAGGGAAAAGCTTTTTTACAATTCTTTCTTTACAAAATCCATGATTTATTATTTATTTCTTGGATAAATGAATCCATTATTTCAAAAGAAATGGATTTTCAACTCTAGGATTTCTGTAGGGAGGGTCGCATTGATTCCTGGCTATGCCAAAGCCTCCCAAGATCAGGGCAATTCATCATTCTTAAACCTGCAAAAAATATTGACGCCAAACCTCCAAGGGGACAGAGAAGCAGCACCCCAGCCTTCATTTTTTGGGGATCCCTAACAGGCATTTTGCATATAGAGTTTTATATTGGTGACAATAGAGTCTGCTGCTCTGGAAGCTGAAATGTGCAGAGAAGCCAAGGGGTTTTTGTAAGGGAGTTTTTGGCTGTGTGAACACAGGAGGTACAAACAGAGTGACCTTTATAAGTGGAACCAGGCTGCTGGTAAAGCCCAGTGAGTATCTCCTCACCAAGGACACACTGCATTTTTAGGGGTTTTTTTCCATCAGATCTTTCTTAGGATACAGTTGGAAAGGCTTCTTTACAATTCTTTCTTTACAAAATCCATGATTTATTATTTATTTATTGGATAGATAAATAAATCCATTATTTCCAAATAAATTGATTTTCAACTCTAGGATTGCTGTAGGGAGAGTCTTAATTGATTCCTATCTATGACAAAGCCTCCCAAGGTCAGGGTACTTCATAATTCTTGACCTGTAAAAATATTGACACAAAACCTTCAAGGTGGCAGAGAAGCAGCACCACAGCCTTCATTTTTTGGGGATCTCATTTTGCACATAGAGTTTTATTTTGGTGACAATAGAGTCTGCTGCTCTGGAAACTGAAATGTGCAGAGGAGCCTGGGGGTTTTTGTAAGGGAGCTTTTGGCTGTGTGTACTTAGGAAATGCAGACAGAGTGACCTTTGGCAGTGGAACCAGGCTGCTGGTAAAGCCCAGTAAGTATCTCCTCACCAAGAACTGCATTTTAGGTTTTTTATCAGATCATCCTTAAGATATAGAGGGAAAAGCTTCTTTACAATTCTTTCTTTACAAAATCCATGATTTATTATTTATTTATTGGATAAATAAATCCATTATTTCCAAATAAATTGATTTTCAACTCTAGGATTTCTGTAGGGAGAGTCTTAATTGATTCCTATCTATGACAAAGCTTCCCAAGATAAGGGCACTTCATCACTCTTAACCTGTAAAAAGTATTGAAACAAAACCTGCATGGGGACAGAGAAGAGGCACCCCAACCTTCATTTTTTGGGGATCTCATTTTGCACATAGAGTTTTATTTTTTATATTCTTTCTTTACAAAATCCATGATTTATTATTTATTTATTGGATAAATAAATCCATTATTTGAAAATAAATGAATTTTCAATTCTAGGATTTCTGTAGGGAGGGATCCCTAACAGGCATTTTGCACATAGTTTTATTTTGGTCAAATAGAGTCTCCTGCTCTGGAAGCTGAAATGTGCAGAGGAACCTGGGGGTTTTTGTAAGGGAGTTTTTGGCTGTGTGTACTCAGGAAATGCAGACAGAGTGACCTTTGGCAGTGGAACCAGGCTGCTGGTAAAGCCCAGTAAGTATCACCAAGGACACACTGCATTTTTAGGGTTTTTTTCCATCAGATCTTTCTTAGGATACAGTTAGAAAAGCTTCTTTACAATTCTTTCTTTACAAAATCCATGATTTATTATTTATTTATTGGATAAATAAATCCATTATTTCAAAATAAATGGATTTTCAACTCTAGGATTTCTGTAGGGAGGGTCGCATTGATTCCTGGCTATGCCAAAGCCTCCCAAGATCAGGGCAATTCATCATTCTTAAACCTGCAAAAAATATTGACACCAAACCTGCAAGGGGACAGAGAAGAGGCACCCCAGCCTTCATTTTTTGGGGATCCCTAACAGGCAATTTGCATATCGAGTTTTATATTGGTGACAATAGAGTCTGCTGCTCTGGAAGCTGAAATGTGCAGAGAAGCCAAGGGGTTTTTGTAAGGGAGTTTTTGGCTGTGTGAACACAGGAGGTGCATACAGAGTGACCTTTATAAGTGGAACCAGGCTGCTGGTAAAGCCCAGTAAGTATCTCCTCACCAAGGACACACTGCATTTTTAGGGGTTTTTTTTCTATCAGGTCTTTCTTAGGATACAGTTGGAAAAGATTCTTTACAATTCTTTCTTTACAAAATCCATTATTTATTATTTATTTCTTGGATAAATGAATTCATTATTTCAAAAGAAATGGATTTCCAACTCTAGGATTTCTGTAGGGAAGGTCTTAACTGATTCCTGGCTATGACAAAGCCTCCCAAGGTCAGGGTACTTCATAATTCTTGATCTGTAAAAATATTGACACAAAACCTTCAAGGTGGCAGAGAAGCAGCACCCCAGCCTTCACTTTTTGGGGATCCTTAAGAGGCATTTTGCACATAGAGTTTTATTTTGGTGACAATAGAGTCTCCTGCTCTGGAAGCTGAAATGTGCAGATGAACCTGGGGGTTTTTGTAAGGGAGTTTTTGGCTGTGTGAACACAGGAGGTACAAACAGAGTGACCTTTATAAGTGGAACCAGGCTGCTGGTAAAGCCCAGTAAGTATCACCAAGGACACACTGCATTTTTAGGGTTTTTATCAGATCTTCATTTGAATACAGAGGGAAAAGCTTCTTTACAATTATTTCTTTACAAAATCCATGATTTATTATTTATTTATTGGATAAATAAATCCATCATTTCAAAATAAATGGATTTTCAACTCTAGGATTTCTGTAGGGAGGGATCCCTAACAGGCATTTTGCACATAGTTTTATTTTGGTCAAATAGAGTGTCCTGCTCTGGAAGCTGAAAAGTGCAGAGGAGCCTCAGGGTTTTTGTAAGGGAGTTTTTGGCTGTGTGTACTCAGGAAATGCAAACAGAGTGACCTTTGGAAGTGGAACCAGGCTGCTGGTAAAGCCCAGTAAGTATCTCCTCACCAAGGACACACTGTATTTTTAGTTTTAAATTTTTAATCAGATTTTCCTTAGGATTCAGAGGAAAAGCTTCTTTAAAATTCTTTCTTTAAAAAATCCGTGATTTACTATTTATTTATTGGATAAATAAATCCATTATTTCAAAATAAATGGATTTTCAACTCTAGGATTTCTGTAGAGAGGGTCTTAATTGATTCCTGGCTATGCCAAAGCCTCCCAAGATCAGGGCAATTTGTCATTCTTAACCTGAAAGTTTCTGCTTAATTTTTCTTTGCTTCTTTCTCTTACTGGATTGATTATCAACTAAACAAAGAGGAGAAATTAGGACCTTAGATTGGTTTTCTCTGGAAGTTTCTGTTTCATTTTTTCTTTGCTTATTTCTTTAATAGGTCTGGTCCCTTGCTTAGCTTCTGTCTGATCTGCTTGACTCCCTCTTTAGACCATGAGGAGTTTTAGAAACAGCTCTGTTAGTTGTTTTAAAAAGTGGTGAAAATTTCATCCCCTTCTGAAATATCAAACAGTTCTGACTGTTAAAGGCTGAGGTTTTCTGCTTTACCATTTTTCTATAAAAGTTGATTACTGTGGGATAACTGAGTCTTCCTGGAAACTCACCTTTGGGAGAGGCACAAAACTAATTCTGAAATCAGGTACATCTAAAACAAAATAGTTATTTCACATTATAAAGGCAAGGCTGAGATTCTCCTCTCTCCTAAACATTACAAAAATTATCCAAGAACTTCAACTACATTATGCTGATAGGGTTTGGATTTCTCCTGCATTCAGAATTGCTTCTGTCTGTAGAGATCAGCTGGGAAAACACCCTGATTTAGTTTTAAATGAATGTGACAAGGGTGGAATCTCTTTTCCCCTTGATCTCTTTTGGAAAACACACACATTTGTGGGGACCCAAAGCTGTGTGTGGTTTTTGTAAGCGAGTGTGTCACTGTGTGAATTCAGGATCTGGCTGGAAAGTGACCTTTGGCAGTGGGACACTGCTGGTAGTGAAACCAGGTAGGTAGAAAACCTGAGGGGAGTTATGGATAGGAAAGCCTAATTTTTCTTTCTAGGAAGCATTGAAACAGCCATTTAAAATGGAATTAAAATTCCATTGTTTTTTCTTCTGAGAGCAACTGAAGGTCAGAGCTTGATCTTGCACCAGAGGGAAAAAAAATCATTATGAAGTGAAAAATCTACCTGTGGGGCTGGATTTTCCTGTGCCACTGAGAGCTGTGTCATTTTTGAGTAATTTTATTCACTACAGCCTGTTCCCAGAAACCTCCCAGACCTGCAGACCTCTCCCTGTCCTTTTATTTCCATTTTCCACAACCCGGGCAAGTTCCTCATTAATTCCCAGAGGCTGCAATTCCTTCTCTGCTGGAAAAACTGTCTTAGCCTTTGCTCTGTGTCTCCTACTTGTGGCTACAGAGAGGTTTCCATCCAGGTTTGCACTCCTTGACCAAAACAAAAACAAAAAAAGCAAAAAACCCAGAAAAAGACCCCCCCCAAAAAAAACCCAAAAAAATATCAACCAAAAAAAACCCCCAAAAACCCTACCAGAACAACAACAAAACAACAACAAAAAATTAGGCTGTAATGGAAAGGGGAATTTTTTGTTTGGGGAATCAAAAAATGTGTTTTGTGCGGAAGGTCCAGGAGGAGATATTTGTTTTTAATGCTGATCTAATGCTGAAGGAGGAATTTTGCTGCTGGGTTTCTTAGCATGAATAAAGGAGAAAACTTTCAGTCAGTGCCATCTCTGTCCAAACTGAATGAGACCATAAACTAGGAGAAATATTTACAGGAAATGAGCTAAAATTGCCAAGGAGTTTATTTGGGTAGACTAAGTTTAAAAAAAATGTTAAGTTGAACCTAATTAGGTCTTGGAGGGGAAAAAGCGTTTTTGTTGTGAAGGCAAACACTGTGTGAATAACTATGGAAACAAAATCACCTTTGAACGTGGAGTGCAGCTGAGGGTAAAACCAAGTAAGGTTTAAACCAGTTTTTGCTCAATATTGTAGATAGAAAAAAGATGCAAAAAGTCATACTAGTGATATGAGCTTGTCATTGTTGTTGATAGAAATGAAGGGATGGGACTATTTTTAAGTTAAGAATTTTTTATTGCTTAGATAAACATTTATCTTAGAGCTGTGAGATTTTAGAGGATTAAGTATTTGTGATTACTCTTGAATATAACCAAGTTTCTTCATTACAAGGTAATATAGGACTTTCTAAATTCATACACAGTTGCCACAGAATTTATTTTACTTTTCTAACCTATTACTTTTACTTGCTTCTGTTGCACTGCAGATACTTTATTTAATGGGCTTCTAACTCACATGCACACATTGGCTTCTATTCTAACTTCTAAACTCTGAGTTTACCTTATACAATTACATTACAATACTATAGACTCTTCACTACCTTACTCAATACAGTTTCTCACTTTTTTAAGGCATATTCTTACCTACAACTATAGAAACATAAATTTATTATTTTTATGCTTAATATCTGTGTATTGTATTTCTACATCAATCTAGGCTTCTTCTAAGGCTGCAGATCAAATCCTTCAGTGTCTGTGGATATTTCTATTTTTCTGATTCCCACATGAACTGAAGAGAAGTTCACTAGAGAATGTCCTCAATTACCCTGTCAGTGATCTGTCCTTGCTTTCAGATACCCAGTGTGGGCTCCTGGCCACATTTTGTGCCATGGCCATGCCAGCAGGGGTTGATTTGCTCTCTCAGCTTGTGGATGAGCTGAAAACTGCTGTGTGAGCTGTGGCACAAGCTCACATTGGCAGAGGGACACAGATTCCAGTTTGAGCTGAGAAGTGCGCCAGTTTCTTGTAAACTCCTTCTATGTGGGTCAAAACTGCCCCATGCCCAGTGAGATTTTCAGGATACCCTTCCTGGGATGGAGGTTTTTCAGTTATGGGGTTACATGTCCCCTTCTCTTCTCTTCTCTTCTCTTCTCTTCTCTTCTCTTCTCTTCTCTTCTCTTCTCTTCTCTTCTCTTCTCTTCTCTTCTCTTCTCTTCTCTTCTCTTCTCTTCTCTTCTCTTCTCTTCTCTTCTCTTCTCTTCTCTTCTCTTCTCTTCTCTCTCTCCTTCTCCTTCTCCTTCTCTTTTCCCTTCTCTTTTCCCTTCTTTCTCTTCTTCTCCACTGCATATCCAAGCAGTATTTGCATCCACAAATCCAAGACTGCAGGCTCCAGCCATATCTGCTGGGTGCCCAGTTCTGCCAGGGGCTGGGGAAGGTTTTTGTTAGGGCAGGAAATGCTGTGTGAATTCAGCATCAGCTGGTTATGCTCCTACCTTTGGCTCTGGAACCAGACTCACTGTCAGGCCAAGTAAGTCCAGCACTGCTGCTCTGCTTTCTGCGCTTTCTGCTGGGTTTCAGCTCATTCTTGGGGGCAGAGAGCTGCAGCCTGCCTGGAGCTGTGGCCATCTCTGGGTGTCCCTGGGCAGGGGTGACTTTGCTCTCAGGGACTGTCCAAACCAAGGCTCCTGTTGTTCCTATGTCGGTGGGATACACACCATGGCCTGTGCATCCATTCAGCTGCCATTTCATTGACTGCAGGAGCTGCAGGGCAGTCTCTGAGATTGGAACCTGCAGGAGATCCCCATTCCTTTAGATATGGGGAAGGTTTTTGTTAGGGCAGGAAATGCTGTGTGAATACAGGCAACTTCAAGCCGACCTTTGGCTCGGGGACCAGACTCTCCGTCCAGCCCAGTGAGTGCTCAGCTGCCTAAACAAAGCAACACTCTGCATTTTCAGAAGGGTTTAAACTGTTTTTATTATAGCCTGCATGCTTTTTATATATTTTTACAAAGCTCATAAGTTTATACTTTACTCCTTGTTCACCAGAGACAAAGTGCTCATTGGAATAGACAGTTGCAGGTTTCTCTTATTTCTCCTTCTTTCTTGCTTGGTTTATTGGGTTCTGTGTCTCTGTCTTGGTTTTCCTAACTTGGTAAGAAATTCCTTCAGGGGTAAACATGGATCCTCTTCTCAAACTCCTCTCTGGCTCACAGAAGTCACTGTGAAAGCTCTTCCCCATTGCTGCTCCTCTGCACCTTCAGATCATGCAGAGCAGTCAGGGCTGTGGGACAGAGGCAGGGAGGATTTGTGTTTGCCCAGCTCTGGAAGGGCTGGGCAGAGCCTGGGGCAGAGCTGCTGCTCTCAGGAGGCTCCTGGGCCTTTTTGTTAGGGCAGGAAATGCTGTGTGAATTCAGGCTATGGCAACAAGCTGACCTTTGGCTCAGGGACCAGGCTCTCCATCCAGCCCAGTGAGTGCTCATCTCTCTGTGTGTCCTTTGTCCAAAGCCCTGCAGTGTCCCCTGCACAGTGTCCCACACATCCCTGCTGTGTCTGAGGCACCTTTGTTAGGGCAGGGAGATTCCAGCTGCCATTTCATTGAGTGCAGGGGATGCAGGGCAGGCTCTGGGATGGGAACCTGCAGGAGATCCCCACTCCTTTAGATTTGGGGAAGGTTTTTGTTAGGGCAGGAAATGCTGTGTGAATTTGGATCTGGCTATGGCAAGCTGACCTTTGGCTCAGGGACCAGACTCTCCATCCAGCCCAGTGAGTGCTCAGCTACTATAACAAAGAAACAATTCCATTTACAGAAAGATTGAAACTGTTTTTATTATAGCTTGCATGCTTTTTATACATTTTTACAAAGCTCATAGATTTATACTTTACTCATTGGTCAGCAGAGACAAAGAAAATGCTCATTGGAATAGACAGTTGCAGATTTCTCTTATTTATCCTTCTTTCTTGCTTGGTTTCTTGTGTTCTGTGTCTGTGTCCTGGGTTTCCTACCTTGGTAGAAAATTTCTACAGGGGTAAACATGGATCCTCTTCTCAAACTCCTCTCTGGCTCACAGAAGTCACTGTGAAAGCTCTTCCCCATTGCTGCTCCTCTGCCCCTTCAGATCATGCAGAGCAGTCAGGGCTGTGGGACAGAGGCAGGGAGGATTTGTGTTTGCCCAGCTCTGGAAGGGCTGGGCAGAGCCTGGGGCAGAGCTGCTGCTCTCAGGAGGCTCCTGGGCCTTTTTGTTAGGGCAGGAAATGCTGTGTGAATTCAGGCTTCAACAAGCTGACCTTTGGCTCAGGGACCAGGCTCTCCATCCAGCCCAGTGAGTGCTCAGCTCTCCTGTGCCTCCTCTGCCCCAAACCCTTCCCTGTGCCCTGGGGCTCCCTGTGGGCTCTGCTGCTGAGTGAATGACAGAGCAGATGGGCAGCAGAGCACAGAGGCTCCTTCATTCACTGCTGCTGCTTTGAACCTTCAGCACAGGCTCTGAGATCCTGGGGATGCACAGAAACTGCCCTTGCACAGGGAGCTGCACTGGGAACAAGGGCTCAGGAGTGAATTTTCCCTTCTCCTGGGTTCCAGCAGTGCCTCTGAGCCTGTTCAGTCTCACAGCTGTTTCAGGGCTTGGTCCAAAGGCATTTGAGGGCTGACAGGGATATTTGTGATTGAGTCTGTCCTGAATGATGCTCTGCAGAGAAATCCCCCCTTTCCCTGTGGAAAGGGAGCTGTGCTTCCAGTGGGATCCCACAGACAGCCTGTGGCTGGGGAATTTGTGTGAAATGTTCAATGCAGTTTCTCTGGGTGTTGGAAAATGTCCTGGATAATTCATGCTTTGAATCTGTGCAAGGGATTGCACAAACCCATAGGAAAAACAATTTGATTTCTATACTTAAAATCCTGGGAAATTGACCTTAATATTTTTTGGATTTTGCTGTATTTTTGGGTCTTTTCTCAATGACTGGGGCACTCAATATTTGTGGGTTTGACTGGTGCCCTCCAGGGTGGTTTTTGTTGGCTCCTTTCTCACTGTGTGAACGATGGCTACGGATTCGCCCTTGGCAAAGGGACAAAGCTGCTTGTGAAACCAAGTAAGAAACAGCTTTATCTGGATTTTCTGATTCATGTTGGGTATAGGGTTTGAACAGCAGAAGAGCTGACAGGGACATTTTGTGATTTAGGTGGGACAGGGTCATTTTTTGATTATACGTTCAATTTTTAGACTATAATATAGATATGAACTAATTAACATGTAAGGCCAAACAAGAAAAGCCATCTCACACATTTAATTCAGGTGAGACAGGGACAATTTGTAATTGAGGGGAGACAGGGACATTTTTCAATGTATAATGTGAATTTTGAGACTATAGTATAAATAAGAGCTAATAAATATTTAAGACCAAGCAAGAAGTACCATGTCACACATTTAATTCAGGTGAGACAGGGACAATTTGTGATTTAGGTGACACAGGGACAATTTGTGATTTAGGTGACACAGGGTGAACATTTTGTTCTCTGGCTGAGCCTGGAGTGTGGGTCAGGATGGCCCAGCCCAGCATTTGCTGCTTTCCCTCCCTTTCACTGCTTCATTCACCTCTGCTGGGAGAGCCAAAATGTGCCTGGCAGGGCTGGGCAGAGCCTGGGGCAGAGCTGCTGCTCTCAGGAGGCTCCTGGGCCTTTTTGTTAGGGCAGGAAATGCTGTGTGAATTCAGGAACAGGAGCTTATGCCCCTACCTTTGGCTCTGGAACCAGACTCACTGTCAGGCCAAGTAAGTCCAGCACTGCTGCTCTGCTTTCTGTGCTTTCTGCTGGGTTGGAGCAACTTCATTGGGATTTTTAGAGGGGCACGTATTTGGCTGTAGTTCAAGAGTAGTCCCAAGTTGCTTTGTTAGAAGGTAATATAGAACTATCTAAACTTATTTTCTGTTGCCACAGAATTTGTTTTACTTTTGTAACCTATTAACTTTACTCGCTAAAACAGCAACCTGATTGGTCTTTGGCCATCTCTGGGTGTCCCTGGCCAAGGGTGACTTTGCTTTCAGGGACTGTCCAAACCAAGGATCCTTGTTCTGCGTGTGACGTTGGGATGATTTTGGGATGATTTTGGGATGCACACCGTGGCCACTGCAGCCCAGGGATGCACAGGAGCCAGGGCAAGGCTCTGTGTCCCCTCTGCTGCCCCTCTGAGCAATGCCATGGCTGGGAAAAGACTGGGAGAGAGGAGCTGTTGCTCTGCAGGTGCTGGTTGGGCTTTTTGTTAGGGCAGGAAATGCTGTGTGAATTCAGGCTTCAACAAGCTGACCTTTGGCTCAGGGACCAGGCTCTCCATCCAGCCCAGTGAGTGCTCAGCTCTCCTGTGCCTCCTCGGCCCCAAACCCTTCCCTGTGCCCTGGGGCTCCCTGTGGGCTCTGCTGCTGAGTGAATGACAGAGCAGATGGGCAGCAGAGCACAGAGGCTCCTTCATTCACTGCTGCTGCTGGGAACCTTCAGCACAGGCTCTGAGATGCTGGGAATGCACAGAAACTGCCCTTGCACAGGGAGCTGCACTGGGAACAAGGGCTCAGGGGTGGATTTTCCCTTCTCCTGGGTACCAGCAGTGCCTGTGAGCCTGTTCAGTCTGACAGCTGTGCCAGGGCTTGGTCCAAAGGCATTTGAGGGCTGACAGGGACATTTTGTGATTTATTGGGCTGAAAATGATGCTGTGCAGATAAAGTCCTGTGGAGAGGGAGCTGTAATTTCAATGGGATCCCACAGACAGGCTGTGGGTGGGCAAACTGGGGTGAAATCTTACTTGTTGTTTCTCTGTGTGTTTGAAAATGTCCAGGATAATTAATGCTTTGAATCTGTGCAAGGGATTGCACAAACGCAGAGGAAAAACAATTTGCTTTCTTTGCTTCAGCACCTGCAGAATTGAACTTTCTTCTCTTTGGGGTTTGATTATGTAAAACCAAGGGCTCAGGAGGCGATTTTCCCTTCTCCTGGGTACCAGCAGTGCCTCTGAGCCTGTTCAGTCTGACAGCTGTTTCAGGGCTTGGTCCAAAGGCATTTGTGGGTGACAGGGACATTTTGTGATTGAGTCTGTCCTGAATGATGCTGTGCAGAGAAATCCCCCCTTTGCCTGTGCAGAGGGAGCTGTGCTTTCAGTGGGATCTCACAGACAGCCTGTGGCGGGGGAATTTTTGTGAAATGTTCAATGCAGTTTCTCTGAGTGTTGGAAAATGTCCTGGATAATTCATGCTTTGAATCTGCGCAAGGGATTGCACAAACCCAGAGGGGAACCAATTTGCTTTCTATATTTAAAATCCTGGGGAATTCACCTTCCTTTTTTTTTGAGTTTTGCTGCATTTTTGGGTTTTTCCTCAATGACTGGGGCACTCAGTATTTGTGGGTTTGACTGCTGCCCTCCAGGGTGGTTTTTGTTGGCTCCTTTCTCACTGTGTGAATGATGCCTACAGATTCACCTTTGGCAAAGGGTCAAAGCTGCTTGTGAAACCAAGTAAGAAACAGGTTTATCTGGATTTCCCTCATTTATGGTGGGTTTTGGGTTTGAGCAGCAATGGGCTGACAGGGACAATTTCTGATTTAGGTGTTGAGGGTCAATTTGTGATTTAGGTGAGACCGGGACATTTTTCAATTTATAGTCTCAAATGTGAGACTATAATATAGATAAGAACTAATAAACATCTAAGGCCAAACAAGAAAAACCATCTCACACATTCAATTTAGGTGAGAAAGGGATATTTTCTGATTTAAGAATTGGTGATTTAGGAGACACAGGGACATTTTGTTCTCTGGCTGAGCCTGGAGTGTGGGTCAGGATGGCCCAGCCCAGCATTTGCTGCTTTCCCTTCCTTTCACTGCTTCATTCGCCTCTGCTGGGAGAGCCAAAATGTGCCTGGCAGGGCTGGGCAGAGCCTGGGGCAGAGCTGCTGCTCTCAGGAGGCTCCTGGGCCTTTTTGTTAGGGCAGGAAATGCTGTGTGAATTAAGGATCAAGAGCTTATGCCCCTACCTTTGGCTCAGGAACCAGACTCACTGTCAGGCCAAGTAAGTCCAGCACTGCTGCTCTGCTTTCTGTGCTTTCTGCTGGGTTGGAGCAACTTCATTGGGATTTTTAGAGGAGCAAGTATTTGGCTGTAGTTCAAGAGCAGTCCCAAGTTTCTTGTTTACAAGGTAATATAGAACTTTCTAAACTTATTTTCTGTTGCCACAGAATTTATTTTACTTTTCTAACCTATTACTTTTACTTGCTAAAACAGCAACCTCATTGGTCTTTGGCCATCTCTGGGTGTCCATGGCCAGGGGTGACTTTGCTTTCAGGGACTGTCCAAACCAAGGCTCCTTGTTCTGCGTGTGACATTGGGATGATTTTGGGATGATTTTGGGATGCACACCGTGGCCACTGCAGCCCAGGGATGCACAGGAGCCAGGGCAAGGCTCTGTGTCCCCTCGGCTGCCCCTCTGAGCAATGCCATGGCTGGGAAAAGCCTGAGGGAGAGGTGCTGCTCTACAGATGCTCCTGGGGCTTTTTGTTATAGCAGGAAATGCTGTGTGACAACAGCTACACCAAGCTGACCTTTGGCTCAGGGACCAGGCTCTCCATCCTGCCCAGTGAGTGCTCAGCTCTCTGTGTGTCCTTTGTCCAAAGCCCTGCAGTGTCCCCTGCACAGTGTCCCACATATCCTTGCTGTGTCTGAGGCACCTTTGTTAGGGCAGGGAGATTCCAGCTGCCATTTCATTGAGTGCCGGGGATGCAGGGCAGTCTCCGAAATAGAAATCTGTAGGAGATGCCCACTCCTTTAGATTTGGGGAAGGTTTTTGTTAGGGCAGGAAATGCTGTGTGAATACAGGTTACACCAAGCTGACCTTTGGCTCAGGGACCAGACTCTCCGTCCAGCCCAGTGAGTGTTCAGCTGCCTAAAAAAAGCAAAGCATCCCATTTTCAGAAGGGTTTAAACTGCTTTTATTATAGCCTGCATGCTTATTATATATTCTTACAAAGCTCACAAGTTTGCCCTTTACTCATTGGTCACCACAGACAAAGTACTCATTGGAATAGGCAGTTGCAGGTTTCTCTTATTTCTCCTTCTTTCTTTCTTGGTTTCTTGAGTTCTGTGTCTCTGTCTTGGTTTTCCTACCTTGGTAGGAAATTCCTTCAGGGGTAAATATGGATCCTCTTCTCAAACTCCTCTCTGTCTCACAGAAGTCACTGTGAAAGCTCTTCCCCATTGCTGCTCCTCTGCACCTTCAGATCATGCAGAGCAGTCAGGGCTGTGGGACAGAGGCAGGGAGGATTTGTGTTTGCCCAGCTCTGGCAGGGCTGGGCAGATCCTGGGGCAGAGCTGCTGCTCTCAGGAGGCTCCTGGCCTTTTTGTTAGGGCAGGAAATGCTGTGTGAATTCAGGCTTTGGCAACAAGCTGACCTTTGGCTCAGGGACCAGGCTCTCCATCCAGCCCAGTGAGTGCTCAGCTCTCCTGTGCCTCCTCTGCCCCAAACCCTTCCCTGTGCCCTGGGGCTCCCTGTGGCAGAGCTGCTGTGTGAATGACAGAGCAGATGGGCAGCAGAGCACAGAGGCTCCTTCATTCACTGCTGCTGCTGGGAACCTTCAGCACAGGCTCTGAGATGCTGGGAATGCACAGAAACTGCCCTTGCACAGGGAGCTGCACTGGGAACAAGGGCTCAGGAGTGGCTTTTCCCTTCTCCTGGGTACCAGCAGTGCCTCTGAGCCTGTTCAGTCTGACAGCTGTGCCAGGGCTTGGTCCAAAGGCATTTGTGGGTGACAGGGACATTTTGTGATTGAGTCTGTCCTGAATGATGCTGTGCAGAGAAATCCCCCCTTTCCCTGTGGAAAGGGAGCTGTGCTTTCAGTGGGATCACACAGACAGACAGTGGCTGGGGAATTTGGGGTGAAATGCTCAATGTAGTTTCTCTGAGTGTTGGGAAATGTCCTGGATAATTCTTGCTTTGAATCTGCGCAAGGGACTGCTCAAACCCAGAGGAAAAACAATTTGTTTTCTATGCTTTAAATCCTGGGGAACGGAACTTCCTTTTTTTAGGGTTTTGCTGTATTTTGGGGTCTTTTCTCAATGACTGGGGCACTCGGTATTTGTGGGTTTGACTGCTGCCCTCCAGGGTGGTTTTTGTTGGCTCCTTTCTCACTGTGTAAGTGATGGCTACAAAGTCACCTTTGGCAAAGGCACAAGGCTGCTTGTGAAACCAAGTAAGAAACAAGTTTATATGGATTTCCCTCATTTATGGTGGGTTTAGCGTTTGAGCAGCGGAAGGGCTGACAGGGACAATTTGTGATTTAGGTGTGCAGGGACAATTTGTGATTTAGGTGAGACCGGGACATTTTTCAATTTATAGTCTCAATTGTGAGACTATAGTATAGATAAGAACTAATAAACATCTAAGGCCAAGCAAGAAAACCATCTCACACATTTAATTTAGGTGAGAAAGGGATATTTTCTGATTTAAGAATTGTTGATTGAGGTGAGACAGGGACATTTTGTGATTTAGGTGAGACGGGGATATTTTGTGATCTGGCTGAGCCTGGAGTGTGGGGCAGGAGGCCCCAGCTCAGCAATTGCTGCTTCCCTTCCTTTCACTGCTTCATTCACCTCTGCTGGGAGAGCCAAAATGTGGCTGGCAGGGCTGGGCAGAGCCTGGGGCAGAGCTGCTGCTCTCAGGAGGCTCCTGGGCCTTTTTGTTAGGGCAGGAAATGCTGTGTGAATTCAGGATCAGGAGTTTATGTCCCTACCTTTGGCTCTGGAACCAGACTCACTGTCAGGCCAAGTAAGTCCAGCACTGCTGCTCTGCTTTCTGCGCTTTCTGCTGGGTTGGAGCTCCTTCATTGGGATTTTTAAAGGAGCAAGTATTTAGCTGTAGTTCAAGAGTAGTCCCAAGTTTCTTGGGTTCAAAGTAATATAGAACTTTCTAAACTCATAAACAGTTGCCACAGTATTTATCTTACTTTTGTAACCTATTACTTTTACTTGCTAAAACAGCAACCTGATTGGTCTTTGGCCATCTCTGGGTGTCCATGGCCAGGGGTGACTTTGATTTCAGGGACTGTCCAAACCAAGGCTCTTTGTTCTGCATGTGACATTGGGATGATTTTGGGATGCACACCGTGGCCACTGCAGCCCTGGGATGCACAGGAGCCAGGGCAAGGCTCTGTGTCTCCTCTGCTGCCCCTCTGAGCAATGCCATGGCTGGGAAAAGCCTGAGGGAGAGGTGCTGCTTTACAGATGCTCCTGGGGCTTTTTGTTATAGCAGGAAATGCTGTGTGACAACAGCTACACCAAGCTGACCTTTGGCTCAGGGACCAGGCTCTCCATCCAGCCCAGTGAGTGCTCAGCTCTCTGTGTGTCCTTTGTCCAAAGACCTGCAGTGTCCCCTGCACTGTGTCCCACACATCCTTGCTGTGTCTGAGGCACCTTTGTTAGGGCAGGGAGATTCCAGCTGCCATTTCATTGAGTGCAGGAGCTGCAGGGGAGTCTCTGAGATTGGGACCTGCAGGAGATCCCCACTCCTTTAGATTTGGGGAAGGTTTTTGTTAGGGCAGGAAATGCTGTGTGACTTCAGGCAACTTCAAGCCGACCTTTGGCTCTGGGACCAGACTCTCCATCCAGCCCAGTGAGTGCTCAGCTGCCTAAACAAAGCAAAACATCCCATTTCCAGAAGGGTTTAAACTGTTTTATTATAGCCTGCATCTTTTTATATATTCTTACAAAGCTCATAAGTTTATACTTTACTCCTTGTTCACCAGAGACAAAGTGCTCATTGGAATAGACAGTTGCAGGTTTCTCTTATTTCTCCTTCTTTCTTGCTTGGTTTATTGGCTTCTGTGTCTCTGTCTTGGTTTTCCTAACTTGGTAAGAAATTCTTTCAGGGGTAAACATGGATCCTCTTCTCAAACTCCTCTCTGGCTCACAGAAGTCACTGTGAAAGCTCTTCCCCATTGCTGCTCCTCTGCACCTTCAGATCATGCAGAGCAGTCAGGGCTGTGGGACAGAGCCAGGGAGGATTTGTGTTTGCCCAGCTCTGGCAGGGCTGGGCAGAGCCTGGGGCAGAGCTGCTGCTCTCAGGAGGCTCCTGGGCCTTTTTGTTAGGGCAGGAAATGCTGTGTGAATTCAGGCTATGACTACAAGCTGACCTTTGGCTCAGGGACCAGGCTCTCCATCCAGCCCAGTGAGTGCTCAGCTCTCCTGTGCCTCCTCTGCCCCAAACCCTTCCCTGTGCCCTGGGGCTCTCTGTGGGCTCTGCTGCTGAGTGAATGACAGAGCAGATGGGCAGCAGAGCACAGAGGCTCCTTCATTCACTGCTGCGGCTGGGAACCTTCAGCACAGGCTCTGAGATGCTGGGGATGCGCAGAAACTGCCCTTGCACAGGGAGCTGCACTGGCAACAAGGGCTCAGGAGTGGATTTTCCCTTCTCCTGGGTACCAGCAGTGCCTCTGAGCCTGTTCAGTCAGACAGCCTTGCCAGGGCTTGGTCCAAAGGCATTTGAGGGCTGACAGGGACATTTTGTGATTGAGTCTGTCCTGAATGATGCTCTGCAGAGAAATCCCCCCTTTCCCTGAGGAAAGGGAGCTGTGCTTTCAGTGTGATCCCACAGACAGCCTGTGGCTGGGGAAACTGAGGTGAAATGTTCAATGTAGTAACTCCGTCTGTTGGAAAATGTCCTGGATAATTCATGCTTTGAATCTGTGCAAGGGACTGGACAAACCCATAGGAAAAACAATTTATTTTCTATGCTTTAAATCCTGGAGAACGGAACTTTCTTTCTTTAGGGTTTTGCTGTATTTTTGGGTCTTTTCTCAATGTCTGGGGCACTCAATATTTGTGGGTTTGATTGCTGCCCCCCAGGGTGGTTTTTGTTGGCTCCTTTCTCACTGTGTGAACAATGCCTACGCATTCACCTTTGGCAAAGGGACAAAGCTGCTTGTGAAACCAAGTAAGAAACAGGTTTATCTGGATTTTCTGATTCATAGTGGGTATTGGGTTTGAACAGCAGAAGAGCTGACAGGGACATTTTGTGATTTAGGTGGGACAGGGTCATTTTTTGATTATACGTTCAATTTTGAGACTATAATATAGATATGAACTAATTAACATGTAAGGCCAAACAAGAAAAGCCATCTCACACATTTAATTCAGGTGAGACAGGGACAATTTGTGATTGAGGGGAGACAGGGACATTTTTCAATGTAAAATGTGAATTTTGAGACTATAGTATAAATAAGAGCTAATAAATATTTAAGACCAAGCAAGAAGTACCATGTCACACATTTAATCCAGGTGAGACAGGGACAATTTGTGATTTAGGTGACACAGGGACAATTTGTGATTTAGGTGACACAGGGACATTTTGTTCTCTGGCTGAGCCTGGAGTGTGGGGCAGGATGGCCCAGCCCAGCATTTGCTGCTTTCCCTTCCTTTCACTGCTTCATTCACCTCTGTTGGGAGAGCCAAAATGTGGCTGGCAGGGCTGGGCAGAGCCTGGGGCAGAGCTGCTGCTCTCAGGAGGCTCCTGGGCCTTTTTGTTAGGGCAGGAAATGCTGTGTGAATTCAGGAACAGGAGCTTATGTCCCTACCTTTGGCTCTGGAACCAGACTCACTGTCAGACCAAGTAAGTCCAGCACGGCTGCTCTGCTTTCTGTGCTTTCTGCTGGGTTGGAGCTCCTTCATTGGGATTTTTACAGGGGCACGTATTTGGCTGTAGTTCAAGAGTAGTCCGAAGTTGCTTTGTTAGAAGGTAATATAGAACTATCTAAACTTATTTTCTGTTGCCACATAATTTATTTTACTTTTCTAACCTATTACTTTTACTTGCTAAAACAGCAACCTGATTGGTCTTTGGCCGTCTCTGGGTGTCCATGGCCAGGGGTGACTTTGATTTCAGGGACTGTCCAAACCAAGGCTCCGTGTTCTGCGTGTGACATTGGGATGATTTTGGGATGATTTTGGGATGCACACCGTGGCCAGTGCAGCCCAGGGATGCACAGGAGCCAGGGCAAGGCTCTGTGTCTCCTCTGCTGCCCCTCTGAGCAATGCCATGGCTGGGAAAAGCCTGAGGGAGAGGTGCTGCTCTACAGATGCTCCTGGGGCTTTTTGTTATAGCAGGAAATGCTGTGTGACAACAGCTACACCAAGCTGACCTTTGGCTCAGGGACCAGGCTCTCCATCCAGCCCAGTGAGTGCTCAGCTCTCTGTGTGTTCTTTGTCCAAAGACCTGCAGTGTCCCCTGCACTGTGTCCCACACATCCTTGCTGTGTCTGAGGCACCTTTGTTAGGGCAGGGAGATTCCAGCTGCCATTTCATTGACTGCAGAAGCTGCAGGGCAGTCTCCGAAATAGAAACCTGTAGGAGATGCCCACTCCTTTAGATTTGGGGAAGGTTTTTGTTAGGGCAGGAAATGCTGTGTGAATACAGGTTACACCAAGCTGACCTTTGGCTCAGGGACCAGGCTCTCCATCCAGCCCAGTGAGTGCTCAGCTCTCCTGTGCCTCCTCTGCCCCAAACCCTTCCCTGTGCCCTGGGGCTCCCTCTGGGCTCTGCTGCTGTGGGAATGACAGAGCAGATGGGCAGCAGAGCACAGAGGCTCCTTCATTCACTGCTGCTGCTGGGAACCTTCAGCACAGGCTCTGAGATGCTGGGAATGCACAGAAACTGCCCTTGCACAGGGAGCTGCACTGGGAACAAGGGCTCAGGGGTGGATTTTCCCTTCTCCTGGGTACCAGCAGTGCCTCTGAGCCTGTTCAGTCTGACAGCTGTGCCAGGGCTTGATCCAAAGGCATTTGTGGGCTGACAGGGACATTTTGTGATTGAGTCTGTCCTGAATGATGCTCTGCAGAGAAATCCCCCCTTTCCCTGAGGAAAGGGAGCTGTGCTTTCAGTGGGATCACACAGACAGCCAGTGGCTTGTGAATTTGGGGTGAAATGTTCAATGTAGTTTCTCTGAGTGTTGGGAAATGTCCTGGATAATTCTTGCTTTGAATCTGTGCAAGGGATTGCACAAACCCATAGGAAAAACAATTTGCTTTCTATGCTTTAAATCCTGGGAAATTGAACTTCTTTTTTTAGGGTTTTGCTGTATTTTTGGGTTTTTTCTCAATGACTGGGGCACTCAGTATTTGTGGGTTTGACTGCTGCCCTCCGGGGTGGTTTTTGTTGGCTCCTTTCTCACTGTGTGTACGATGCCTACAGATTCACCTTTGGCAAAGGCACAAAGCTGCTTGTGAAACTAAGTAAGAAACAGGTTTATCTGGATTTCCCTCATTTATGGTGGGTTTGGGGATTGAGCAGCAGAAGGGCTGACAGGGACAATTTGTGATTTAGGTGAGGCATGGATATTTTTCAATGTATAATCTCAATTGTGAGAATATAATATCGATAAGAGCTACTAAATATTTAAGGCCAAACAACAAATACCATCTCACACATTTAATTCAGGTGAGACAGGGACCTTTTCTGATTTAGGTGACACAGGGACAATTTGTGCTCTGGCTGAGCCTGGAGTGTGGGGCAGGCTGGCCCAGCTCAGCAATTGCTGCTTTCCCTTCCTTTCACTGCTTCATTCTCCTCTGTTGGGAGAGCCAAAATGTGGCTGGCAGGGCTGGGCAGAGCCTGGGGCAGAGCTGCTGCTCTCAGGAGGCTCCTGGGCCTTTTTGTTAGGGCAGGAAATGCTGTGTGAATTCAGGATCAGGAGTTTATGTCCCTACCTTTGGCTCTGGAACCAGACTCACTGTCAGGCCAAGTAAGTCCAGCACTGCTGCTCTGCTTTCTGTGCTTTCTGCTGGGTTGGAGCTCCTTCATTGGGATTTTTAGAGGACCAAGTATTTGGCTGTAATTCAAGAGTAGTCCCAAGTTTCTTGGTTACAAGGTAATATAGAACTTTCTAAACTGATACACAGTTGCCACAGAATTTCTTTTACTTTTGTAACCTATTACTTTTACTTGCTAAAACAGCAACCTGGTTGGTCTTTGGCCATCTCTGGGTGTCCATGGCCAGGGGTGCCTTTGCTCTCAGGGATTGTCCAAATGAAGGCTCCTTGTTCTGCGTGTGACATTGCGATGCTCACAGTGGCCACTGCATCCATTCAGCTGCCATTTCATTGAGTGCAGGTGCTGCAGGGCAGTCTCTGAGATGGAAACCTGCAGGAGATCCCCACTCCTTTAGATTTGGGGAAGGTTTTTGTTAGGGCAGGAAATGCTGTGTGACTTCAGGCTTCAACAAACTGACGTTTGGCTCGGGGACCAGGCTCTCCATCCAGCCCAGTGAGTGCTCAGCTCTCTGTGTGTCCTTTGTCCAAAGCCCTGCAGTGTCCCCTGCACTGTGTCCCACACATCCCTGCTGTGTCTGAGGCACCTTTGTTAGGGCAGGGAGATTCCAGCTGCCATTTCATTGACTGCAGGAGCTGCAGGGCAGGCTCTGAGATGGGAACCTGCAGGAGATCCCCACTCCTTTAGATTTGGGGAAGGTTTTTGTTAGGGCAGGAAATGCTGTGTGAATTCAGGCTATGACTACAAGCTGACCTTTGGCTCTGGGACCAGACTCTCCATCCAGCCCAGTGAGTGCTCAGCTGCTAAAACAAAGAAACAATTCCATTTCCAGAAAGATTCAAACTGTTTTTATTATAGCTTGCATGCTTTTTATAAATTCTTACAAAGCTCATAGATTTATACTTTACTCATTGGTCAGCAGAGACAAACAAAATGCTCATTGGAATAGACAGTTGCAGGTTTCTCTTATTTATCCTTCTTTCTTGCTTGGTTTCTTGTGTTCTGTGTCTGTGTCCTGGGTTTCCTACCTTGGTTGCAAAGTCTTTCAGGGGTAAACATGGATCCTCTTCTCAAACTCCTCTCTGGCTCACAGAAGTCACTGTGAATCCTCTTCCCCATTGCTGCTCCTCTGCACCTTCAGATCATGCAGAGCAGTCAGGGCTGTGGGACAGAGGCAGGGAGGATTTGTGTTTGCCCAGCTCTGGCAGGGCTGGGCAGAGCCTGGGGCAGAGCTGCTGCTCTCAGGAGGCTCCTGGGCCTTTTTGTTAGGGCAGGAAATGCTGTGTGAATTCAGGAACAGGAGCTTATGCCCCTACCTTTGGCTCTGGAACCAGACTCACTGTCAGGCCAAGTAAGTCCGGCACTGCTGCTCTGCTTTCTGTGCTTTCTGCTGCGTTGGAGCTCCTTCATTGGGATTTTTAAAGGAGCAAGTATTTGGCTGTAGTTCAAGAGTAGTCCCAAGTTTCTTGGTTACAAGGTAATATAGAACTTTCTAAACTGATACACAGTTGCCACAGAATTTCTTTTACTTTTGTAACCTATTAACTTTACTTGCTAAAACAGCAACCTGATTGGTCTTTGGCCATCTCTGGGTGTCCCTGGCCAGGGGTGACTTTGCTTTCAGGGTCTGTCCAAACCAAGGCTCCTTGTTCTGCGTGTGACATTGGGATGATTTTGGGATGATTTTGGGATGCACACCGTGGCCAGTGCAGCCCAGGGATGCACAGGAGCCAGGGCAAGGCTCTGTGTCCCCTCTGCTGCCCCTGTGAGCCAGGCCATGGCTGGGAAAAGACTGGGAGAGAGGGGCTGTTGCTCTGCAGGTGCTGGTTGGGCTTTTTGTTAGGGCAGGAAATGCTGTGTGACAGCAGCTACACCAAGCTGACCTTTGGCTCAGGGACCAGACTCTCCATCCAGCCCAGTGAGTGCTCAGCTCTCTCTGTGTCCTTTGTCCAAAGACCTGCAGTGTCCCCTGCACTGTGTCCCACACATCCCTGCTGTGTCTGAGGCACCTTTGTTAGGGCAGGGAGATTCCAGCTGCCATTTCATTGACTGCAGGAGCTGCAGGGCAGGCTCTGAGATGGGAACCTGCAGGAGATCCCCACTCCTTTAGATGTGAGGAAGGTTTTTGTTAGGGCAGGAAATGCTGTGTGAATTCAGGATCTGGCTATGGCAAGCTGACCTTTGGCTCAGGGACCAGACTCTCCATCCAGCCCAGTGAGTGCTCACCTGACAAAAAAAAGCAACAAATTCAATTTTCAGAAGGGTTCAACCTGTTTATATTATGGCCTGCATGTTTCTTATACGTTCTTATAAAGTCCATAAGTTTATATGTTACTCATTGGTCATGAGAGACAAAGTTCTCATTGGAGCAGGCCAGTGCAGGTTTCTCTAGTTTTATCCTTCTGTGTTTCTTGGTTTCTTGTGTTTTGTGCCCATGTATTGGTATTCCTACCTTGGTAGGAAATTCCTTCAGGGGTAAACATGGATCCTCTTCTCAAACTCCTCTCAGGCTCACAGAAGTCACTGTGAATCCTCTTCCCCATTGCTGCTCCTCTGCACCTTCAGATCATGCAGAGCAGTCAGGGCTGTGGGACAGAGGCAGGGAGGATTTGTGTTTGCCCAGCTCTGGCAGGGCTGGGCAGAGCCTGGGGCAGAGCTGCTGCTCTCAGGAGGCTCCTGGGCCTTTTTGTTAGGGCAGGAAATGCTGTGTGAATTCAGGCTATGGCAACACCAAGCTGACCTTTGGCTCAGGGACCAGGCTCTCCATCCAGCCCAGTGAGTTCTCAGCTATTTTATTTGTGGGGTGCCCTGATGGAGGAAGGAATGATGAATCTGATTCCATGTTCTCAGAAGTCTAATTTATTTTTTATGATACTATATTATATTAAAGAAGGCTATACTAAACAATACTAAACAGTACAGAAAGGATACTTACTGAATGCTGAAAAGATAATAATGAAAATTTGAGACTCTCCCGAGTCCCAACACAGCTTGGCCCCAATTGGCCAAAGAGGGAAAACATCTCACCCCAGAATCCAATGAAACCATCACCTGTGTGTAAACAATCTCCAAACACATTCCACAGGAGCAAAACACAGGAGAAGCAAACCAGATAATCATTGTTTTCCTTTTTCTCTGAGGCTTTTCTCAGAAAAATCCTAAGCAAAGGGATTTTTCAGAGAATGTGAATTCCACAAGCAGCTTTTTGGGAAAGCCTTCCCATGGCTGGCACTTGTCTCTCATGGCTGCCCACAATTCAGAAAGGCAAAGGGAACTGCTGCTTTTCAGGCAGGAGCTGGGAACAGATGTTGCCTCGTGCAGGGAATGGAGCCTGGTGTGTCAGGAAGCTTTGCTGGTGCCTGGAATTGCAGGTGCTCTGTGCTTGAGATCAGGTGCAGGGCTGGCAGAGGAGTTTTTGCAAGGAAATGTGCCAGGGTGTAAATGTGGCAGCCAGAGTCATTTTTGGCAAGGGGACAGTGCTTTCAGTCCTGCCAGGTGAGCAAGCCCTTGGCCTGGGAAGGGGAATTGCTTCATTTGCTTTTCTGTTCTTGGTTGTTTGGAGTGGCGCAGCTTTGGGAAGCACAATGTTGGCAGCCCTGCCCTGGGTTTGGGTTTCCCACATGGGCCAAAATTGGGATGAGCCAGACTTGTCTGCCTTTTTCCCCTTGTCATTGTCTGTCTTGTAGAAAGGGCAAAAAAAATATCCATATGACATAGATAATAATTGTAACATTTCCTGGTTTATAAGCAGCAGAGGATTGCATCTTTCAAAGTCACAGAATGGTAGAAATTAGAAATGGAAAAGGTCATCCAGTCAACTTTGCTCACAACGTAAAATCCAGCCATACACAGCATCTTTCAGGCCTTTATCTGATTTAATTTTAAGTAATTTTTAAGTGGCTTTTAAAATATTTTAAGTGGCTTTTAAAGTACATTTTAAGTGGCTTTTATCATTTGCCATTGGAAGCTATCTTTAGTGTTTTGTGTGCTGTGGATGAGGAGGATTTTCCTTGCTGGAACACCCCTGGCACTGCCCAGGTGCCTCCTGGAGCTGGGATTTGGGCTGCTGGCAAGGTGCCCTGTGCCAGGGGATTCTTCCCTTCCCTCTGTCATTGCAGGGCAAGCAGCCTTTGGAGCAGGGATCCCAAATTTCCCCCTGGTAACTGAGGGGGAGCTTCTCCCCATCTCTGCCCGGTTTGGTGACCCCAATCCAGTGCAGCTCTCCCAGGCATTGAACAGAGAATTAGGATTTGGGCAAAGAGAAGCCAGAGGAGATCTCTGGAAATCTGCTCAGAGCCCCTGGCAGGGGCAGCCCCAGGGCTGAGGGGACCCCAGCCCATTTTGTAATGAGCTCCCACACTGTGTGACCAGTGCAAACTGGGGGAAACTGATCTGGGGGAGTGGAACCAGACTTGTCATTGCCCCAGGTGAGTTGTCTCCCCTCTGAGCCAAGCTGGACCCAACAATGTTGACTTGGAGCCAGACAATGCTGAGCTGCACCAAGTACGGTGGATTTGTGGAGAAATTTGGGGTGGTTTTGGTGTTTTGAGGGAATAAGTGGGAGACTTTGTGCTTGTCCAGTGTGTTCTGGAAACGCGGCAGTGCTGGGGAAAAGAATTATTGCAAAAAGTGACAACATGTTGGTGAAATGCAAGAGCAGGGATGTGTGAGACTAAATAGGATTTCTGAGATTTGGGACACTGAGATTTTCAGCCCACTCAAAAATAGGGGTAATGTTTGCAAAGAGGAGCAAAATGCAGTTCAGGCTGTTGCAGCAGCTCCAGCAGTGATCTCTGGGTTACTGCTGGGAGCTGCAGAACTGGAGACACAACCCAGAGAGAGAAATGGGAATGGCACGAACTGTGGGTGTTTCCTGTTAATTTTGGGGATGGGGAGGAGGTGTTTGGGCACTCCCTGCTAAATTTCATGGTTTAGGGGTGAACGTGGCACTGCTGGGGTATGGGTTGGACTTCATGGTCTTGGAGGGCTTTTCCAACCTTGTGGTGATGTTCACAGAGGTCCCAGGATGAGGGAAAAGATGAGAATCTTGACTCCATGTTTCAGAAGGCTGATTTATTATTTTATTATATATATTGTATTAAAAGAAAATTATATACTAAATATATAGTAAATAATAGAAGAAAGGATTTAATCAGAATGCTTGCAAGGAAAGGAATAGAAAGGAATAATAATAATAAAATCTTGTGACTGACCAGAAAATCCAAGACAGCTGACTGTGATTGGCCCTTAATTAGAAACAACCTCATGAGACCAATCACAGATGCACCTGTTGCATTCCACACCAGCAAATAATGATTGTTTACATTTCCTTTCTGAGGCCTCTCAGCTTCTCAGGAGGAAAAATCCTAGCAAAGGATTTTTTCAGAAAATATGTCTGTGACACCACCTGAACGACTTTGCTTGAGATCAGGTGCAGGGCTGGCAGAGGAGTTTTTGCAAGGAAATGTGTCAGGGTGTAAATGTGGCAGCCAGAGTCATTTTTGGCAAGGGGACAGTGCTTTCAGTCCTGCCAGGTGAGCAAGCCCTTGGCCTGAGATGTGGAATTGCTTCGTTTCTCTCTTACTCTTGGATTTTTTGGAGTGGCACAGCTTTGGGAAGCACAATGTTGGCAGCCCTGCCCTGGATTTGGGTTTCCCACGTGGGCCAAAATTGGAGACTGGGAGGATGTGTTTGGACACTCCTTGCTAAATTTCATAGTTTAGGTGTGAACAAGGAATTGCTGGGGTATGGGTTGGACTTCATGGTCTTCAGGTCCAAAAAGTTGAGGTTTTGGTTACAATGCATTATATAATTTTCTTGGCTGAGCATCTTCATACAGTAGAACCAATCTATACCTTAACTATTGCCTATAGCCTGTCATAACTACTGTAGTTACCATATTCATCTTACTCTTCTCCAGTCACTAAAAGTCAGTACATTACAGTTTAAGCCAGAAGTTGTTTTTCAGTTTTCTTGCAGTGGAAAATTCTGAGACCTTTTTTCTACTTGCAACATTTGCTGACTTGTTTGCCTGTGATATCTTTGTGCTTGGTAAAAACATTTTCTTGTTTGGGGTGGGTTTATCCGTTGCTCTAAGTCATAAAAACCCTTTCTAACTAACACACCCTTTGCCTCCTTGGTTATCCAGTAAAACTGGCTCAGCAATTCTTCTCTTCTCTATCAAAACTTGCTGGGTGCAACCAGGTGGGATTGGGCTCTGCTCCAAGGTGACCACTGACAGAAGCAGGACACAGAGCCTTAAGCTGCACCAGGAGAAGTTCAGGTTGGACATCAGCAAAAAAATTCTTCACTGAAAGAAGAAAAATTCTTCACTGATTAGACACAGGAATTGTCTGCCCAGGGAGGGGATGGTGTCACCATCCCTGGAGGGTTTAACAAAGCCTGGATGGGCACTCAGTACCAGGGTTTAGTCCATGAGGAGGTGTTGGGTCACAGGTTGGACTTGATGATCTCAAAGCTCTTTCCCAACCTCATTTATTCTGTCATTCTGTGAGCTGCTCCCAACAAAACCTTGCCATGTTCTGCAGCCTTCACCCAGCACACAGCCAGCCCAGGGCACCATTTTGCAAAGGGCTGTGTCACAGTGTAATTCTGGGGGTTATGGCAAGTTTACCTTTGGAGCAGGAACCAAACTGGTGGTTTATCCAGGTATGTCTGAATTCAGGTAGAATTCATCATAGAATTAATGTAGAATTCACATAGAATTCGGGTAGAAGTTCTTCTTTCTGTGCACAAATTATTTTGCCTATTTTGCCAATATTTTAGCAAAAGGACAATGCATTTTCCATTGGTATTAAGTGATTTCCATGGCTGCAAGGATATTCTACCCTCTCTGTTCCTGAGAATGAACATGGCAGAAGTTTTACCTGTGCAAGACGATTTCTCTTGGAAATTCAACAGGATTTGGGCTTCTACATTAATCTCCTCAAGCAGAGAAGAGAAATGGTGAAAGCCAGCACAGCCCAGCAAAATGCAATGGGGTGAAGCTGGTTTCAGAGCGTGGTATCACCATCCCTGGAGGGCTTAACAAAGCCTGGATGGGCACTCAGTGCCAGGGTTTAGTCCATGAGGAGGTGTTGGGTCACAGGTTGGACTTGATGATCTCAAAGCTCTTTCCCAACCTCATTTATTCTGTCATTCTGGGAGCTGCTCCCAACAAAACCTTTCCATGTTCT
The DNA here is from genome assembly GCF_047830755.1 of Zonotrichia albicollis. Classification (NCBI taxonomy): domain Eukaryota; kingdom Metazoa; phylum Chordata; class Aves; order Passeriformes; family Passerellidae; genus Zonotrichia; species Zonotrichia albicollis. The sequence goes on along the minus strand of NC_133841.1, from coordinate 3,883,611 downwards.
GCAGCCTTCACCCAGCACACAGCCAGCCCAGGGCACCATTTTGCAAAGGGCTGTGTCACAGTGTAATTCTGCCGGTTATGGCAAGTTTACCTTTGGAGCTGGAACCAAACTGGTGGTTTCTCCAGGTATGTCTGAATTCAGGTACAATTCATAGTAGAATTCATGTAGAATTCATGTAGATTTCACTTAGAATTCAGGTAGAATAAGCTCTTCTTTCTGTGCACAGATTATTTTGCCTATTTTGCCAATATTTTAGTAACAGGACAATGAATTTTCAGTTGATGTTCTGAGCAAGTGGTTCCCATGGCTGCAAGGATATTCTCCCCTCCTTTTTTCTGAGAATTAACATGGCAGAGGTTTTACATGAGCAAGAGGATTTCTCTTGGAAATTCAACAGGATTTGGGCTCCTCAAGCAGAGGAGATGTGAGATGGTGAAAGCCAGCATAGAGCAGCAAAATGCAGAGGGGTGAAGCTGGTTTCAGAGGATGGTCTCACCATCCCTGGAGGGTTTAACACAGCCTGGAAGGGCAATCAGTGCCAGGGTTTAGTCCATGAGGAGATGTTGGGTCACAGGTTGGACTTGATGACCTCAAAGGTCTTTTCCAACCTCATTTATTCTGTCATTCTGTGAGCTGCTCCCAACAAAACCTTGCCATGTTCTGCAGCCTTCATCCAGCACACAGGCAGCCCAGGGCACCATTTTGCAAAGGGCTGTGCCACAGTGTAATTCTGGGGGTTATGGCAAACTTACCTTTGGGGCTGGAACCAAACTGGTGGTTTCTCCAGGTATGTCTGAATTCCGGTAGAATTAAGGCAGAATAAGATCTTCTATCAGCTGACAACTTATTTTGCCTATTTTGCCGCCCCAACATATTTTAGCAACAGGATAATGAATTTTCAGTTGGTATTCAGAGCAAGTGATTTCCATGGCTGCAAGGATATTTTCCCATCCCTGTTCCTGAGAATGAACATGGCAGAGGTTTTACATGTGCTAGAGGATTTCTCTTGGAAATTCAACAAGATTTGGGCTCCTCAAGCAGAGGAGAAGTGCAATGGTGAAAATCAGCAAAGACCAGCAAAATGCAATGGGGTGAAGCTGGTTTCAGAGGATGGTCTCACCATCCCTGGAGGGTTTAACAAAGCCTGGATGGGCAATCAGTGCCAGGGTTTAGTCCAATGAGAAGATGTTGGGTCACAGGTTGGACTTGATGATCTCAAAGCTCTTTCCCAACCTCATTTATTCTGTCATTCTGTGAGCTGCTCCCAACAAAACCTTGCCATGTTCTGCAGCCTTCACCCAGCACACAGCCAGCCCAGGGCACCATTTTGCAAAGGGCTGTGCCACAGTGTAATTCTGGGGGTTTTGGCAAACTTACCTTTGGGGCTGGAACCAAACTGGTGGTTTATCCAGGTATGTCTGAATTCAGGTACAATTCACGTAGAATTTGGGTAGAAGTTCTTCTTTCAGCTGACAAATTATTTTGCCTATTTTGCCACCCCACAATACTTTAGCAACAGGATAATGAATTTTCAGTTGGTGTTCAGAGCAAGCGATTTCCATGGCTGCAAGGATATTCTCCCCTCCTTGTTTCTCAGAATGAACATAGCAGAGGTTTTACATGTGCAAGAGGATTTCTCTTGGAAATTCAACAGGATTTGGGCTCCTCAAGCAGAGGAGAAGTGAAATATTGAAAACCAGCAAAGACCAGGACAATGCAGAGGGGTGAAGCTGGTTTCAGAGGGTGGTGTCACCATCCCTGGAGGGTTTAACAAAGCCTGGATGGGCACCCAGTGCCAGGGTTTTGTCCAATGAGGAGATGTTGGGTCACAGGTTGGACTTGATGATCTCAAAGATCTTTTCCAACCTCATTTATTCTGTCATTCTGTGAGCTGCTCCCAACAAAACCTTGCCATGTTCTGCAGCCTTCACCCAGCACACAGCCAGCCCAGGGCACCATTTTGCAAAGGGCTGTGCCACAGTGTAATACTGGGGGTTATGGCAAGCTTACCTTTGGAGGTGGAACCAAACTGGTGGTTTCTCCAGGTATGTCTGAATTCAGGTAGAATTCATCGTAGAATTCATGTAGAATTCAGGTAGAGTAAGTTCTTCTTTCTGCTCAAAAATTATTTTGCCTATTTCGCTGCCCCACAATATTTTAGCAACAGGACAAGTAATTTTCAGTTGGTATTCAGAGCAAGTGATTTCCTTGGCTGCAAGGATATTCTCCCCTCTCTGTTCCTGAGAATGAACATGGCAGAGGTTTTACATGTGCAAGAGGATTTGTCTTGGGAATTCAACAGGTTTTGGGCTCCTCAAGCAGAAGAGAAGTGAAATGGTGAAAATCAGCAAAGACCAGCAAAATGCAATGGGGTGAATCTGGTTTCCGAGTGGTGTCACCATCCCTGGAGGGTTTAACAAAACCTGGATGAGCACCCAGTGCCAGGGTTTAGTCCATGAGGAGATGTTGGGTCACAGGTTGGACTTGATGGCCTCAAAGGTCTTTTCCAACCTCATTTATTCTGTCAATCTGTGAGCTGCTCCCAACAAAACCTTGCCATGTTCTGCAGCCTTCACCCAGCACACAGCCAGCCCAGGGCACCATTTTGCAAAGGGCTGTGTCACAGTGTAATTCTGGGAGTTATGGCAAGTTTACCTTTGGGGCTGGAACCAAACTGGTGGTTTATCCAGGTATGTCTGAATTCAGGTACAATTCATAGTAGAATTCATGTAGAATTCATGTAGATTTCACTTAGAATTCAGGTAGAATAAGTTCTTCTTTCTGTGCACAGATTATTTTGCCTATTTTGCCAATATTTTAGCAACAGGACAATGAATTTTCAGTTGATGTTCAGAGCAAGTGGTTACCATGGCTGCAAGGATATTCTCCCCTCCTTTTTTCTGAGAATGAACATAGCAGAGGTTTTACATGTGCAAGAGGATTTCTCTTGGAAATTCAACAGGATTTGGGCTCCTCAAGCAGAGGAGATGTGAGATGGTGAAAGCCAGCATAGAGCAGCAAAATGCAGAGGGGTGAAGCTGGTTTCAGAGGGTGGTCTCACCATCCCTGGAGGGTTTAACAAAGCCTGGATGGGCACTCAGTGCCAGGGTTTAGTCCATGAGGAGATGTTGGGTCACAGGTTGGACTTGATGATCTCAAAGCTCTTTCCCAACCTCATTTATTCTGTCATTCCGTGAGCTGCTCCCAACAAAACCTTGCCATGTTCTGCAGCCTTCACCCAGCACACAGCCAGCCCAGGGCACCATTTTGCAAAGGGCTGTGTCACAGTGTAATTCTGGGGGTTTTGGCAAGCTTACCTTTGGAACTGGAACCAAACTGGTGGTTTCTCCAGGTATGTTTGAATTCAGGTAGAATTCAGGTAGAGTAAGTTCTTCTTTCTGCTCACAAATTATTTTGACTTTTTTGCCACCTCACAATGTTTTAGCAACAGGACAATGAATTTTCAATTGGTATTAAATGATTTCCATGGCTGCAAGGATATTCTCCCCTCTCTGTTCCTGAGAATGAACATGGAAGAGGTTTTACATGTGCAAGAGGATTTCTCTTGGAAATTCAACAGGATTTGGGCTCCTACATCAATCTCCTCAAGCAGAGAAGAGAAATTATGAAAACTAGCAAAGCCCAGCAAAATGCAATGGGGTGAAGCTCGTTTCAGAGGGTGGTGTCACCATCCCTGGAGGGTTTAACAAAGCCTGGATGGGCGCTCAGTACCAGGGTTTAGTCCATGAGGAGATGTTGGGTCACAGGTTGGACTTGATGATCTCAAAGCTCTTTCCCAACCTCATTTATTCTGTCATTCTGTGAGCTGCTCCCAACAAAACCTTGCCATGTTCTGCAGCCTTCACCCAGCACACAGCCAGCCCAGGGCACCATTTTGCAAAGGGCTGTGTCACAGTGTAATTCTGGGAGTTATGGCAAGTTTACCTTTGGGGCTGGAACCAAACTGGTGGTTTCTCCAGGTATGTCTGAATTCAGGTAGAATTCACATAGAATTTGGGTAGAAGTTCTTCTTTCTGCTCACAAATTATTTTGCCTATTTTGCCAATATTTTAGCAACAGGACAATGAATTTTCAGTTGGTATTCAGAGCAAGTGATTTCTCCAGGTATGTCTGAATTCAGGTAGAATTCAGGTAGAGTAAGTTCTTCTTTCTGCTCACAAATTATTTTGCCTATTTTGCCACCTCACAATATTTTAGCAACAGGACAATGAATTTTCAATTGGTATTAAGTGATTTCCATGGCTGCAAGGATATTCTCCCCTCTCTGTTCCTGAGAATGAACATGGCAGAGGTTTTACATGTGCAAGAGGATTTGTCTTGGGAATTCAACAGGATTTGGGCTCCTCTAGCAGAGGTGAATTGAAATGGTGAAAGCCAGCACAGACCAGCAAAATGCCGAGGGTGAAGCTGGTTTCAGAGGGTGGTATCAGCATCCCTGGAGGGTTTAACAAAGCCTGGATGGGCACTCAGTACCAGGGTTTAGTCCATGAGGAGATGTTGGGTCACAGGTTGGACTTGATGATCTCAAAGCTCTTTTCCAACCTCATTTATTCTGTCATTCCGTGAGCTGCTCCCAACAAAACCTTGCCATGTTCTGCAGCCTTCACCCAGCACACAGCCAGCCCAGGGCACCATTTTGCAAAGGGCTGTGCCACAGTGTAATTCTGGGGGTTATGGCAAGCTTACCTTTGGAGGTGGAACCAAACTGGTGGTTTCTCCAGGTATGTCTGAATCCTAGTAGAATTCAGGTAGAGTAAGTTCTTCTTTCAGCTCACAAATTATTTTGACTGTTTTGCAACCTCACAATATTTTAGCAACAGGACAATTAATTTTCGCATGGTATTAAGAGCAAGTGATTTCCATGGCTGCAAGGATATTTTCCCCTCTCTGTTCCTGAGAATGAACATGGAAGAGGTTTTACATGTGCTAGAGGATTTGTCTTGGAAATTCAACAAGATTTGGGCTTCTACATTAATCTTCTCAAGCAGAGAAGAGAAATTATGAAAACTAGCAAAGACCAGCAAAATGCCGAGGGTGAAGCTGGTTTCCGAGTGGTGTCACCATCCCTGGAGGGTTTAACAAAGCCTGGATGGGCGCTCAGTACCAGGGTTTAGTCCATGAGGAGATGTTGGGTCACAGGTTGGACTTGATGATCTCAAAGCTCTTTCCCAACCTCATTTATTCTGTCATTCTGTGAGCTGCTCCCAGCAAAACCTTGCCATGTTCTGCAGCCTTCACCCAGCACACAGCCAGCCCAGGGCACCATTCTGCAAAGGGCTGTGCCACAGTGTAATTCTGGGGGTTATGGCAAGTTTACCTTTGGGGCTGGAACCAAACTGGTGGTTTATCCAGGTATGTCTGAATTCAAGTACAATTCATAGTAGAATTAATGTAGAATTCATGTAGATTTCACTTAGAATTCAGGTAGAATAAGTTCTTCTTTCTGTGCACAGATTATTTTGCCTATTTTGCCAATATTTTAGCAACAGGACAATGAATTTTCAGTTGATGTTCAGAGCAAGTGGTTACCATGGCTGCAAGGATATTCTCCCCTCCTTTTTTCTGAGAATTAACATAGCAGAGGTTTTACATGTGCAAGAGCATTTGTCTTGGAAATTCAACAGGATTTGGGCTCCTCAAGCAGAGGAGAAGTGAAATGGTGAAAATCAGCAAAGACCAGCAAAATGCCGAGGGTGAAGCTGGTTTCAGAGGGTGGTGTCACCATCCCTGGAGGGTTTAACAAAGCCTGGATGGGCACTCAGTGCCAGGGTTTAGTCCATGAGGAGATGTTGGGTCACAGGTTGGACTTGATGATCTCAAAGCTCTTTCCCAGCCTCATTTATTCTGTCATTCTGTGAGCTGCTCCCAACAAAACCTTGCCGTGTTCTGCAGCCTTCACCCAGCACACAGCCAGCCCAGGGCACCATTTTGCAAAGGGCTGTGTCACAGTGTAATTCTGGGGGTTATGGCAAGTTTACCTTTGGAGCTGGAACCAAACTGGTGGTTTCTCCAGGTATGTTTGAATTCAGGTAGAATTCAGGTAGAGTAAGTTCTTCTTTCTGCTCACAAATTATTTTGACTATTTTGCCACCTCACAATGTTTTAGCAAAAGGACAATGAATTTTCAATTGGTATTAAATGATTTCCATGGCTGCAAGGATATTCTACCCTCTCTGTTCCTGAGAATGAACATGGCAGAGGTTTTACATGTGCAAGAGGATTTGTCTTGGGAATTCAACAGGATTTGGGCTCCTACATCAATCTCCTCAAGCAGAGAAGAGAAATGGTGAGAGCCAGCACAGCCCAGCAAAATGCAGAGGGTGAAGCTGGTTTCAGAGGGTGGTATCACCATCACTGGAGGGTTTAACAAAGCCTGGATGGGCACTCAGTACCAGGGTTTTGTCCATGAGGAGATGTTGGGTCACAGGTTGGACTTGACGATTTCAAAGGTCTTTTCCAACCTCATTTATTCTGCCATTCCGTGAGCTGCTCCCAACAAAACCTTGCCATGTTCTGCAGCCTTCACCCAGCACACAGCCAGCCCAGGGCACCATTTTGCAAAGGGCTGTGCCACAGTGTAATTCTGGGAATTATGGCAAGTTTACCTTTGGGGCTGGAACCAAACTGGTGGTTTCTCCAGGTATGTCTGAATTCAGGTAGAATTGAGGTAGAATTCACATAGAATTTGGGTAGAGTAAGTTCTTCTTTCAGCTCACAAATTATTTTGCCTATTTTGCCAATATTTTAGCAACAGGACAATCAATTTTCTGTTGGTATTCAGAGCAAGTGATTTCCATGGCTGCAAGGATATTTTCCCATCCCTGTTCCTGAGAATGAACATGGCAGAGGTTTTACATGTGCAAGAGGATTTGTCTTGGGAATTCAACAGGATTTGGGCTCCTCAAGCAGAGGTGAATTGAAATGGTGAAAGCCAGCACAGATCAGCAACATGCAGAGGGATGAAGCTGGTTTCATAAAGCTGTAGGAGGAAAAAAGGACTTTTCTTGTATGTGGATAGAAATACTTGGAGATAACCAGACTCATAATTGTATTTGGACATAAAAAATGCACATACTGGGTCAGTGCTGTGGAGATCCTTGATCTGTAACAGTGGAGGTGGGTTTCCGCTTATAAACAGAATATAAAGAGAATATAATGATATAAACATAAGGCAGGGAGCTCAGGGATGACACCAAGTTGATGTCACAGCCAGCTTGTGTTGATTTACTTTGTCCTACAACATCCAGGTTGAGCTTGGAGCACATTAGAAATGAGAATCTGGAACTGGTAGAGAACAGCCAGACCAGCCTTAAAACTGAGGGTGGGAGAAATATTTGGATAGAGGGGAAATAGGGCAAGAAGCAAAGTTAATTACTGAAGGATGGAAAGGTGATCCTTACCTCATACATTTCTTCTGAAGAAAAAAGGATCGATAGAAGAGTGTGCTTTGACTGTGACTGCCACAAATATATGGAAAAAATCTGCCCAAACTCCTACATGTCTTGTTTGAAACTCTGTGTAAAAGGGAAAGTCACACCTGCCAAGATATTGATATTTGTTGTAAATGTACCAAATTTTCCAAATTTCTTTAGAATTATATTTAGGGTTGTTTAGTATCTAAATTGAGTGAGTTAACACCTGAAAAGTAATGGTTCCATTTTTTAAAATGGTAGTGATTCTTAAGATAATTTCAACATTATTTTATTCCTAAAGTTAAAAAACAGAAATATAGGGAAATAATTCCTTCTGGAAAACTGTGAGGAAAATAATTTTATTTTAAATTACCCTCCTGACCCTCTTCAAAAACATCTGAGAGAAATGAGAGTCTCAAGTTTATATGGAGCCATCAGCAAGCTGAAGGGGCTATAAATCAGAGCTCTGAGTTCATGTAAGTGTCTCCAGATTTACCATTGTGGTAAATTTACCATAGATTTACCATTATTTACCATATCTGTGTCCAGTTGCTCCAGATCTTGCTCTGGTCCCACTGAAGGAACGTTCCTAACACATCCTGAAACCTCAGGGTTCAGTGGCAGAATGAGCACTGAAATTGCTCAAAGAAATTGCTCCCCAAAAAGAGCTTTCTACTCAAAAACTAAATGGCAGCTTTATTGGAATCACTCTTGACTAATTCAGGTGGCAAAAATAAAATTAAGAGAATGGGATGATGGAGGCTGCCAGTCCCTAGGGGAGCCGTGCAGTAAAATAATTAAATAAATAAACAAAATTTTGTAAATAATTTTTTTTTTGTAAATAAATTAATTTTTGAGAGAGGAATCTGACTGGCAGAATAAATCAATGAGGAATAAGATGGAGAATAGGAGTTGTAGTGCAGGTGGCTGTCTGGAAACAACGGGACAAATATGAGAGGAATATTAAGAAGAGTGTGTTTGGGAGTGCAAAATGCAAAGTACAATAAAAGAAATTCAATAGGCGGAAAAGTCCCAGGTAAATGGATCTGTGTGTTCATAGAGATAAACAGGATTTTTTTATGGAGTATTTAATTGCTGAAGGATCCTTTCAGTGCTGCTGTGGATATTGTAGAGGTGTTTGCTATTGTGTAACTCTGGGAGTAATTACAAATTCACATTTGGATCTGGGACGAGACTTCTGGTTTTGCCAGGTACATTTACACTGATTGTTTTACTAATTTTTTTTTTTTTACCCTGATTATTTTTTACGAATTTTCAAGTTTGTTAATACACACCAAGATCTGGGCAATGGCAGCTGTCAAGGGCATTGCCACCTCTACTTGGGCACCATCTAAACCTCAGGAGAACATTGCTATGATGTCTCCTGCTGCTCCTTCAATGTTAACAAAATATTTTGGGCGTTAGAAGGAGCAATTCTGCCCATCTAATCCACTCTCTGAGATGGATTAACCCAGCTGTGTGACATTTTAAGAACAAAAAGACTTCAAGTGGCTGCTCATGAACCTCCTGAGAACCTTTGTAATTTTCACACCTGGAAGACATCCTTCAGTAAAGATGAAATTGGGCAGCATGGAAAGCTCAGAGCATCATTATTTGCCTCTCACTTTGCTGTAAATAGAGGTGATAAATAGACGTGATAAATAAAAGTGATAAATAGAAGTGATAGATAAACAGCATCTCCAGCCTGTGCTGGAAATGCTGTTTATTTATCACGTCTATTTATCACCTCATCAAGCCAGAATAACAGGTCACAGGGCTGTGGTTAAAGTCGATGTATTTTACCAAAATTGTCTCAAACCTTCATAGCAGTGGGCAAACAAACCAAGGAACTTACAGGAACTGCAGCACCAGAGCAGAGGCAGCCACCACTCTGAGTAAGAACAGGAAATTAATATTTTGCAAAAAGAGCTGAGGCTTCCTGCGAAAAACAGCCTTTATTGTTTTGTGTGTTCAAGATCAAAGCATTGCACAGATTGAAAAGCAGAAAAACACCCTAATTTGGAGTGAGGTAGATATTTATCTCTTCAGAAAGCACAGTGCTCATGATGAGAGAGAAAGAGAGCAGCTTGACAAATTCCTCCTCTTCTGTTTCATTTCCACGTGCCCCATGGCAGTGATCTACCCTGGCTCATCTGTGTTTTTATACAGGGATATAAATATACATCTGTATTTTATCATCAAGCTTTTTAGCAGCTCCTGCCTTCCTCTCCCTAACAAACAGTCAAAAAATTGCCAAAAACCAAAGGGAGCAGGGGAGGTGAGGGAGTCCCAGCAGAAATCAGGCTGGGATGATTTTTAGGGCATGATTTAGACTCTCATCAGGCCATGGTGACAGTTTAAATCATGGCCTAAAATCATCCCTTAATCATTCCTGGCCTTTTCAGATGTTCAGAACAGGGATTCTGTTTGGCCTCTGTGTCTGCCACGCAATAGGAGTGTCACAGACATCTTTTATGGAAAATCCTTTCCTTAGGATTTTTTCCTCCTGAGAAGCTGGGAGGCCTCAGGAACAAAATGTAAACAATGGTTATCTGCTGCTGTGGAATGCAACAAGTAAATCTGTGATTGGTCTCATGTGTTGTTTCTAATTAATGGTCAGTCACACTCAGCTGGGTCGGGCTCTGTCTGAGACACAAACCTTTGTTATCATTCTTTCTTTTTCTATTCTTAGCCAGCCTTCTGATGAAATCCTTTCTTCTATTCTTTTAGTATAGTTTTAATGTAATAGATATCATAAAATAATAAATCAGCCTTCTGAAACATGGAGTCAGATCCTCATCTCTTCCCTCATCCTTGGACCCCTGTGAACACGGTCACACAGAAGCAGTTTCTGCATCATCTGCTGCAGAAGTTTTGGTTCTCCAAAGGTGTCCTGGCACAAAATCCCAATGATCAGGCACTTCCCACTGCAATAATGGAGAATCCTGCATTTCCAAGTGTCTCTATGTAAGACTGCAGGAAATATGGATGTGTAATCTGACCTAAATCTTCTTTTCTCCTCTCTGCAGAAGTCACTCCATCTCCCTCCGTCTACAGGCTGACCTCCAAAGATGCCCAGGGCCTGGAGATGTGCCTCATCACAGATTACTCCCCTGAGAAGCTCACTCTGAGCTCAGCAGAGCAGCACACATCTGCTGTGGTGGGGGTGGCCACGGATGGGGACAGCGAGGAGTCCAGCTACCTGTCCACCTACTGGGCCACAAGTGACCACCTGCACTGTGCTGCCAGCCACGAGGGCTTTGGAGAGCTGGAGGGAGAGGACCCTGAGAGTGGTAAGGGCATTTCTGGGGCTGTCACCAGGGTTGGAGGTGCTCTGGGTGCTCCACTGTTGTCCCACGGGACAGAGGAATGTTGTGTCGCAGACATCTTTTATGGAAAATCCTTTCCTTGGGATTTTTCCTCCTGAGAAGCTGAGAGGCCTCAGAAACAAAATGTAGACAATGGTTATCTGCTGCTGTGGAATGCAACAGGTGCATCTGTGATTGGTCTCATGGGGTTGTCTCTAATTAATGGCCAATTACAGTCAGCTGGCTCAGACAGAGAGTCTGAGCCACAAGCCTTTGTTATCATTCTTTCTTTTTCTATTCTTAGCCAGCCTTCTGATGAAACCTTTTCTTCTATTCTTTTACTATAGTTTTAATGTAATATATATCATAAAATAATAAATCAAGCCTTCTGAAACATGGATCAGATCCTCATCTCTTCCCTCATCCTCAGACCCCTGTGAACACCATCACAAATGTTGCTTTGTTGCCTCAGTTTTCTTGCCAGATTAATCCATTTTCTGACCCAGAGATGGGGCAACAGAGAGGTGTTTTAAAAGCTTTTATTCTATTTTCAGTCTCATGTGAATGGTGACACAATACAGATGTTATAATTCATGCCATCACAATCAGAACCCAATTATTTCCTAATTACAATACACTATAAGTGTTCCTTGGCCTGTCAGCTTTTACCACACTATGCTGTAAATGCCTTAAAGAAAATCATCTCAAATTATCCCTCATGGCTCCTACTACAATATATCTTTCATAATTCTGTTTCTGTAAAGTATTCAGTCTTTTCTCTCATGTGAAGGGTGACACAATACAGATGTTAGAATTCACATAATCACAATCAGAAGCCAACTATTTCCTAATTATAATAGATGATAAGTGTTTCTTGGCCTATCAGCTTTTGCCACACCACACTGTAAAAGCCTTAAAGCAAATAATCTAAAATTACCTTGTGGGTAATTTTACTTAATCTTACTACAATAAATCTTTCAAATTCTATTTCTGTAAAGTATCCAGTCTTATTTGTAAGGCCACCTTTTGAAACTTGTTTGGAGAATTTTCTATGAATTCATTTCCCACGCTGTAAGCCACTGGCAAGCAAAAGTTCCTTCTCCCAAGAAACAGTATTACTGAATCTCTCAAGGCTAAATTGGGGCTTTTCAGCCTTGAAAAAGGGTAATATTATTAACATTTATTGGACTGCCAGCTTTTTGCAACACCATGCTGTAAATGCCTTAAATCCAATAATCTAAAATTACCCCTTTGTGGGTCCTACTAAATGCATCTTTCATAGTTTTATTTCTCCAAATAAATCTAATCTTATTTATAAAACCATCCTTTGAAACTTATATCTAGTTCCATTTCTCTCTCAGCAATGTCTGTCCTCTTCCATGGCGTTACCAAGTCAGCATTTCTTATCTCCAGATAAGAGATAAGAAGTGTGCACACTGAGGCACACTGAGCCTTCTGCCAGGCTTGGAGAATTCCCTACAAATCCATTTCCCACATTTCCCCCTCTCTCTTGAACAGAAAAAACTTTTTTGATGGTTTTGATTATTGTTTCTCCTTTGTCTATGGTCTCTCCTTCCCCCTTGGTGGAAATGGGATTAAGGATCAGCAGACTGCTACAGTCCTAGCAGAACACACTGTGGGAGGATAGAAAGCTCAAAATTCCTTTGTCCAAAGGGACACTGAAGTTTAATTAGATAATTTTTTATGCTTGCCCTGAAAAAAAAAAGAGAAAATAATGTTTATGGGAGGGTTTGTTGGCCAGAAATCCTAATTTAGTCCTTCTAAATTTTTGAAGAACATTTTTGTAATTAATTCAACTTATTGTCCCTCTCTGCAGGTGCCAGTGCTGTCTGTGTCACAGGGCTGTCCCTCCACTTCAGGACAGGTATGTAACAGCATTTTAGGAGAAAAGCTTGCCCTAAATTGTCTTCCTGTCACTGTTGAGTCAGAGATGAGACAGAGTTGTATCAGAAGGCAAAAGGCATAATCCCATTTATTATTTATCCCATTATCCTCTCCTCTTTTATAGCTTAGTTATCTACAGGTGGATCTGATTGGTCATTTAATCAATATTGTGCAAACCCAGAGCACTCAGGGAATATTTCTCTGTCTGCTCTGGGGTGCTCTGACCCCCAGGGCAGCTCTGACTTTGACCCTCATTCATGGAGAAAGTTTCCCAGACTTCAAAATAGACTGGAACCCATAAAAGTGTGAAATGGATTATAGAGAGTTGTGTAGGTGTGTCACTGGGTGAGAAATTGAGGTTTTGGGGTTTTTAGTGTGTTGTGGATGGCAGCAAGATGGAGGGCACAGGGTGTTGTCCTGGGTTTCTTCTTCTTCCTTCTTGGGTTTGGGTGGCATTTTGCAATTGGGCAGAAAAGTCCACACTGGGATCAGTTATTGGGTTAAAAGGGAAAATAATCCAGGTGTCAGTTCTTAATTGGATAGTTCAGTCTTAAAAGCCCTTGTAACCAGAGACTGTTGGCCATTTTGTGCCTTCTAATGAAAAGCTGCTGAACTCACAGCAGTGACACTGTTTTACTGATAAGAAATAATAAACACCTGAGTCTGAACATGAAATACCATCTCAAATGCCTTCAATCCAGACCCAGAGAAACCAATAAATACATTTCACATGATTGGCTAATTAACAAGACACTCATTTGTAAAAGGAAAACAGCAAAATAATTTGTTAAAAAACATCACCTGCAGATTGTTTAATATCTGACTATCATTGTTTATCTCCAGCTCCCTAAAGCTTCCCAGGCCAATTCAAGGGAAATTATTATATAAATAATACAATATGTTATATAAATTTTATATATATATATATATATAAAATGTAATATAATGTAATATAATGTAATATAATGTAATATAATATAATATAATATAATATAATATAAATACTTATAAAATACATATTATATTATATTATATTATATTATATTATATTATATTATATTATATTATATTATATTATATTATATTGTATTATATTATATTGCTTATTTGGCTTTCTCTCTCTGACCAGACTTCTCTCTCTCTCACCTTCCCAAGCTTTTGCTGCTTTACCCCGCTTGCAGAATTCTTTCTGAAGCAGCAAAAAGACAGAAAATTTCCCCAAAAGGGCCCCCACAGGTTTTAACACAATGCTGAAAGTTATGGTGCTCCTGCAGCCTTGCTGATCCAAGCTGATAATTTCATGCAGCTCTTGCTCTGACTCACCACAGAGCTGCTGCTGAAAGTTTAAAATCTCGAGAAAAACATCACATTGCTGCCCACCCCAGAGCGGCTCCGGGTCCTGCTATGAGTCAGCACTGCTGCATTTCAGCTTTCAGAGGAGCTGGGTTATTTTGGGTGCACAAACACCTCGTGGGACAGCAGCTAGCAGTGGTTCCTGTGCTCAGGGGTCACTGGGGCTGGGCTGGGGGGATGCTCACAGTTTATTCAGAGAGAGAGAAAAGCCAGATAAACTTTCCCAGGAATTGTTCTGGCAAGTTTTGAGAAGGCTGAGAGAAAGAATTAAAACAATCTTGCAGTGTTTGGAACAGTGGTTTTCTCATAAGGTGTTTACCAAAGGGTGTCTTCTCAATTAGCCAAGGGTGTTGATTAAATTACCAGCCAGGTCCACCTGTATCAGAATGGTGTATAAAATAATGGGTTTCTAATGAAGAATGTATAAAATAATGGGTTTCTAGTGAGGAATGTATAAAAGAAGAGGTTTCTAATTAAGAATGTATGAAATAAAGGGTTTCTAATGAAGAATGTATAAAGAATGGGTTTATAATGGAAAACATATAAAAGAATGGGTTTCTAATGAAGAATATATAAAGGAATGGGTTTCTAATGAAGACTATATATAAATATATATATATTTAAATGAAATATACAAAAGAAATGCAATATATTTCTTTTATATTATTATATCAATTACATACTTAAATATTATATAATTATATATTTATATATTATATATTGCATGCTTATACAATATATATTTTTCTATAATATATAATATAGATTTATATTCTTTTCAAATACTAATGGTTTTGTAACTTCAGATTAATATAAAATTCAAATGAAATTGTGTTATATTATTAAAATTTGAATTGTTTTCCCCCTGCCCATCTTCAAAAAAATTTAGACAGAGGAAGGAGGGCTGCTCCAGCATCCTGGATTCACAGTGCACAGTATTTAAAACCAGTTAGGTGGCTGGCAGAGTGGCAAATTGGATAATTAAGTGGTTTTTGAATGGAAGAAATTAAAGTCTCTGAGTCCTACTCCCTATCTCATTTCCTGCCCTACCAGCTGACTCCATGACACAATGGAACAACTTTGTTAAAAAAAGCTTTTAAGTCTGTGTGGGACATGAGGATGTCTCAGTGCTCTTTTAACTCTCATTTTCTGTTGTTTTTTTCCAGATGAGCACTTGAACACCATTTCTTTGTCACAGCTGGGCCTCAAAATCGTTTTAATGAAAATAGTCATTTTTAACGTGCTGATGACAGTGCTTGTGTGGAAGAAGAAAAAGGTGAGGATGCTTGGGAGGGGTCAGAAAATATCTGGATTGGTTCTTCAGCTGTGAATGCTCTTTCTCTCTGCAACAGCTGTTTTTGCAGGCTATCCAGAATTCTTTTGTTTGCCAGCAGTAAAATCCCTCCATTCCTGTGGCCATACCATTTTCAACCACCCCTCAACTGCTCTTCTTGGTCCATAAGAAAATATTTTCCCTTTCAAGATATTTCTCCCTTTTATTTCTACATCCATCCCTTACCTTGCCTGCACTCACCCATCAGATTTCTCCCTTCACCTGGGAAAGTTTGATGGTTATTGACTTTAATGTAAATCCTAATTTATCAGCTTTTCCCAGTGTCTGTTTCTCTCTTGCCTGGACATTTCAGCTCTACAATTGTGCAGTTGTAACCTAAATAATGATTTCACAAACCTTTTGTTTTTGTTACATTTCTCCCTCCTATTTGTACATCCATCCCTTGCCTTGCCTTGCACTCATCCATCAGATTTCTCTCCTCACCTGGGAAAGTTTGATGGTAATTGACTTTAATATAAATCCTAATATATCAACTTTTCCCAGTGTCTGTTTCTCTCTTGCCTGGACACTTCAGCTCTACAATTGCGCAGAGATAATTTTTTAACCAATAATGATTTAACAAACCTTTGTTTTTGTTACAGGACTGAGAGGAACCAGCTGGGGCAGTCCTGAAGTACCAAACCCATCAGCTTTGAGAGAGCATCGTGGGCAAGAGGGAGCTCAGGGAAATTCCTTGTGCAAGGAACATCCCCTGCTGCTCTTACACATCACACCAGCCATGATATTCTAAATTGCTTTATTTGCATTGCTATAAAACTGCTCAAAATGAAACATTTCCAGCGTTTTGCCCTCCAGATGTCTGGGTCATTCACCACACTGTGCCTTTTTTGCATGAAGCAGACTTTGCTATAATTACTCATTGCCAAGTTGTTACTTCTATTAAAATTACAATTTCTGCCTGGAGCAGTGCTGTGTGTAAAAAACTGCAAGCTAAATATCATCTGAATGGGAATTTTTCCTATTTTGGTAGCTTTAGGGTGTTCATATCTCTTAGGGTGCACCCCCAGTAACCTTTTCAGGTGCAAATGAAACACTTTAAAAAGCAAAGGGAAACTGAATCATAATGCACTGTCCTGTCACCTTTTGGTGGATTAGAGGAAGATATCCCATTTTTCCCCTAAAGGATGAGCTGCAGTCTCCCAGAAATTCCAAATTCAGTGAAATTGCCACTTCAATGTCACAGAAGAAATATTTAAAAGGATTTTTTAAAAGTTTATCTGACCATAACACTTCTTAATTTAAACCAGTTTAAGATCTGGCTTTCTGTTCAAAATACAAACCACTTTTGTAAAACTACAAACAACTTTTGTTTTTTTTGTTTGCTTCTAACAACCTGAGATCCCCCAAGGTTTTTTTTGTAACAATTGCATAAAAATGTACTGAAATATTTACCTGTCCTTGTGTGCCCACCTTGGAACTGTGCTTGCCTGTGGCATCTGCATGCTGCTAATCCATGGACTGTCCTGGTACCCACCAGATGTCTTGGCATTTCTTTAGGCTGTCATCAAACAATTCTTATTAAAAAAATGATAAAATTTTTGTCTTTTGTATTTGTTGTCTGAGGCATTGGGCTGGGCTGGCTGGAGATGACAAAATCATGGCTTGGCCACACTCAGGGTGTGATGGTGTTCACAGGGGTCAAAGGATGAGGGAAGAGATGAGAATCTTGACTCTGTGTTTCAGAAGGCTGATTTATTATTTTATTATACATTAATATAATATATAATAATATTTTAATACAATACATTATATCATATATAATTATATATTATTATATATTTTATTATATTTTATTATATCTTATTATATTATCATATATTAATATTGATACATTATATATTAATATCCATTATTATGACATATTATATTCATCTAATATATTGATATAATATGTCATAATAATTTAATATAATATATTAAGATAGTATTTTAATATATTATATTAAAAGAAAATTATATATTAAAACTACACTAAAAGAATAGAAGAAAGGATTTAATCAGAAGGCTTGCAAAGGAATGGAATGGAATGGAATGGAATGGAATGGAATGGAATGGAATGGAATGGAATGGAATGGAATGGAATGGAATGGAATCTTGTGACTGACCAGAGAGTCTGAGACAGCTGGACTCTGATTTGCCATTTATTAAAAACAACCACATGAGACCAATCTAAAATGCTTTGGGGTGAAGACAACAAAATCATGGCTTGGCCACACTCAGGGTGTGGTGATGTTCTCAGGGGTCACAGGATGAGGGAAGAGATGAGAATCTTGACTCCATGTTTCAGAAGGCTGATTTATTATTTTATATTAAAAGAAAACGACCTATTAAAACTACACTACAAGAACAGAAGAAAGGATCCTCTTCTCAAACTTCTCTCTGTCTCACAGAAGTCCCTGTAAATGCTCTTCTCCACTAAGGCATCATCAGAGGTTCCTCTGTGGAGGAGAAATGGAAGTGTGCTCTGACAGAAACCCCAGAACGCTCCCTGCAAAGCTTGAACCTTGCCTGTACCTCCCAGCAGTCCCCAGAGTGGCAGGAAAACCCTATTTTATTACTATTAAACTTCTAAAATTTTAAAAACAAGCGATTGGCTTGTTTTTCACAAAGGCAGCTTTCAGATATCAGGCTGCCAATCTCCCACCACCACAATGTTCTCCCCCCTTCCTCCCCTTCCCTGCATTTTCTTGTTTATTTCGAGCTGCAAAAACCAAAGAGCAAAGCAAAGACAGGAAATAACCCAGCGGGACAGGAAGTGTGTGAAAAACACCAATCACCTGTTTTTGAAATTTTAAAAGCTTGATAGTAATAAATTGGTTAGAAAAATAGCAATATAATTAGAGTAATGGAACTTTGGACAATTTGAATTAGGATAGTATGAGACAACAGAAAAAAAGAGTTACAGATGGTCCAGGTACCTCTTTCTGGGCAAAATAAGCCCAAAAAAGGACACAGTTAACAGAGGATTAACCCTTAAAAACAATAACCTGTTGCATATTCATACACCTCATACATGATGCATAAATTCCATTCAAACACGGAATTCTGTCTGGTCAGTGTCAACTTCTTCCTCTGAATCCTAAGGTGTCTTCAGGGCTGAGCAAGGTGGGAAGAAGTTAATTTCTTCTGCTAAGGGAGAAATAAATTCTTTTTTTTATGAAAGATTTAGGTGTCCTGTGGCTGCTGTCTGGTGTGAGTGCCTCATTCCTTTCTTTAAAAAAATATTCCACATGCAT
Organism: Zonotrichia albicollis; assembly: GCF_047830755.1. Lineage (NCBI taxonomy): Eukaryota > Metazoa > Chordata > Aves > Passeriformes > Passerellidae > Zonotrichia > Zonotrichia albicollis. The sequence goes on along the minus strand of NC_133841.1, from coordinate 3,865,022 downwards.
AGTTTCTATTTTAACATTATGTTATAGTATGAAACTATATTTAACACACTAGTAAAAAAATTAATCCAGCATAACTTTCTAGCATAACACTTATAATGTTCATTTTAATATTTGTGAAAAGCCAATCATAAAATGCACATTTTTCACACATATTCATACACCTCACACATGATGCATAAATTCCATTCAAACACAGGATTCTGTCTGGTCATTGTCAGCTTCTTCCTCTGAATCCTAAGGTGTCTTCAGGGCTGAGCGAGGCAGGAAGAAGTTTGTTTCTTCTGATAAGGGAGCAATAATATAAATTCTTTTTCTCTGAAGGATTTAGGTGTCCTGTGGCTGCTATCTCAGTGTGAGTACTTCGTTCCTCTCTAAAAATGTATCTTACATAGCATAGTTTCTATTTTAACATTATGTTATAATATAAAACTCTATTCAACACACTACTTAAGATTAACACAGCATAACTTCCTGACATAACAGAATACTTACAAAATATTTGCAAAAATCGAAAAAATATTTGAAAAAATCTAGTATTTGCCAAACGCCAATCACAAAACACCCACTTTTTCACAGGGTGCAAAGGGGCTGGGGCCCAGCTGGGGCAGGAAGAAGCCACAGCACAAGTTCCATGACGCCACAACCGAGATGTGGGTCAGCCCTGGTGCTCGCCTGCAGCCCCACCACAAAAACCACTTCCTCTGGAAAGTGCAGCACCGAGGGCTGGGGTGGCACGTGGCAGGCAGGGCAGGGGCTGTGGAAAAGAACAGCGGCCGTTAGACCACAAGCCAAAGGGGAATGAGGTTCAGGGGTGCCCCCCTCACCACAGGCTGCGCTTGGGGGGTTGTTTTGGGCACAGCAGGAAGGATTGAGCTATGAATAGAGTGGGCAGGAAAAGGAGGGCAGAAATGCAGTATAAAGTGTTGGGGGGGTGATGCCTCTGGTTTTAGGTTTTCTGTTTTTCAGTGGTACTTCAGCTGGAAACAGAAATTTTTAATAAAAGGCAAAATAACAAATGTGAAAAATGAGTATTTTATGATTGGCTTTTTGCAAATATTAAAATTAATATTATATGTGTTATGTTAGAAAGTGATGCTGTATTAATTTTCTTAGTAGTGTGGTAAATAGAGTTTAGGTTATAACATAATGTTTAAATGGAAACTATGTATGTAGGATATTTTTTTAAAGAAAGGAACGAGGCGCTCACACTGAGATAGCAGCCACAGGACACCTAAATCTTTCAGAGAAAGAGAATTTATTACTCCATTATCAGAAGAAATTAACTTCTTCCCACCTCACTCAGCCCTGAAGACACCTTAGGATTCAGAGGAAGAAGTTGACACTGCCCAGACAGAATCTTTTGTTTGAATGGAATTTATGCATCATGGATGAAGTTTATGAATATGCAACAAGTTATTGCTTTTAAAGGTTAATCCTCTGTTAATGTGGGTCCTTTTTCAGGCTTATTTTGCCCATAACTGCCCTGCTGCCATTGCAAACAACTCCAGGAGTGCTGGCACGAGTTCTTTATTGCTGACACAGAGCCAGACTCATTATCCAGGACAGTGAAAACCCTGACCCCTCACATCTCACAGCCTGTGTCAGGCAGGAGATTTGGCTAAGGGTTTACTGGCTGCAGCACAGTAATGGAAATGTTAAATGTGTTTCCAGCACAGCTGGAAATGTTTAAAAGGTGATAAAGAGGAGCCAGAATTGAATTCTGAGAGGTTCTGAAGCCATCAGAGAGCCAAAGTTCCATTTCCTCAGTGCAGCACACAAACATTTCCATGCCATGGAGTCCCAAAACTCTCAAGGTTTTACCTCCCAGTGTTTCAGCTGCAGAGAAAACCAGACAAGCACGACAACAGAACCTCCTGAAGGTTCTAGAGAAGCTGAACAGTCTGGATCAGTGGGCAAAGCTCCAGGGCATGAGGATCAAGTGCCGCTCCAGCTCTGGGGTCACAGCAGCGCCTGCAGCTCCAGGCTGGGGAGGAGGAGGAGGAGGAGGAGGAGGAGGAGCGGCTGAAGAGCTGCTCGGGAGGGAGGGAGCTGGCAGTGCTGGCTCCAGCTGTGAGCCAACAGTGAGCCCAAGCGGCCAAGAAAGACAACAGCAGCCTGGCTTGTACCAGGAGCAGTGCAGGGATCACCCCTGTGTGTGTCGGTGAGGCTGCAGCTCCAGTGCTGCCCTCAGTTCTGAACATCTCACTTTAAAAACACTTTGAGGGGCTGGAGTGTGTCCAGTGAAGAGCTGTGCTGGTACCAGTTGTTGGTTTTTCTCGGTGTGGATTGAAGGAACTTGAGACAGCAGTTCATGTTCAGACTCAAATGTTTACTATTTATCAGTAAAACAGTCTCACTGCTGTGAGTTGGGCAGCTTTTCATTAGAAGGCACAAAATGGCCAACAATCTTGTGGAGAGCCTGGTTCAAGTATGCCTTAAAGAAATATAGAAGCCTGCTGTAAAAGCAGCCTTTCCCAGGCTTGATCCTGTAAATAATTAGGTTCTCAGCCACCTTCTATATAAACAACAAGATTCTCAAACCGTTCTGTCCTTGGCTGCTGCTGGGAGCAGACAGTCAGTCTGGGAATAGAGATGAAGGTTTTGGGAACCTTCCATATCAGGGTGAGAACACTGATCTTGGTTTCAGTAAACTAACTTCAGGTATTGTAAACAAAAGGAGGAGCTGAAGTTTTCTCTACAGCCTGTCAGGAGCTCAGATTTTGCAATATGCATGAGCTTAATTAACACGGTTATAAAAAGTGCTGGATTGATGAATAAACCGGAGTCAGATGTGAAAAATCAACAAAGGTGGTCGCTCCCTCACTTCGACACAATCTCTTGTCACAAGGTCTTTTAAGACTGAACTATCCAATTAAGAACTGAAACCTGGATTATTTTCCCTTTTAACCCAAAAACTGATCCCAGTGTGGACTTTTCTGCCCAATTACAAAATGCCACCCAAACCCATGAAGAAGAAAGAAGAAGAAACCCAGGACAACACCCTGTGCCCTCCATCTTGCTCCCATCCACAACACACTAAAATTCCCAAACTCTCAATTCCTCACCCAGTGATGCACCTACACTGCTCTCTATATTTCACACTTTTGTGAGTTCCAGTCTATCTGGAAGTCTGGGAAACTTTGACCATGAATGAAGGTCAAAGTCAGAGCTCCCATGGGAACCAGGGCATCCCGGAGCAGAGAAATATTCCCTGTGCCTTGGGTTTTCACAAAGAGCAACAAGGCTCAAGAAAGGACTAGAAAATATTTCTCTTCTGGGGGATGGCTGAGGGATCTGGGGTTGTTCAGTGAGGAGAAGAGGTGGCAAGCTGGCAACAGACCCTGGGAGACCAAAAGGCAGGAAAGAGAGAGATGAAAAGGGTGGATGACAACTGAATTTCTATGATCATTTGTTTCCTGCTTCCCTGCAAAACTGGGGCACAGGAAAAAAGCCTGCTGGGTAGAAAGGAAGGGAGAGAGGTAAAACCAGGGAGAGGGAAGCTGGATGCAGGAGAAGCTCTGTATTTGTCCCCAGTATGGAAAAGGCTGCAGTGTCATAAAGAGTTTTATTGATGGAAAGGATCAGAGTTACACAATGAGGCTGCAGACCCCTCCACAGGACACTCTGAGGGGGGGAAATCTTGAACCCTGCATCTCTTCTTCCATCAAAGAAGAAGGTGAGAGTGTGCTGGGCACTTCCCCACGCCAGGCTTTGCCATCAGGAACACTTCAATACCTGGAAAGAGAGCAGGCAACATCAGCAATGTCACTGCAGAGCAGAGGGGACAGAGCTTTCCCAAGCCCCAGTGATCCTGTGGCACCTTGCAAGAGCAACAACAGGGAATATCCCCACTCCCAACACTCAATTGTCCCCGTCCCCAACTGAAAACAACTCCAGAGCTGAACCCCAGCCATGCCTCAGCCTCACAGAGCCCCCAAAGAAAAATGGGGAATCCGTCTTATAAGAGAGGAATGTGGGCAGTCTTAGTTAATCTGTTTGATTATAAAAGTCAAAAAAGACAGGGTTAAAATCAGAAATAAATCCTCACTCTGTGCCAACCCAAAGCTCAGCTGTGCTTGGCCAGGAGGAGCTCGGGACTCCTGAATTTATTATCATTCTAACTCTCCTTCTTAAAGAAGAACAGTGCTGTGTTTGTCCCTTTTGTGACCCTTCAGTACCTGTCAGGCTCTCCCAGAGCTCAGCCAACGAAATTGATGACGACGAGATGCAGAATGGTGTTGGCAAAGAGGAAATCAGCGAAGGCCCGCTCGGGGGAAATGCCCTGGAACTCGCCCTTGTTCTGGGGGTTGATCTGGATCCGGAGGCAAACTGCACAGCACAGCAAGAAGAAGACATCAGTGAGCACAAGAGAAAACCATGGAGGAAAGCAAAGCCTTCCTGGGGCAGCCCAGCCCAGGATGTTCCACCCAGGGAGAAGTGACTCCATTGTTCCTAGAGAGGAGCAGGACACTGGCAGGGAATTTGGATGGGGCTGTCGTGGAGTCAGTGCTCCCACAACACCACAGGGTGCCAAGATCCTGAGGGGAACAGGCTCAGAGCAGGCCTGGAGTCACACAGGGGTGTGGAAATTCCTCTGTGCTCTGTTGGGTGTGTCAGAAACACAGAATGATCTGGGCTAGAAAGGACCTTAGAGATCCTCTCATTCCAATCCCAGGGACACCTTCCACTATCCTAGAGTGCTCCAAACACCATCTAAACTCACCTTGGACATCTCCAGGAACTCAGGAAATCTGGGCACCCTGTGCCACGGCTTCCCACCCTCACAGGGAACAATTCCTCCCCAATATCCCACTATCCTACCCATCCCTGCCCTCTGGCAGTGGGAAACCATTCCCCCTTGTGTTGTCACTCCAGCCCTTGTCCAAAATCCCTCTCCAGCTGTCCTGGAGCCCCTTTAGACCCTGGAAGGGGCTCTCAGCTCTCATGGCAACCTTTTCTCTTCTGAACACCCCAGCTCTTCCAGCCCTGCACAAAAACAGGGGCAGCTTTGGGGTATTCTGGCCAGCAGCACCGTGCATGTGTCCCTGTGGCACTCTCAGTCCCACCGAGCTGCAAGGACAGCCGGGAGGACAAAGCTCCGGGCCGGGCCCCGCAGCTGCAGAGCTGGGGAGCGGAACGGGGAGCTGGGAAAGGGCCGGGGATGCTGAGGGCCCCGGGGGTGCTGAGGGGGCAGCGAAACCGGGAGCTCGGTAAAGGGCGAGGGGTTCTGAGGGTCCCGAGAGTGCTGAGGGCCCCGGGGTTCCCCGGCTGCAGAGCCAGCTCTGAGCGCTGCTGATTCCTGAGGCTCCCCTCCACTCCCGCTCCCGATGAGCCCGAGCCGCGCCACGTCCGTGAGGGGCCGCCACTGACCGCCCAGGATGAAGCTGCCGACGGCCGAGATGAAGCCGCTGAGGAAGGAGTTGAAGGGGAAGGTGCCGACGCCCAGGCAGTATCCGAACTGTAGCGCGCCCGTGAGCAGCACGTAGAGCAGAAAGGCGTCCAGCGCCTTGAGGCGCCCGGCAGTGCCGCCGCCGTACTCGGACAGGAAGCGCCGCGCTACGGCCCGCACCGAGCCCGCCATGACTGCCGCCGCCACCGCACTGCGCATGCGCCGCGCCGCCCATCCGCACCGCGCGGGCGCGCACCGACGTGGCGGCGAGCGATAGGAGGAGTTGCGCATGCGCTGAGGAACCAGCAGAGTCCGCACCCCTGTGCTTGCAAAAAGCCAATAAGAGCGCAGAGTTGGCTGTTGCTGGGTAGATTAGACAGTTGTTAATTCCGAAAGCCAATCAGGGCCCGGCGCTGCTGCTGGAGGCGGGGCTTTGCCTGAGGCGGCTCGGCTGAGCGGGTGTCAGGGGTTCCTGGCTGAGGGAATATCTGGGGCTTGTGGACGAAGGGGTGTCCAGGGGGCTCCTGGCCAAAGGAGTGTCCAGGGGGGTTCCTGGCTGAAGGAGTGTCCAGGGGTTTGTGGCCAAAGGAGTGTCCAGGAGGCTCCTGGCCGAAGGAGTGTCCGGTGACACTGATTCCCCTCCCGGGTAAAAGCAAAACGATCTCAGTCTGCCTCCTGCTGTTGGAAAATGATACAAAATTTAGAATATTTTTGTAACTTTAGTCAGTTTTGCTCGCCTTTGCTGGGGGAAAGGAGTTGGAGTTTCTTTTCAAAGGATCATCACTCAAGGTGTGATGAGCTTCACATCTCAGCAGGCTGGGAGCAGCACAGAGAAGACACAAAACATAATGAGCATTAATGAACATCAACTCAAACATGGTCAGAGATGCCTGGTCTGAGAAAAAATGAGAGAACCAAGGAATGAGTACCTAATTAACATCAGAGCCCAACAGATCCATAGCCAATAGGAAACCAAATGCTAAGAGCTGCATAACTTCAAACCAATGAACACTGCATTAATTTCCATCGGGTTTGACTGTATAAATATCTGAAAAATCTAGTAAAGAGTGATGTATGATGGAAGGATTTTCTCTGCACACCCAGGCAATGTGTTGTTGAGATATTGGGATACAAGACAGATGATGAACTTTGGACCTGATTAGCATAAGAGATTTGAGTACAGAATGCCTTGGGAAGAGCAAACAGAACTTTGAGGATTAAACGAAGATTCAATCAGAGAGGTTTACTGGAAAAAGAAAATTTCCTTAAACTCTGCAAGCAAGAGAAGTTTGTGTATGCGATTTTAACATAATCATTGTGTAATCAATATGCATATATTCATATGTATATATAATCAATATGCATAAGTTTGTGTATGTGATTTTAACCTAATCATTGTAGTAAACATTGCTAGTCTTCCTAAAACAGTATATAAGCATTGGTAGTCCACAATAAATTTGGATTTTGATCACCAAATCAGTTTTCCCTGTCTCTCTTCATCACCAGCAATGTGTGGATGCAATTCTTTCTGTTGCACATCCTGGCCAGAATAAAGTAATGCCTTCATTCTCTAACACTAAATATGTTGTTGGAGGGTTTTTCTCACTGTTTCAGTGACACTGCAAGGCAACTATAAAAAAAATGTCTTTGATACCAACACTCACACGAATCTGATGAGCCTGAGGCTGAGTTGTGGAAATCAGTTTGGCTGTGTGAGGAACAGCAGCTGTTCCAGGGCAGTGTCAGCTCTGAGGCATTGGCAATTGTCACAGACATATTTTATGAAAAATCCTTTTGTTAAGATTTTTTCTCCTGAGAAGCTGAGAGGCCTCAGAAACAAAATGTAAACAGTGGTTATCTGCTGCTGTGGAATGCAACAGGTGCATCTGTGATTGGCCCTTGTTGGTTGTTTCTAATTAATGGCCAATCACAGTCAGCTGGCTCAGACTCTCTTGTCAGTCACAAGATTTTATTATCATTCCTTTCTATTCCTTTCAAGCCTTCTGATGAAATCCTTTCTTCTATTCTTTTAGTATAGTTTTAATATATCATTTTCTTTTAATATAATATATATCATAACATAATAAATCAGCCTTCTGAAGCATGGAATCAAGATTCTCATCTCTTCCCTCATCCTGGGACTCCTGTGAACATCACCACAGGCAATCCTCTGTCAGCCACCACTCCTTGTTGGGTTTTATGTTGGATTAATCCATATTCTGACCCAGAGATGGGGTTACTCAGAGGTGTTTTTAAAACTTTTATTCCATTTTCAGTCTCATGTGAAGGATGAGACAGTACAGATGTTATAATTCACGCAATCACAATCAGAACCCGATTATTTCCTAATCACAATACACTACAAATGTTTCTTGGCCTATCAGCTTTTGCCACACCATGCTGTAAATGCCTTAAAGCAAATAATCTAAAATTACCCCTCATAGCTCCAACTACAGTGCATCTATTTCTCCAAAGTATCCAGTGTTATTTTCAAGGCCATCCTTTGAAACTCGTTTCTATTTCCATTTCTCTCTCAGCGTTTCTTATCTCCAGGTTTGCACACTGTGTGAGCCTTCTGCCAGGCTGCACCCACGGGCTGATCTGGCACTAAATTCTTGTTGCTTGGCACTTGTGAGAGTGTATTGGGACAGTTGTGCACAGTACAAAAAAACCCCAAAGATGTTATTAGAATGGTGTGAGTCCAGTGGAAGTAAAGCAAATTTATCAGAGAACTGGAGAACATTTCACCTGAGGAGAAGCAGAGAGAAGACAAAGCCAAGAGGAGTCCACTGAGGGGGACTCAGAGCCAAGTTAGAGCCAGACCTCTCACAAAGGGCTTCAAGTAAATCTTTTCTGCACAAAAGGAAATAAATATTCACAATGAAAGGACAGGGGAAGTCGTGGCACTGCAGGGAAGTTTATACAAGCCCTGTTTGGAGATATCCATACTTAATGAGAGAAGGGCATGAGCAACCTTGTCCTGCTTTGCTTTTAGCAAGGACTGGAGCTCCAGAGGTCCTTCCCAATCTCATTTTCTCTGTGGTTTGATTATACTCTTGCTGTTCTTTCACAAGTGTTTTCCCACAAGGTGTTTTTTCATGTTTTGATCCCTAATTGGTCCCTGAGGTTTGACACAGTGAGGAAATACAGGACTGTAATACCCTGCCACCATTATATAAAGGACCTGAAGAGAGAGGAAATTTTTTTTTTGCCAGAAATCAATTGCCAAACTAAGCTAAGGAGGAACAGAATCAGACTCAGAATACTCTTTGTAGCATCCTGGATATACTGGTAACTACCTGGAGCATTTCTTAGAGTTTGGGTGTTGTTTTCTGAAGAATAGGGAAAGTTTAAAGGAACATTGACTTGGGAAACTGAACTTTTAATCTTCAAACTAAAGTAAAAGCCTTTAGCTGTTACTGAGGGAGTTTCTTAGCTTAGGGGACCTCTCTCAGCTTCCAGATAATATCAGTCCATCTGTGGCATTGAAAATATGTCCTATATTTAGTATGGTTTGTGAGAGGGAAGGTTTGTATTGGTGGTTTTTGAGAAACAGCCATAAGATGATGTCAATAATCTCCTGTGTTTTGCTTGGGAAAGGGCTCTGAGAGGAAATATTTGATGGGAACAGTGCATTAAGAAGGGTTGTACCATCCCAATTTATAGCTATCCTTTTGTTGAGCAGTTCAAGAGGGAAATTTGAGTGTCTTGTTTGATATGGGTTATCAGCTAAATAAGATGGGCTTACTTTTCCTGGAAATTCATTGTGTTGTTTACTTCAGTCATTCAGGAATATCTGAAATGAATCTGAAATGAATCTAAACTGCAGTAACTTTCTCTTTTACAATATAAATCTGTCCTTGCACCAATCTAACCTGCTTCAGAGTCAGTCTGTGGTGTGATTGCATTCCACTGTGGTAAGTCTCTGGACACAGCCAAGTTCCCATTCTGGACATTTGGCATTGCTTTTTTTTTTTTTTTTTTTTTTTTTGGTTTGTTGCAGGGTGGATATTGTCAGATCATTCAGAGAGACCCAATAACAGCTTCTGCACCCTTTTAAGTGTGCCATGAGGAAACTGTAGGAATTGTTTTGACTGAAGTGAGGACTCAGTCTTACAAATGAGGCTTGGAACTCCTTTTTCACGACCAGGATTTGTAATATGTGGTTACTGTGGTTGCTGCAGTCTTTTACAAGAAGTTTGTTGCTGGTATTGCCCTGTAATGTTAGCAAAGCCAAACTGACACATGTTCTGTTGTTTTCCAACAGTTCCCAAATCAGATTTTTTCTTTTTCTTGCCAGCTTTTTCAGTGATGTCTCAATGAACCACACAACTGTAGTGGAGTTTGTTCTCCTGGGACTGGCAGACAGCCGCCAGTGGGAGATCACCCTCTTTGTGTTCCTTGGCATTGCCTACCTCTTGATCCTGCTTGGAAACATTTCTGTCATCAGCATCACTCTTACCAATAACTTCCTCCAGACCCCCATGTACTACTTCCTCAGGAATTTTGCCCTTTTGGAAATCACCTTCACCTCCACCTTCCTTCCCAGCACCCTGTACAGCCTCTTGACAGAGAGGAAGACAATTTCCCTGCCTGGCTGCTTCCTCCAGATGCTGCTTTTCTACTGCCTGGGTACCTGCACCCTTTTCTACATGGCAGTGATGTCCCTGGACCGCTACGTTGCCATCTGCCACCCCTTGCACTACCCAGCCATCATGAACAGCAGATTCTGCCTGCAGCTCATCCTGGGCTGCTGGGCACTGACTTTTCTCCTGATGCTTCCCCCCACCATCATGACAGTGCAGCTGCCATTCTGTGGTCCCAATGTCATGAATCACTTTTACTGTGATGCTTCCCTGTTGTTGCAGCTGTCCTGCACAGACACAGCCTTCATCGAAGAGCTGATGTTCATCATCCTCATCCTCATCCTCCCTGGTACCCTGATAGTAACTGCTGTTTCTTATGGCTGCATTATTGTCACCATCGTGCTTATTCCATCATCTGCAGGCAGGAGGAAGGCATTTTCCACGTGCTCAGCTCACCTCATGGTGGTGATGGTGTTTTACAGCACCTGCATTTACAGGTACATCCGCCCAGCCCAGCGAGGTGGGCAGGACTCTGACAAAGTTCTGTCTTTGTTCTTCTCCGTGCTGACTCAGTCAGTCAACCCTTACATCTACTCACTCAGGAACAGGCAAGTCAAGCAAGCTTTAAAGGAGAAAATTCTGAAGTTTTCTGGCTCCCTGAGGCAGATGTGAACGGTGGAATTTTATATTTTGTGATAATAAAATAATAATTAGGCTGAAAATAATAATTTCTGATAATAAAATAATAAATATAAGCCAAGATTTGCTTATCCCTCTCTTACTAATTGTTGCTTCATATGATCCCACCTTTGTCCAGAGTGGGTGCTTTCCTATTATTTCATATTATATTATATTATATTATATTATATTATATTATATTATATTATATTATATTATATTATATTATATTATATTATATTATATTATATTATATTATATTATATTATATTATATTATATTATATTATATTATATTATATTATATTATATTATATTATATTATATTATATCAATACTGAAGAATACAGAAAGGATATAGACAGAAAGCGGAAAGATACTAATGAAAAACTCATTACTCTCCAGAGCCCCAACACAGTTTGACCATGATTGGTCATTAAGTAAAAACAATTCACATGAAACTAATGAAACAATCACCTACCACATTCCAAAGCAGCAAAACACAGGAGAAGCAAACGAGATAATATTGGTTTTTTTTATTTTTCCTTTTTCTCTGAGGCTTCTCAGCTTCCCAAGAGAGAAATCCTGGCAAAGGGATTTTTCCAGAAACAATGATGGTGACAGCGGAGTAGCCCATCCAAGTATCTGAATTGTTTCCCAGGTGCAACATTTGTATTGTGAATTAAAGATGCTGATTTCAAATGGTTTGTGCTTTGTAGATGTTATGTAATTCCTCCTGTTGGCAATGAAAATATGCCAGCACAGAAAGGATTTTCTAATCTCCTGTTACCTGGTGTCAGCTTTGCCTCAGCATTTCTCCCCTTGCTGGGATGGGTTAGCCTTAGTGAAAAACCAAATTCCCACTCACACCTTCCACCCACAGTGGGAAAAGAGGAAAAACAGAAACAAAAACTCTCGTAGATTGAGATAAATACAGAGAGATGGTTTGTCAGCTTCTACCAGGAGTGAAACACATTGGATTTGGGGAAAACCAATGTCATTTATTGCCAACTGAGATAGTTTAGATTGTGAGAAACAAAATTAAATGCTAAACACCGGAATATTTATTCATTCATTCCAGAGTACTCCAGCACTGTCCCCAGCACACAGGGTGGTGGGGAGGGTTATGGTCAGTGCATGTGGGTCCTTCACAGGCTACAGAGATCACATTGAGCTACCAAGCCACAAACCAACTACAGAAACACCATTCTTATCGATATTTTTGGTTTTAGAACTTCAGCTTCCACAAAGCTGTGTTTACAATCATTACCATACACACTGAACTCATCAACAGAATTCCTTGTCTTCCCTCTAATTCAGTAGAGATAATCCTTGATCCCAAGCACAATAATCCTTGATCCCAAGTACAATAATCCTTAATCCCAAGCACATTTCACGGAATGTTTTGTTTCAGTTTAAGCTCTAAAGGCATTTCCAGGTTTGGGGCTGGCTATGGCTGTGTATTGTGAATCCAGGAACCTCCACCAGTAATTTTTACAGCTGTGTGGATAGTCAGGAGAGCTTGGAATGGTCCTTTCCACTTTTCCTTGAGTGGTTCTTCACTCCAAGTCTGGACATCTCCCCAATCTCCTGGACAGTGAAAGTGTGGTTGAACATCCAAGGTCACTGATGATGCCAAAACAATAAACCTATGCAAGGATGAGAGTGTCCTTTCCCAAAGTTTCCCAAACTCCCTCAAATTGTGATTCCTTACTGTATTTTTCCCCTGAGTATAATTACAGCCTGACATGTGCCAACACTAGGACTGTCAAAGCACTGAATAATCTTCTCAGTTTTTTACACTGTTGCTACTCCACTGCTCAGAATAGAGAAGTGAAGGATACTCTGAGCAAAGTCATCAAGAAATGTGAATAATTCCTAAAGCTTAGGGAACTGTAAGCATTCTTTTCCCTAAAAGACAATGAAAGAAAATAATGTACTTGAGAAAAGCTTCTCATTAAATTTTTAACCCTCAGAGCCTGTGACTAATAATACTTACCCTTGACTTTTTATTATCAAATTGGCTAATCTGAGTGACTTTAACTGCCCAAAGTGAGGATGAGGCACTTTTCTGTGGGAAAGGGTTCTCTCTTTATGTATTGCACTAGTTCCTGCGTGTCCAGTTCAGATTTCATCTCATCTGTGATTCCCCAAATCAGCTGATTGCAATCCCACTCCTCTGCACAGTGTCCCATTTCACTCTGTGATTCAGGACAGCTGAATCTTTAGATTTATGGAATATTTTTTTAGACAGCTAAACATAGGTCTAAAGATGAATGAATCAAATTCAGAGGGAACAAACCAATCTCTTGTTCAAAATAACTGTATCAACAACATGACTAGAATTGTCTCAGTGGATGTGAATGCTACACAGCTGCAAGTGGGGATAGTTTTTCAAAAATTAAATTATATGTGGTAACTCTTAACTGGTTCCACACTTTAAGACATTTCATATTCATATTTGTTTGTAATTGCCATTTCAGCTGTTTTCAGCCATTTATGTGAACTTCAAAACTTTTCTAGGCCAAACACTGATGGCAGAAGTTAGCACAAGTTCTACAGACATGTAGAACTTACCAGCATCCTCCTTAAGGTTTATCTCACAGAGCAGAGAGGGGTGTGCTGAAGCTCTGATGGAACAAGGACAGGGCCTGGGGTGCTGCATTTCAACATGCATGTTTGAATGCAGGGCTCGCCCAGAGCAGGGTGCAGCGAGGGAGCTGGGGTGGCTGCGGGGTCCTCAAGAGGTCAGCAGTGTGTGTTGCAGTCACAGTGTTGCAGTGAGTGATGCAGTGACAGTGATGCAGTCACTCTGTTGCAGTCACTGTGTTGCAATGACACTGTTACAGTGACTGTGTTGCAGTGACAGTGTTGCAGTCACACTGTTGCAGTCACTGTGTGTTGCAGCCACAGTATTGCAGTGACAGTGATGCAGTGACAGTGTTGCAGTGACAGTGTTGCAGTGACAGTGTTGCAGTCACAGTGTTGCAGTCACTTTGTTGCAGTGACAGTGATGCAGTGACAGTGATGCAGCCACTGTGCATTGCAGTGACAGTGTTGCAGCAACACTGTTGCAGTCTCTCTGTTGCAGTGACTCTCTTGCAGTCACTCTCTTGCAGCCACACTGTTGCAGTGGTAGTTCTGGGTTCACCCCTGTAGTTGACACTGCAGAGCAGGCTCTGCCTCTGCCCAGTGCTTGGCAGAGCAGGTTTGTGTCCATGGCATCTCCTTTGCCCTGCCTGGGGGTGATGCTGACAGAAAGCACCACCTTGGCACTGCCTGGGCCTTGCTCTTTGACTTCTGAGAGGGAACATCGGTGCAGGAGACGTTTGAGGCTTGCTGAGCTGTCTGTAATCAAAGTCTGTGACGCTGTGCTCTAATGAGCCCTGCTGGGAACACTTTGTCCAACTCTCTCACCTCGCACTGGGCTCTGTTAAAGCTCCCAGTAAGTTTGTTCCTGCTCCTGCCTTGTCATTTCCTCAAGGCACCTTGCCTGATTGTGGCACAGCCACCAGGAACTGGGAGGTGGCACCACAGTCCTGCAGGGGCTCATTAAAAAGCTGACAGCCATAATGAGCTCTGTGGTTGTTCCTGTGCTAGAAGCATTGTGTGGTTAATTAGGGAGCTCCCAGCGGTGTTTCAGTGAATACCTACAGCTTAATTTCTGTTTGTCTTTTGTTCTAATTATGTGTGACAGGGAGAATGGAAATGGAAACACTTTAATAGGGAATTAGTCCTGTTTATACCCTGGTGGGAATCAGGCAGAGAGAGGAAAATATCTTTGGGACCAAGCAGGGAGAGACCTGAGTCAAAGTTTGATTCATGTGCTGGCAATAAGACAATTCTCATTCCAGCCTCTTCTCCTGTTATTGCAACCCACAGAAGTGCCAAAGGCTTTGTTTGTAAAGCCTTTCTCTGCTCTAATTAGCACTACCTTTACCTGCTGTACTAATTATACACAGAGACAGAAGCAATATTCATCACCACTGCAAAAGGCTTTCAAGGCCTTTTTTAATGAGTGAAAGAAAAATATCTTAATTAACAAATAATGTCATATGTTTTACTTTGATTCCCCTGTGCTCCAGTTTTCCCAGGACATGAACCCTGAAAAGAACTGGCTCAGTGGGGAGATGGACAGCTGATAGAAATTTTCAGGCACAATTAGAATGAGAAATATTTGAACAATTAATTAGGAAGAACTGAATATCTACCTGGTGATCAAGATGAGTTGTGTCACTCAGATGTTTGTACTGGGGCCTGTTGCAATACTGCAAGGCTAATAAAATAAATTATTCTTTTAAATTAAAAGACAGTAGATAAACCACTTAGTTATTAGAATATATATATAAAGGAGATGATTAGCATCTTAATTATTAGATTAGATATAAGAAAGAAATTTTTGATGATGAGGGTGGCAAAACAATTAAATGGGGTGCTCAGAGAGCTTTGAATGCCCCATCCCTGGAAACATTCAGGGTCAGGCTGGATGGGGCTCTGAGTAACTTTGTCTAGCAGAAGGTGTCCCTGCTTATTGCATAGGGGATGAATTAGATGATCCCTTACTACTGAAATTATTCTAGGATGCTGTTTCCAGTAGCTTGAGGGAGGTGATGCTTCCCTTTTACTCAGTACTAATGAGGTGAGACCTGGGGTACTGTGGGTTATGAGCTCCCAGTAAAAGAGGCACACCGTGCTGGAAAGAGTTCAACAAAGTGGCCTGGAGATGATGGAGGGACTGGATGATCTCTCCTACAGGGAATGCCTGGTACAGCTGAGTTTTTACCCTGGAAAGAGCAGGTCGTGGTGGGACATTATCCATGGATGGATATCTCTGAAGGTAGGATAGAAGTGGGAGAAATACAGGTTCATTTCAGAGTGGTGTGCAGTGACAGGACAAGAGGCAATGGGCACAAACTGGGGCTCTGTCTGAGCATCAGCAAACACATTTATCTGTAAGGGTGACCAAGCACTGGTACAGCTTGGCCAGGGAGGTTGTGGTGACTCCATGCTCGGAGATGTTCCAAAAACAACTGCAACTGGTCCTGAGCAATTGGTGCTTTAGGTGGCCATGCTTGAGTAGGGACATTGGACCAGACAACAACTGAAGGTCCCTTCCCACCTCAACCATTTTGTGTGACTCTAGGGCAGTGTCAGTGTGCTGCAGAGTAGAAAACAGCTCCAGTTGATGCTCTGGTGACCATCTGCATGCAAGGTTTCCTGTGCATGACCAGTGGTTTGCAGACAGTGTCTTCAGGGTGGGGAAGGCTACAGTGGTTGCAGCACAAAGGTGGGATGATACCACCAGAGCAAGAAAGGGAACTGGTGGTGAGCAGGGGTGTGGTGTGCAGGACAGTGACCACCATGAGAACAGACCAAGGGCTGCCTTCACACTGCTCTCACACCAGACACAGTTCCAGAGGTGTGACTATGGACCCACCTCGGGTCAATAAAGCTGGTGGTGCTGGACACAGCACCCCACATGTGCCTCACCAGGGCCGAGCAGAAGGGCACGATCCCCTCCTGGACCCTCTGGCCACACTCTTCTTGATGCACCTCAGGATCCTTTTGGCCCTCGTGGCCCCAAGGGCACACTGCCAGCTCATGGTCACCTTGTCACCCACCAAAACCTCCAGGTCCTTCTCTGCAGAGCTCCCCTCTGTTAGGTCAGCCCCCAGCCTGGTACTTGGGGTTATTCCTCCCCCAGTGCAGGACCCCCCACTTGACCTTGTTGAATTTTTTTAGGTTTCTCTCTGCCAAACTCTCCAGCCTGTCAAGGTCCCACTGAAAGACAGAACAGCCTCCAGTTCTGCATCATCAGCAAATTTGCTGGGGGTACATTCTGTGCCTTCTTAGATAAGTGATCAGGATTTTAAAAAGCCTAAGAGAAATGCAACTGTTCCTCACACAAGTGACCAGGCTTGTGACACACAAGTGACCAGCTGCAGTGCAGCTTTGGCCTCAGCCATATTTGACATTTTCTATCCCATCACCACAACATAAGGGCACCTCCTGGGCCAATCAGGTCTGAGCACCTGATCCAGTGGAAGAGTTTCCAGTTCTACCCACAGGCATTTTACAGATGTAAAGAAAATGCCTCATTTGGGGTTCAAGGAGATTGAAGGGGAGACAGGGTGTAAACAGGCTGCCTGCTGTTCAGTCTGTCTAAGCATCTAAGATGGTTTCAGGTTTCAGGTTTCAGGTACTAGAAACCCCCCTGATTTCCTGTTGCATTTGAAAATGACTATTTCTGAAAGGTTTTACCTGTTGGTTGGACTGCAAGGGGCTGATGGAGACAAGGGGAGCATTTCGGGACTGAGACCTGTCCTGCATGTCCCACCAATGCTCAGGTTCTCCCAGAGTGTCATCTCCTCATTCTCACACTCAGGGTTTCCATCCAGCTCCCAAGAAGGCTGCAGACACAAGAGACTTTGAACATGCTTTTATTGATGGCCACAAGCAGAGCTGGAGTGGCAGTGGGAGAAAGGGAGCAATGGGAAGCTGGGTGTACTTGGGAGCTGCATTTGTAGCTTGCCAGGAGACTCAGTGCCAAAGCCTGTGCCTGCACCACAGGGGCTTCTCTGACTCCACTTCAGCTGCCCCTGGGAGCTTGTGAGCACCAGCAGGTGTTGGATGCATCGTGGAGAAGGGGCAATGAGCATTTTAGTCAGAGGATGGAGAGCCAGGAATATCTTGGATTGCAAAACTTCTCAGCTGCTCACGGATCCAGGGCTCAAAGTACGAGATCCTGGTGAATACCTCAGGGAAGAGGTCGTCTTCATACCCATGAGAAACAATGCCATGAGCTTTCTTATTGCAGACTAATGGGCCACCAGAATCACCCTGTGCCATGAAAGGAGTGAGAGGGGTCAGACATGCCACAGCTCAGCTCTCCCTGCCTTAAGCAGCAAGTTTCCCCTTCCCTCTCTCCACATGAAGCACCTCCTCTTCCAAGCACCTCTCTCCCTCCAGACCCAGCTCTCAGTGTTTGTAGCTGCCTCACTACTCCTCTAAGCCCACCCATGAAACAATTCAGGCCTGGAGGCTCTCTGAGATTCAAAAATTCCAAAAGAACTTTGACTGCTTTAGACATGGGGAAATATCTAACCCATCTGAGCAATGATATCACAAGGAATTTACACACCAAAGCACTGGTTAGGCTGAGTACAACATCCCCAAGTATGTAAAAAAGCAGATGTTGCTCAGAGTTGGAAAATGCACCAGAATTCAGGAAGCTTCAGAGCTTCTGTGAGGACCCTCAGCTCATCACTTTGAAGGTCCTGGTTCATTCTGGTGTCCTTTTGCTATCACCAAACTGACTGTCCAGTCCCAACCTCCTCCCAAGCTTGCAGCCCAAAACAACACTTACCTGGTAAGATGCTTTTTTACGGTTTTCATCACCAACACAGATCATAGACTGACGCTGGTATTTTCTGGAAACCTTCTGACATCTTGTCTCATTTTGCACCTTCAGTTCCACCTCCCTCAAGACATCACTCACATCCCCGTCCGGAGATGTCATGCCCCAGCCAGACACTGTGCATAAAGCTCCTTCTCTCACAAGTTCATTTCTCCTAGGAATGGAGATAAACTGCACATTCTCATTGATCCTGGCCCTTGGCTTCAGCTGTCAGGCAGAGAGAACACGGGGTTAGAGCCAGCAAAGGATGAGGAGCAAGTACAGAATTTGGGGAGGTGAGCCAGGGGAGAGCCCTCATGTAGGAAGGAACTGTTGGGCCATACCTTCAGCAGCACAATGTCATTTTTCAAGTCTTTATGGGAATATTTAGGATGGATGACCCATTGTCCCACACGGATCTTTTGCTGGCTCCGTTCTCGTCTGTTTACATTGTGGGCTCCCAGAGTCACAGTGACCCTCGGTCTCCTGCCAGGAAACACCAAGACATTCCAGCTGCATTGACAGGAACAGCCCCCAGGGCAGGTGGATGGAGGGAGGTGGTGTTGGAGAAACCTCCCCAGAGCAGCTCTCAGCAAGTTGTCCTCTCTCCCCTGGGTTCCTTCCCGAGCCCAGCTGAGGATCCCTCACCCCACACTGACACAGCTGGCAGCTGCCCTGTGCTGAGCACAAAGGGCAGCAGGGCAGGGGACACACTGCAGCCCTTCTCCAGCAGCAGCTCTAAGCCATGGCAGGAACCATGACCCTGGAGACCCCTGGGAGCATTCCTGTCCCCAAGGACACTCAGCCCCAACCAGGCAGACAATTCCTGCACTCACAGAGGAGAGCTCAGCTCCAGAGATGCCTGCTCTGCCTGAAGAGACACAGGGTTCTGTTTCAGCCTGGATCAGGGCTGAGGCACTCTGGGACTGTGTGAGACTGGAAAAAATCACCTGTGCAAGAACAATGGAGTCTTACCCTTTATTATAAACACAGTGAGCTGCTGAGAGCACTGCATCTGGGCGAATCAGGATCCCTCCACAGGTATAAAATTGTATGCCACTTTGAATTTCTAAATAAGCCATGTAGGGTCTGGAGTGAGGCTTAGCTTCTCGTCCACCAATGATCCTTCCTGGAAGAGAAATGGGATATGTTAATATGAATGTTAATATAAATGTTAATATGTTGCTGTTTCCTCTCAAGTTTGGGACTGCATGAAAGGAAAGGCTCATCCTCTAAAGCCAGGTGCCAGTGATCCCAACAACTCTCCTTCCTGGGGCTGTCCAAAGCATTGCTGGGGCACAATGCAGAGAAAGACAAGCAGCACTGTCTGGGGTCTGACCACCCCTGGCTCTGGATGACTCCAATGCCATCAAGGGCACAGCTCTAGTGCCTCTAATGCCTCACTGGCTTCAGGCACAGGCTGAGCTGGGAGATGAGAGGAGAGAGGAAAGCAGGAGAGTAGAGCCAGGAGAGAAGGTGAGGCAGGAGCCTTGCCTGAGATTGACTGCTCAGAGTCCATCTGTGCCCTTGCATGTTCCTGTCTAAGTCCCATCTGTGTGTACTCACCAGCCCCAGCCCAGGGCAGAAGGACAAAAGCATTTGTGAGCAGAAGGAGCAGCAGCATCTCCCACCACTGTCCTGAAGAGCCAAAGCAGTGGCTGTGGCCAGGCAGGGGAGAGGTTCAGAATGGCCAGTACAGAACCTCTATATATGTCATGTGGAGCTGACACAGGAAACCTCAGCCTGCCTGTAGCTGTGTCATTTACTGCTTTTGTTCTCACACCCCCCAAACTGTGAGGGGGTGAGGGGCTCATGACACCTTCTCTGCTCTTTTGTCACGATCTTCTCAAAACGATGGAGAGATCTGGGCTGGTTCACAGCACCCACAGAGCTCACAGGAAGAGGAAAGAGGTGTCTCTTGAGTGCATCTACCATCAAAGACCTTTGGAGAGAGCCCCTGGGATCCTGCATGCAGGGTTCATCCACCAGGATTTCATTTTCTTTTTGTTTTTTGTTTCCCCCGAATTCTCTGATAGTAATGGGATGAGCTGGCCAGGGACAGCCAAAGTTCTTGTTTTTCATCAGAGGGGCTGACTGCCATCAGAGATGTCCTTGGGAAATCAGAAATCACCAATCAGGGTCACTAAGGGACAAGGCCAGTGGGACCCTCTTGACCTCAGCCCTGCTGTTCTGGGGAATCTGACAAGTCCATGGTGATGAGGAAGTCTGAGGTGCAGCTGGGAGTAATTCTGTGCGCCCAGTCCAGACCAGCAGGTGCCCTGGGCAGGGGCAGTGTGGTATTTTCAGGGTCCCCCGTCGTGGGGAGGAAAGGATGAATCTGACTCCATGTTCTTAGAAGGCTCATTTTTTATTTTATATTACTATATTAAATTAAAGAATGCTGTACTTAAACTTTACTAAAGAATAAAGAAAGGATACTTGCAGAAGGCTTAACAAGGTATTAATTAAAGACTCATGACTCTCTTTTCAGAGTCTGACACAGCCTGACTGTTATTGGTCACTAAGTCAAAACAACTCACATGTTGGATAAACAATCTCCAACCACATTCCAAAACAGCAAAACACAGGAGAATCAAATAAGATAATAGTGCTTTCTTTTTCTCTGAGGCTTCTCAGCTTCCCAGGAGAAGAAATCCTGGCAAAGGGATTTTTCCAGAAAATATGACAGTGACATTTCACCCTTTTTGTGTAATTAAACTAAAAAGAGACTCTGTTTGTAGTTCTTCTGCTGGGCCCTTGCAGAAGAGAGAACAAACATGTCTCAAGGGGTTTATCCATTGGCAATCAAAACCTCAATCAATTGCTGATATGGAATGATCAAGGAGATTCTTCACCTGTAGTATCAACTTCTATCATATCACTAAAACTAGGCTTACAATACAGAAAATGCAAAAGACAATGAAAAGAATTGTTCATTGTTTTAACTCCAAACAGCTGAGTTTCAGGAGAAAGTCCATTGACTGGAGATGTTGCTCTTTGACATCCCTGAAAGGTCCTTTTGATCATGAAACAGACCTGCAGAATCCTGAAACAAAGAACAGCTAAAGAAAATCAACAATTATTAAAAATCCATTGACAAAAATCCATTGCTAATTATCAACCACTATTGAGAAAATTTCTGGAATGCCGTGGCCACAGCCCTTAATTGAACCACTTGGGGTGAGGCTGCCTCATGGCTTTGAATACTTTGAGCTGATAGCTCTTTTCACCTTTTTTGTTTTATTTAATTTTTTTTTTTTTAATGTAGAATCATCAGCACCAGCAGGGGGTTTTACGACCCTGCGGGGGCCCCAGTCCTGTTGGATGGACCAGGCAGCCCAGACCTGGCCCACAGAACGGTGGCCCAGGTTTGGTTAGGGGGATCGAAGCCCCCAAACCCAGCAGCGGATGGTTGTGGTCGCCCCAGCCCAGAGAAACGACCCAAACAGCCCAGACCTGGTCTGCAGGGTGGGATCTCTGTTCTCACAGCCCGTCCCCACCATGCTGCCAGTGCCTTGGCAGCAGTGACCGAACACCTCCTCCCCACAGAACCAGTGGTGCACGCCGGCGGCTGGGAAGAAGTTTTCCCGGGGATCTCCATCCCTGATCTGGGGGTCCTCTTTCCTCAGAACAACGCTCTCTTTCCGCTGTTTCTCTCACCCCTGTGGTGCAAACAGCAGTGTTCCTGCTTTCTGCCCCTCAGCACCGCCGCCATCCCGTCTGGGCTTGGGGCCAGAGGCAGCGCCTCATGGAGCCACCTCCTTCACAACCCTGTTGTTCATGGAGGGAGTCAGGCATTCCAAACCCCAGCGAGAAGCCCCCGACCAAACACAAATCGGTCCACAAAAAGCGCTGTGTCCCAGAGCAACACTGAGTTTGAAAGTTTTCAGCAATCAGCTGTCGAGCTGTGCTGCCTCCACTGAGGGACAGGCTGGTCGCAGGGTCCGACGCAGACACTGACATAGAAGACAGAGTCCCTGAAGGCGGTGGGACCGCCGGGGGTGGTGGGGCTGCTTCCCCTGCCAGGCTTGATGCAGAGAGAGCGGCCACTGCACACATGGAGGCGGTGGCCACATCTTCTCCTGCTTGTGGGAGCAGCAGTGCAGGCACAATTTGTCACACGGCTGAAGCATTGCTTAGCAAGACACCAGAATCTGTGAGGGGCGGCAGGGCCGCGGGCAGGGCCTGCAGGCGGCTCCGGAGGCGGTGGAAGCGGCCGGGCAGGCAGAGCAGCAGTCAGCGAGGCCTGAGGGGCTGGCGGGGCAGGCGCTGCCGGAGATGGAGCGGTGGGTGTCAGTCTCAGCCCTGGGAGGGGCAAAGAAGGTGGCAGAATCGATGCAGGGTTGGTCCCCACTATCGCCACCAGCACTGTTGTCATGAATGCAATTCCCGGCTGCGATGCACAGGGACTGGGCATGCTGTGCAGCGAGGGGCTGCCGGCCGCCTCTCTCAGTGAGGGTGGGAGCGGGTCCGCACCCTCCTAGAGTGCGGGGCACGGAGAATTCCACAGCAGATCTGGCCAAGGATCTCCCTCCGTGGCCGCTGGGGCATCCTCAGGCGGGCAGAGAGCAGCGGGGGCACGGCCCCTCTCTGAGACAGGCTGCCATGAGTCACTGCTGCTGTCGATCGCCTTGCCCGGCAGCCTGGGCAAAACAGCGACAGACGCTGCTGCTGCCGGATGCACATGATCCACAGAATCAGAAAAAAACTTCTCAGCCGTGGGCAAAGCCTCACCTACCTGCGAGGTAGAGGAGGAGGCAACCCGCAGTTTCTGTCCTTGGATGGATCCTTCACCTGCTGGCTCTGGTGGGGGGGTATTAACTCCCCACATGAGGCAAGGTACGTCACCAAATGGGCTCTCTGCCTCAGAACTGAGAAAAGTGCTGTAAACGCTGGATGAATTCGGGGCAGCCCACAGCCCCAATCATATTTCTCCCAGAAATAGGGATCCATGGACTGCCACATGCGTATGTCTAAGGAGCATGTCAGAACTATAAAAATACCATGAAACTTTGCCCGTCTGATAAACTGACAGAAATGTCTCTTCACCATATGAAGAGGCAATCAAGGAGTGAGACCTGTCCTGCATGTCCCACCAATGCTCAGGTTCTCCCAGAGTGTCATCTCCTCATTCTCACACTCAGGGTTTCCATCCAGCTCCCAAGAAGGCTGCAGACACAAGTGAGTTTGAACATGCTTTTATTGATGGCCACAAGCAGAGCTGGAGTGGCAGTGGGAGAAAGGGAGCAATGGGAAGCTGGGTGTACTTGGGAGCTGCATTTGTAGCTTGCCAGGAGACTCAGTGCCAAAGCCTGTGCCTGCACCACAGGGGCTTCTCTGACTCCACTTCAGCTGCCCCTGGGAGCTTGTGAGCACCAGCAGGTGTTGGATGCATCGTGGAGAAGGGGCAATGAGCATTTTATTTAGAGGATGGAGAGCCAGGAATATCTTGGATTGCAAAACTTCTCAGCTTCTCATGGATCCAGGGCTCAAAATGTGAGATCCTGGTGAATAACTCAGGGAAGAAGCGAAGTTTTATTCCACGGGAAACAATGCCATGAGCCTTCTTATTGCAGACTAATGGGCCACCAGAATCACCCTGTGCCATGAAAGGAGTGAGAGGGGTCAGACATGCCACAGCTCAGCTCTCCCTGCCTTAAGCAGCAAGTTTCCTCTTCCCTCCCTCCAGGTGAAGAACCTCCTCTTCCCAGCACCTCCCTCCCTCCAGACCCAGCTCTCAGCATTTGTAGCTGCCTCACTACTCCTCTAAGCCCACCCGTGAAACAATTCAGGCCTGGAGGCTCTATGAGATTCAAAAATTCCAAAAGAACTTTGACTGCTTTAGACATGGGGAAATATCTAACCCATCTGAGCAAGGATATCACAAGGAATTTACACACCAAAGCACTGGTTAGGCCAGGTAGAACATCCCCAAGTATGTAAAAAAGCAAATGTTGCTGATATTTAGGAAAATGCACCCCAATTCAGGGAGCACATCAGCTTCAGAGCTTCTGTGAGGACCCTCAGCTCATCATTCTGAAGGTCGAGGTTCATTCTGGTGTCCTTTGGCTTTCACCTGAGAACTAAGCTGAATTTCCAGTCAAAACCTCCTCCCAAGCTTGCATCTCAGAACAACACTTACCCTCTGAGGTGATTTTTTACGGTTTTCATCACCAACACAGATCATAGACTGAGGCTGGTAGTTACGGAAAAACTGCTGACAGATCTTTGCCTTTTGCACCTTCAGTTCCACCTCCATCAAGACATCACTCGGCGGCGGGTACAGAGATGTCCGGCCCCAGCCAGACACCGTGCATAAATCTCCTGCTCTCACATGTTCATTTTCCTTGGCAAAGGAGATATTTTGCACATACTCATTGATCTTGGCTTTTTTCTTCAGCTGCCAGGCAGAGAGAACATGGGGTTAGAGCAAGCAAAGGATGAGGAGCAAGTTGAGAGTTTGGGGAGGCAAGCAGGGGGAGAGCCCTCAGGCAGGAAGGATCTGTTGGGCCATACCTTCAGCAGCACAATGTCATTTTTCCCGTCTTTGCCAGAATATTCAGGATGGATGAACCTTTTTACAACAGAGATCTTCTGCTGGCTCGGTTCTTTCCTACTTATGTTGTGGGCTCCAAGAATCACAGTGACTTTCACTATCCTGCCACGAAACACCAAGCCATTCCAGCTGCATTGACAGGAACAGCCCCCAGGGCAGGTGGCTGGAGGGAGGTGGTGTTGGAGAAACCTCCCCAGAGCAGCTCTCAGCAAGTTGTCCTCTCTCCCCTGGGTTCCTTCCCGAGCCCATCTGAGGATCCCTCACCCCACACTGACACAGCTGGCAGCTGCCCTGTGCTGAGCACAAAGGGCAGCAGGGCAGGGGACACACTGCAGCCCTTCTCCAGCAGCAGCTCTGAGCCATGGCAGGAACCATGACCCTGGAGACCCCTGGGAGCATTCCTGTCCCCAAGGACACTCAGCCCCAACCAGGCAGACAATTCCTGCACTCACAGAGGAGAGCTCAGCTCCAGAGATGCCTGCTCTGCCTGAAGAGACACAGGGTTCTGTTTCAGCCTGGATCAGGGCTGAGGCACTCTGGGACTGTGTGAGACTGGAAAAAATCACATGTGCAAGAACAATGGAGTCTTACCCTTTATTATATACACAGTGAGCTGCTGAGAGCACTGCATCTGGGCGAATCAGGAACCCTCCACACCTACTAGTCTTTGTCGCATTTTTAATTTTTAAAAAAGCCATGTAGGGTCTGGAGTGGGCCACAGCTTCCCTTCCACCAGTGATCCTTCCTGAAGGAGAGATGAGAAATGTTAATATGAATGTTAAATATAAATATAAATATAAATATAAATATAAATATACATAAATATGCTGCTGTTTCCTGTCAAGTTTGGGGCTGCATGAAAGGAAAGGCTCATCCTCTAAAGTCAGGTGCCAGTGATCCCAACAACTCTCCTTCCTGGGGCTGTCCAAAGCATTGCTGGGGCACAATGCAGAGAAAGACAAGCAGCACTGTCTGGGGTCTGACCACCCCTGCCTCTGGATGACTCCAATGCCATCAAGGGCACAGCTCTAGTGCCTCTAATGCCTCACTGGCTTCAGGCACAGGCTGAGCTGGGAGATGAGAGGAAAGAGGAAAGCAGGAGAGTAGAGCCAGTAGAGAAGGCGAGGCAGGAGCCTTGCCTGAGATTGACTGCTCAGAGTCCATCTGTGCCCTTGCATGTTCCTGTCTAAGTCCCATCTGTGTGTACTCACCAGCCCCAGCCCAGGGCAGAAGGACAAAAGCATTTGTGAGCAGAAGGAGCAGCAGCATCTCCCACCACTGTCCTGAAGAGCCAAAGCAGTGGCTGTGGCCAGGCAGGGCAGAGGAACAGAATGACAACATCTATATATGTCATGCTGAGCTGACACTGGAAACCTGTGGCCGTGTCATTTACTGCTTTTGTTCTCACAACCCCCAAACTGTGGCTTGGTGAGGGGCTCATGAAACATTCTCTGCGGTTCTGTCACAATCTTCTCAAAGAATGGAGAGAAATGGGCTGGTTGAGAGCAGCCACAGTGCCCAGGGAGAGGAAAGGGGTGTCTGTTGAGTGCATCTCCCATCAGATACCTTTGGAGAGAGCCCCTGGGACTCTTAATGTGGGCTGATTCTGTCTGGATTTTGTTTTCTTTTTGTTTTTGTTTCTGCCCATCCTCTGATAACTATGGGGAGAGCTGGTCAGGGTCAGGCAAAGTTCCTATTTCTTATCAGAGGGGCTAACTGCCATCAGAGATGTCCTTGTGCAATCAGAAACCACCAGTCAGGGTCACCAAGGGACAAGGCCAGTTGTGGCCTCTTGACCTCAGCCCTGATGTTCTAGGGGATCTGACAAGTCCATGGTGATGAGGAAGTCTGAGGTGCAGCTGGGGAGTCGTTCTGTGAGCCCAGTCCAGACCAGCAGGTGCCCTGGTGTGCGGGTTAAGGGCAAATTTGGAAGAAAACCTCCACAGGGGACCCCTCCAGAAACCAAACCCACACAGTCCCTTCCCAAAACCAAGTCGGGAAGGATTCCTTGGAGAGAAGTGGAAAGAACCTGTTTATTTAACAGGCACAGCACCCCCCAGGACACAAAATGAACCATACTGGATGACACCACTCTTTCACCGCTCTGGAAAAGATGACAAATTCAGAAAGGCTCTCTTGGGGGTGGTTACTCTGTTATCAATCCCTGGCGTGCTAGGGCAGCTGCTGCAGACACAAGGTGCAAACTCTCAGTGTTTCCCAGGTCCAACTCCAGAGCAGGTTCGAGTAGGTCCAAAAAAAGGGAAAGGAAAACAGTCCAGGGAAAAATCAGAATGCTTAGCTAAACTAATGAGGAGAAGCAAAAGCAAGAGCAAGAGCAAAGCTAAAGCCAAGGAAAAACAAAAGCAGCCCTATCTAGTGCCCTATCTTTGTGTCCTTCCAGCTGTGGGGAAGCGGCTGATAACAAATCCAAAACAAAACTTTCACTCTTTCAAGCCAACCTAGAAGGCACAGAACATAATATCGAGCATAAAGAGAACAATGACTGGGGATACAAGCATCATTACGACAACCTAGAAAAAATTTTCTAAAAACGCTGGAGAGATCTGGGCTGCTTCAGAGCACCAACATTGCACAGAGAGAGGAAAGGGGTGTGTGTTGAGTGCATGTCCCATCAGAGACGTTTGGAGAGAGCCCCTGGGACCCTGCGTGGCTCGGCTGCTTCAATCTTGATATTTTTTGATTGTTTTTTGTTTCCCCCTGTCCTCTGATAGCAATGGGCAGAGCTGGCCAGGGACAGGCAAAGTTCCTGTTTTTTATCAGAGGGGCTAACTGCCATCAGAGATGTCCTTGAGAAATAAGAAACCGCCAGTCAGGGTCACTAAGGGACAAGGCCAGTAGGAGCCTCATGACCTCAGCCCTGATGTTCTAGGGAATCTGACAAGTCCATGGTGGTGAGGAAGTCTGAGGTACAGCTGGGGAGTCATTCTGTGAGCCCAGTCCAGACCAGCAGGTGCCCTGGGCAGGTGCAGGGCTGGTTGAGACACAGCTGGAGCTCAGCTGAGGACCAGGCTCAGGGTGTCCCCATGAGAAGGGAGCAGCCCTGCCTGGGCCCTCTCTGAGTCCTCCCTGGCAGCTCTGGGTCAGTGTTACAGCCTGGAAGGGACTCAGCCCCTGTTTCCATGACCCTCCTTTGGCCATGAGCCCAGCCACTGAAACCTCCAGGATCTGTGACTGTCCCGCTCTAGGCTATGTTTACATGTGTCCCCAGACCCCTCCTAGCAAGCCAGACAGTGCCATCCCAGGATTCCATCCCCTCTTGCGTTAAAGCCACTGTTTTTCTCTTTTGCGCACTCTCCCACTGCCCCTCTTTGGGCCGCGTGGATTCCGCGCTCCACCCGCGCTCTGCCGGCACCCGCGTGGGGCAGCTCTTGGCAGCCAGCACGGCTCTGCACCGCGAGAAAGAGGAACACCCACATGGTGATAAGTCCCTGATCTTGGCCTTATCACCGAGCGATGCAGGATAGTCCGGATAACTCAGTCCCTCTGGCAGACAGAGTGCCCCAATACCCAGTCAGCTCGCAGCCGCCGCAGGCTGCCCTTAGCAAGCTTAGTGATTCTCAGCTCTTTGGTGATTCTCAGCTCTCTTAGGATTGCAGCTCTTTGCTTGCTTGCTAGGGCACCTTTGGCTGAGGCAGAAGCAGACGTGGGAGAGGAGAAGGAGAGGTCCTGGCAGTTCCACAGCGATGATTTACTGGCGAGTCTGCGAAGGGTTCCAGCGACTGCTCTTCTTCTGTTGAATGGGCTAAAACAGCCCCTTTTTATAGGGTATAGGGGGATCCAAACTTGTCCAATAGAAAGGGTCAGGAGAAAGTGACCTATGAGTTTACAGAGATAAGCTATGGGGCCAGTGGTAGTAGAAGACAGGAGCTTATTTTGCTGTCATCTCATGACTCAGCAGTTCCTACAGTTAAGTCTCCATCCTCTATGGTGCCCTCCTAAGCTGCATGGGGTCTGCTACAGTGTGGCATCAGCTGCCCTGGGAGAAATTGCGGCCGTGGGTGCAGCTGTGGCTCCTTCCAAGGGAGAGATCACAGACACGGCTGCTGCCACGGCCGCTGCCCACGAGTGTTGTGTCCCCTGTCTCGCTTCGGCGCTGCTCCTGCCGCGGGAAAGAACAGCTCCTGTGCCACGCTGCCAATACCGCACGGCGCCAGCCTGACACTGCTTCTGCATGGGAAAGAACTAAAGCAGCTCGAAGAAGCAAGCAACGAGTCCTTCCTTTTTTCCTTTGCCCTGATCCTTTGGTGTTGGGTCGACAATTATTGGATGCCTCTGGTGGTTTAGAACCCCAGCCAGTGGCTGAACTGTGATCCGGACTGCTGGCAGCGTGCAGCCACTCAAGGACCACACATGGTCCTGGCACATCTGCCGATCAACAACCACAATCAAGGACACAACATCAGTCACCTCCTCATTCTCACACTGAGGGTTTGAATCCATCTGCCAAGAAGGCTGCAGACACAAGTGAGTTTGAACATACTTTTATTGATGGCCACAAGCAGAGCTGGAGCAGCAGTGAAAGGAAGGGAGCAATGGGAAGCTGGGTGCACTTTGGACCTGCTTTTACAGCTTGTCACGGAGACTGTCGTTAGTGCCAAAGCCTGTGCCTGCACCACAGGGGCTTCTCTGACTCCACTTCATCTGCCCCTGGGAGCTTGTGAGCACCAGCAGGTGTTGGATGCATCGTGGAGAAGGGGCAATGAGCATTTTATTCAGACAACGGAAAGCAAGGAATATCTTGGAGAGAAAACCTCTTCAGCTGCTGATGGATCCAGGGCTCAAAGTATGAGATCCTGGTGAATGCCTCAGGGAAGATGTTGTGTACAGGTGCATGAGAAACAATGCCATGAGCCTTCTTATTGCAGACTAATGGGCCACCAGAATCACCCTGTGCCATGAAAGGAGTGAGAGGGGTCAGACATGCCACAGCTCAGCTCTCCCTGCCTTAAGCAGCAAGTTTCCTCTTCCCTCCCTTCACGTGAAGAACCTCCTCTTCCCAGCACCTCCCTCCCTCCAGACACAGCTCTCAGCATTTGTAGCTGCCTCACTACTGCTCTAAGCCCACCCATGAAACAATTCACGCCTGGAGGCTCTATGAGATTCAAAAACTCAAAAGAAGAACAGTGACCTACTTTAGACATGGGGAAACCCATCTGAGCAATGATATCACAAGGAATTTACACACCAAAGCACTGGTTAGGCTGGGGAGAACATCCCCAAGTATGTAAAAAAGCAAATGTTGCTGATATTTAGGAAAATGCACCCCAATTCAGGGAGCACATCAGCTTCAGATTTTCTGTGAGGGCCCTCAGCTCATCATTCTGAAGGTCGTGGTTCATTCTGCTGTCCTTTTGCTTTCACCTCGGAACTAATCTGAATTTCCAATCCCAACCTCTTCCCAAGCTTGCAGCCCAAAACAACACTTACCTTGTAAGATGCTTTTTTATTGTTTTCATCACCAACACAGATCATAGAGTGAGGCTGATAGTAAAGGAAAACCTGCTGACAGATCTCCTCCTTTTGCACCTTCAGTTCCACCTCTCTCAAGACATCACTCGGCGGCGGGAACAGAGATGTCCGGCCCCAGCCAGACACCGTGCATAAATCTCCTGCTCTCACATGTTCATTTGCCTTGGCAATGGAGATACATTGCACATACTCATTGATCTTGGCTTTTTTCTTCAGCTGTCAGGCAGAGAGAACATGGAGGTTAGAGACAGCAAAGCATGAGGAGCAAGTTGAGAGTTTGGGGAGGTGAGGAGGGGGAGATCCCTCAGGCAGGAAGGATCTGTTGGGCCATACCTTCAGCAGCATGATGTCATTTTTGTAGCCTTTACGGGAATATTGAGGATGAATGACCCATTTTTCAACAGGGATCTCCTGCTGGCTTGGTTCTTGGCTACTTATGTGGTGGGCTCCCAGAATCACAGTGACGCTCACTATCGTCCTGCCAGGAAACACCAAGACATTCCAGCTGCATTGACAGGAACAGCCCCCAGGGCAGGTGGCTGGAGGGAGGTGGTGTTGGAGAAACCTCCCCAGAGCAGCTCTCAGCAAGTTGTCCTCTCTCCCCTGGGTTCCTTCCCGAGCCCATCTGAGGATCCCTCACCCCACACTGACACAGCTGGCAGCTGCCCTGTGCTGAACACAAAGGGCAGCAGGGCAGGGGACACACTGGAGCCCTTCTCCAGCAGCAGCTCTAAGCCATGGCAGGAACCATGACCCTGGAGACCCCTGGGAGCATTCCTGTCCCCAAGGACACTCAGCCCCAACCAGGCAGACAATTCCTGCACTCACAGAGGGGAGCTCAGCTCCAGAGATGCCTGCTCTGCCTGAAGAGACACAGGGTTCTGTTTCAGCCTGGATCAGGGCTGAGGCACTCTGGGATTGTGTAAGACTGGAAAAAATCACCTGTGCAAGAACAATGGAGTCTTACCCTTTTTTATCCACACAGTGAGCTGCTGAGAGCACTGCATCTGGGCGAATCAGGAACCCTCCACAGATAAAAACATCTAAGCCACTTTGAATTTCCAAAAAAGCCATGTAGGGTCTGGAGTGGGGCTTAGCTTCTCGTCCACCAATGATCCGTCCTGGAAGAGAGAGAGGAAATGTTAATATGAATGTTAAATATAAATGTTAATATAAATGTTTATATGCTGCTGTTTCCTGTCAAGTTTGGTGCTGCATGAAAGGAAAGGCTCATCCTCTAATGCCAAGTGCCAGTGATCCCAACAACTCTCCTTCCTGGGGCTGTCCAAAGCATTGCTGCTGCACAGTGGAGAGAAAGACAAGCAGCACTGTCTGGGGTCTGACCACCCCTGGCTCTGGATGACTCCAATGCCATCAAGGGCACAGCTCTAGTGCCTCTAATGCCTCACTGGCTTCAGGCACAGGCTGAGCTGGGAGATGAGAGGAGAGAGGAAAGCAGGAGAGTAGAGCCAGGAGAGAAGGTGAGGCAGGAGCCTTGCCTGAGATTGACTGCTCAGAGTCCATCTGTGCCCTTGCACGTTCCTGTCTAAGTCCCATCTGTGTGTACTCACCAGCCCCAGCCCAGGGCAGAAGGACAAAAGCATTTGTGAGCAGAAGGAGCAGCAGCATCTCCCACCACTGTCCTGAAGAGCCAAAGCAGTGGCTGTGGCCAGGCAGGGCAGAGGAACAGAATGACGACATCTATATATGTCATGCTGAGCTGACACTGGAAACCTGTAGCCGTGTCATTTACTGCTTTTGTTCCCACAACCCCCAAACTGTGGTTGGTGAGGGTCTCATGAAACATTCTCTGCGGTTTTGTCGCAATCTTCTCAAAAAATGGAGAGATCTGGGATGATTGAGAGCACCCACAGTGCCCAGGGAGAGGAAAGGGCTGACTGTTGAGTATGTCTCCCATCAGAGACCTTTGGAGAGGGCCTCTGGGACTCTGCATGTGGGCTGATTCTGTCTGAATTTTGTTTTTTTTTGGTTTTCTTTTTGTTTCCCCCCATCCTCTGAAAGCAATGGGGAGCACTGGCCAAGGTCAGGCAAAGTTCCTGTTTCTTTTATCAGAGGGGCTAACTGCCATCAGAGATGTCCTTGGGAAATCAGAAACTGCCAGTCAGGTTCACTAAGGGACAAGGCCAGTTGGGGCCTCTTGACCTCAGCCCTGGTGTTCTAGGGGATCTGACAAGTCCATGGTGTTGAGGAAGTCTGAGGTGCAGCTGGGGAGTCATTCTGTGAGCCCAGTCCAGACCAGCAGGTGCCCTGGTGTCCTGGTTGAAGGCAAATTTGGAAGAAAACCTCCACAGGGGACCCCTCCAGAAACCAAACCCCCACAGTCCCTTCCCAAAACCAAGTCGGGAAGGATTCCTTGGAGAGAAGTGGAAAGAACCTGTTTATTTAACAGGCACAGCACCCCCCAGGACACAAAATGAACCATACTGGATGACACCACTCTTTCACCGCTCTGGAAAAGATGACAAATTCAGAAAGGCTCTCTTGGGGGTGGTTACTCTGTTATCAATCCCTGGGGTGCTGGGGCAGCTGCTGCAGACACAAGGTGCAAACTCTCAGTGTTTCCCAGGCCCCACTCCAGAGCAGCTTCGAGTAGGTCCAAAAATGGGAAAGGAAAACAGTCCAGGGAAAAATCGGAATGCTTAGCTTAACTAACTAATGAGCAGAAGAAAAGAAGGAGCAAAGCAAAACTCAAAGCAAAAAGCCAGGCAAAAAGCAAAAGCAGCACCATGTACTGCCCTGTCTCTGTGTCTTTCCAGCTGTGGGGAAGCGGCTGATAACAAATCCAAAACAAAACTTTCACTCTTTCAAGCCAATCTTGAAGGCACAGAACATAATATCGAGCATAAAGAGAACAGTGACTGGGGATACAAGCATCATTACGTCACCCAAGAAAAAATTTTCTAAAAACGCTGGAGAGATCTGGGCTGGTTTAGAGCACCAACATTGCACAGAGAGAGAAAAGGGGTGTGTGTTGAGTGCATATCCCATCAGAGACGTTTGGAGAGAGCCCCTGGGACCCTGCGTGGGTCGGCTGCTTCTATTTTGATGTTTTTTGATGGTTTTTTGTTTCCCCCTGTCCTCTGATAGCAATGAGGTGAGCTGGCCAGGGACAGGCAAAGTTCCTGTTTTTTATCAAAGGGGCTAACTGCCATCAGAGGTGTCCTTGGGAAATAAGAAACCGCCAGTCAGGGTCACCAAGGGACAAGGCAGTAGGAGCCTCATGACCTCAGCCCTGATGTTCTAGGGAATCTGACAAGTCCATGGTGATGCGAAAGTCTGAGGTGCAGCTGGGGAGTCATTCTGTGAGCCCAGTCCAGACCAGCAGGTGCTCTGGGCAGGTGCAGGGCTGGCTGAGACACAGCTGGAGCTCAGCTGGAGCTCAGGCGAGGACCAGGCTCAGGGTGTCCCCATGAGAAGGGAGCAGCCGTGCCTGGGCCCTCTCTGAGTCCTCCCTGGCAGCTCTGGTTCAGTGTTACAGCCTGGAAGGGACTCAGCCCCTGTTTCCATGACCCTCCTTTGGCCATGAGCCCAGCCAATGAAACCTCCAGGATCTGTGACTGTCCCGCTCTAGGCTATGTTTACATGTGTCCCCCCAGACCCCTCCTAGCAAGCCAGACAGTCCCATCCCAGGATTCCATCCCCTCTTGCGTTAAAGCCACTGTTTTTCTCTTTTGCGCA
Source organism: Zonotrichia albicollis (assembly GCF_047830755.1). Lineage (NCBI taxonomy): Eukaryota > Metazoa > Chordata > Aves > Passeriformes > Passerellidae > Zonotrichia > Zonotrichia albicollis. Next base: position 3,831,229 of record NC_133841.1, on the reverse strand, counting down.
CGCTCCCACTGCCCCTCTTTGGGCCGCGTGGATTCCGCGCTCCACCCGCGCTCTGCCGACACCCGCGTGGGGCAGCTCTTGGCAGCCAGCACTGCTCTGCACAGCGAGAAAGAAGAACACCCACATGGGGATAAGTCCCTGATCTTGGCCTTATCACCGAGCGATGCAGGATAGTCCGGATAACCCAGTCCCTCTGGCAGACAGAGTGCCCCAATACCCAGTCAGCTCGCAGCCGCCGCAGGCTGCCCTTAGCAAGCTCAGTGATTCTCAGCTCTTTGGTGATTCTCAGCTCTCTTAGGATTTCAGCTCTTTGGTTGCTTGCTAGGGCGCCTTTGTCTGAGGCAGAAGCAGATGCGAGAGAGGAGAAGGAGAGGTCCTGGCGGTTCCACAGCAATGGTTTATTGTGGAGTCTGCAAAGGGTTCCAGTGACAGCTCTTCTTCTGTAAAATGGGCTAAAACAGCCCCTTTTTATAGGGTATAGGGGAATCCAAACTTGTCCAATAGAAAGGGTCAGGAGAAAGTGACCTATGAGGTTACAGAGATAAGCAATGGGGCCAAGGGTAGAAGAAGATAGGAGCTTATTTTGCTGTCTCCTCATGACTCAGCAGTTCCTACAGTTAAGTCTAAGGCCTCCATGGGTGCTCTCCTCAGCTGCATGGGGTCTGCTACAGTGTGGCATCAGCTGCCACGGGAGAGATCGCTGCCGCTGCCCCTGCCCCTGCCCACGAGTGTTGTGTCCCCTGCCTCGCTTTGGCGCTGCTCCTGCCACGGGAAAGAACAGCTCCTGTGCCGCGCTGCCGATTCCACGCGGCGCCAGCCCGACACCGCTTCTGCACAGGAAAGAACTAAAGCAGCTCGAAGAAGCAAGCAAAGAGTCCTTCCTATTTTCCTTTGCCCTGATCCTTTGGTGTTGGGTCGACAATTATTGGATGCCTCTGGTGGTTTAGAACCCCAGCCAGTGGCTGAACTGTGATCCGGACTGCTGGCAGCACGCAGCCACTCAAGGACCACACATGGTCCTGGCACATCTGCCGATCAACAACCACAATCAAGGACACAACATCAGTCACCTCCTCATTCTCACACTGAGGGTTTGAATCCATCTGCCAAGAAGGCTGCAGACACAAGTGAGTTTGAACATACTTTTATTGATGGCCACAAGCAGAGCTGGAGCAGCAGTGAAAGGAAGGGAGCAATGGGAAGCTGGGTGCACTTTGGACCTGCTTTTACAGCTTGTCACGGAGACTGTCGTTAGTGCCAAAGCCTGTGCCTGCACCACAGGGGCTTCTATGACACCACTTCAGCTGCCCCTGGGAGCTTGTGAGCACCAGCAGGTGTTGGATGCATCGTGGAGAAGGGGCAATGAGCATTTTATTCAGACAACGGAAAGCAAGGAATATCTTGGAGAGAAAACCTCTTCAGCTGCTGATGGATCCAGGGCTCAAAGTACGAGATCCTGGTGAATGCCTCAGGGAAGATGTTGTGCACAGGTCCATAAGAAACGATGCCATGAGCCTTCTTATTGCAGACTAATGGGCCACCAGAATCACCCTGTGCCATGAAAGGAGTGAGAGGGGTCAGACATGCCACAGCTCAGCTCTCCCTGCCTTAAGCAGCAAGTTTCCTCTTCCCTCCCTCCAGGTGAAGAACCTCCTCTTCCCAGCACCTCCCTCCCTCCAGACACAGCTCTCAGTGTTTGTAGCTGCCTCACTACTCCTCTAAGCCCACCCATGAAACAATTTACGCCTGGAGGCTCTATGAGATTCAAAAACTCAAAAGAAGAACAGTGACCTACTTTAGACATGGGGAAATATCCAACCCATAAGAGAAAGGATATCACAAGGAATTTACACACCAAAGCACTGGTTAGGCTGGGGAGAACATCCCCAAGTATGTAAAAAAGCAAATGTTGCTGATATTTAGGAAAATGCACCCCAATTCAGGGAGCACATCAGCTTCAGATTTTCTGTGAGGGCCCTCAGCTCATCATTCTGAAGGTCGTGGTTCATTCTGCTGTCCTTTTGCTTTCACCTCGGAACTAATCTGAATTTCCAATCCCAAGCTCTTCCCAAGCTTGCAGCCCAAAACAACACGTACCTTGTAAGATGCTTTTTTATTGTTTTCATCACCAACACAGATCATAGAGTGAGGCTGATAGTAAAGGAAAACCTGCTGACAGATCTCCTCCTTTTGCACCTTCAGTTCCACCTCTCTCAAGACATCACTCGGCGGCAGGTTCAGAGATGTCCGGCCCCAGCCAGACACCGTGCATAAATCTCCTGCTCTCACATGTTCATTTGCCTTGGCAATGGAGATACATTGCACATACTCATTGATCTTGGCTTTTTTCTTCAGCTGTCAGGCAGAGAGAACATGGAGGTTAGAGACAGCAAAGCATGAGGAGCAAGTTGAGAGTTTGGGGAGGTGAGGAGGGGGAGATCCCTCAGGCAGGAAGGATCTGTTGGGCCATACCTTCAGCAGCATGATGTCATTTTTGTAGCCTTTACGGGAATATTGAGGATGAATGACCCATTTTTCAACAGGGATCTCCTGCTGGCTTGGTTCTTGGCTACTTATGTGGTGGGCTCCCAGAATCACAGTGACGCTCACTATCGTCCTGCCAGGAAACACCAAGACATTCCAGCTGCATTGACAGGAACAGCCCCCAGGGCAGGTGGCTGGAGGGAGGTGGTGTTGGAGAAACCTCCCCAGAGCAGCTCTCAGCAAGTTGTCCTCTCTCCCCTGGGTTCCTTCCCGAGCCCATCTGAGGATCCCTCACCCCACACTGACACAGCTGGCAGCTGCCCCGTGCTGAGCACAAAGGGCAGCAGGGCAGGGGACACACTGGAGCCCTTCTCCAGCAGCAGCCCTAAGCCATGGCAGGAACCATGACCCTGGAGACCCCTGGGAGCATTCCTGTCCCCAAGGACACTCAGCCCCAACCAGGCAGACAATTCCTGCACTCACAGAGGGGAGCTCAGCTCCAGAGATGCCTGCTCTGCCTGAAGAAACACAGGGTTCTGTTTCAGCCTGGATCAGGGCTGAGGCACTCTGGGATTGTGTAAGACTGGAAAAAATCACCTGTGCAAGAACAATGGAGTCTTACCATTTTTTATCCACACAGTGAGCTGCTGAGAGCACTGCGTCTGGGCGAATCAGGAACCCTCCACAGATAAAAACATCTAAGCCACTTTGAATTTCCAAAAACGCCATGTAGGGTCTGGAGTGGGGCTTAGCTTCTCGTCCACCAATGATCCTTCCTGGAAGAGAGAGAGGAAATGTTAATATGAATGTTAAATATAAATGTTATAATAAATGTTTATATGCTGCTCTTTCCTGTCAAGTTTGGTGCTGCATGAAAGGAAAGGCTCGTCCTCTAATGCCAGTGCCAGTGATCCCAACAACTCTCCTTCCTGGGGCTGTCCAAAGCATTGCTGGGGCACAATGCAGAGAAAGACAAGCAGCACTGTCTGGGGTCTGACCACCCCTGCCTCTGGATGACTCCAATGCCATCAAGGGCACAGCTCTAGTGCCTCTAATGCCTCACTGGCTTCAGGCACAGGCTGAGCTGGGAGATGAGAGGAGAGAGAAAAGCAGGAGAGTAGAGCCAGGAGAGAAGGTGAGGCAGGAGCCTTGCCTGAGATTGACTGCTCAGAGTCCATCTGTACCCTTGCATGTTCCTGTCTAAGTCCCATCTGTGTGTACTCACCAGCCCCAGCCCAGGGCAGAAGGACAAAAGCATTTGTGAGCAGAAGGAGCAGCAGCATCTCCCACCACTGTCCTGAAGAGCCAAAGCAGTGGCTGTGGCCAGGCAGGGCAGAGGAACAGAATGACGACATCTATATATGTCATGCTGAGCTGACACTGGAAACCTGTGGCCGTGTCATTTACTGCTTTTGTTCCCACAACCCCCAAACTGTGGCTTGGTGAGGGTCTCATGAAACATTCTCTGCGGTTTTGTCGCAATCTTCTCAAAAAATGGAGAGATCTGGGCTGGTTGAGAGCAGCCACAGTGCCCAGGGAGAGGAAAGGGCTGACTGTTGAGTATGTCTCCCATCAGAGACCTTTGGAGAGGGCCTCTGGGACTCTGCATGTGGGCTGATTCTGTCTGAATTTTGGGGTTTTTTTTGGTTTTTTTTTGTTTCCCCCCATCCTCTGAAAGCAATGGGGAGCACTGGCCAAGGTCAGGCAAAGTTCCTGTTTCTTTTATCAGAGGGGCTAACTGCCATCAGAGATGTCCTTGGGAAATCAGAAACTGCCAGTCAGGGTCACTAAGGGACAAGGCCAGTTGGGGCCTCTTGACCTCAGCCCTGATGTTCTAGGTAATCTGACAAGTCCATGGTGATGAGGAAGTCTGAGGTGCAGCTGGGGAGTCGTTCTGTGAGCCCAGTCCAGACCAGCAGGTGCCCTGGTGTCCTGGTTGAAGGCAAATTTGGAAGAAAACCTCCACAGGGGACCCCTCCAGAAACCAAACCCCCACAGTCCCTTCCCAAAACCAAGTCGGGAAGGATTCCTTGGAGAGAAGTGGAAAGAACCTGTTTATTTAACAGGCACAGCACCCCCCAGGACACAAAATGAACCATACTGGATGACACCACTCTTTCACCGCTCTGGAAAAGATGACAAATTCAGAAAGGCTCTCTTGGGGGTGGTTACTCTGTTATCAATCCCTGGGGTGCTGGGGTAGCTGCTGCAGACACAAGGTGCAAACTCTCAGTGTTTCCCAGGCCCCACTCCAGAGCAGCTTCGAGTAGGTCCAAAAATGGGAAAGGAAAACAGTCCAGGGAAAAATCGGAATGCTTAGCTTAACTAACTAATGAGCAGAAGAAAAGAAGGAGCAAAGCAAAACTCAAAGCAAAAAGCCAGGCAAAAAGCAAAAGCAGCACCATGTACTGCCCTGTCTCTGTGTCTTTCCAGCTGTGGGGAAGCGGCTGATAACAAATCCAAAACAAAACTTTCACTCTTTCAAGCCAATCTTGAAGGCACAGAACATAATATCGAGCATAAAGAGAACAGTGACTGGGGATACAAGCATCATTACGTCACCCTAGAAAAAATTTTCTAAAAACGCTGGAGAGATCTGAGCTGGTTTAGAGCACCAACAGTGCACAGAGAGAGAAAAGGGGTGTGTGTTGAGTGCATATCCCATCAGAGACGTTTGGAGAGAGCCCCTGGGACCCTGCGTGGGTCGGCTGCTTCTATCTTGATGTTTTTTGATGGTTTTTTGTTTCCCCCTGTCCTCTGATAGCAATGAGGTGAGCTGGCCAGGGACAGGCAAAGTTCCTGTTTTTTATCAAAGGGGCTAACTGCCATCAGAGGTGTCCTTGGGAAATAAGAAACCGCCAGTCAGGGTCACCAAGGGACAAGGCAGTAGGAGCCTCATGACCTCAGCCCTGATGTTCTAGGGAATCTGACAAGTCCATGGTGATGCGAAAGTCTGAGGTGCAGCTGGGGAGTCATTCTGTGAGCCCAGTCCAGACCAGCAGGTGCTCTGGGCAGGTGCAGGGCTGGCTGAGACACAGCTGGAGCTCAGCTGGAGCTCAGGCGAGGACCAGGCTCAGGGTGTCCCCATGAGAAGGGAGCAGCCGTGCCTGGGCCCTCTCTGAGTCCTCCCTGGCAGCTCTGGGTCAGTGTTACAGCCTGGAAGGGACTCAGCCCCTGTTTCCATGACCCTCCTTTGGCCATGAGCCCAGCCAATGAAACCTCCAGGATCTGTGACTGTCCCGCTCTAGGCTATGTTTACATGTGTCCCCCCAGACCCCTCCTAGCAAGCCAGACAGTCCCATCCCAGGATTCCATCCCCTCTTGCGTTAAAGCCACTGTTTTTCTCTTTTGCGCACGCTCCCACTGCCCCTCTTTGGGCCGCGTGGATTCCGCGCTCCACCCGCGCTCTGCCGACACCCGCGTGGGGCAGCTCTTGGCAGCCAGCACTGCTCTGCACAGCGAGAAAGAAGAACACCCACATGGGGATAAGTCCCTGATCTTGGCCTTATCACCGAGCGATGCAGGATAGTCCGGATAACCCAGTCCCTCTGGCAGACAGAGTGCCCCAATACCCAGTCAGCTCGCAGCCGCCGCAGGCTGCCCTTAGCAAGCTCAGTGATTCTCAGCTCTTTGGTGATTCTCAGCTCTCTTAGGATTTCAGCTCTTTGGTTGCTTGCTAGGGCGCCTTTGTCTGAGGCAGAAGCAGATGCGAGAGAGGAGAAGGAGAGGTCCTGGCGGTTCCACAGCAATGGTTTATTGTGGAGTCTGCAAAGGGTTCCAGTGACAGCTCTTCTTCTGTAAAATGGGCTAAAACAGCCCCTTTTTATAGGGTATAGGGGAATCCAAACTTGTCCAATAGAAAGGGTCAGGAGAAAGTGACCTATGAGGTTACAGAGATAAGCAATGGGGCCAAGGGTAGAAGAAGATAGGAGCTTATTTTGCTGTCTCCTCATGACTCAGCAGTTCCTACAGTTAAATCTAAGGCCTCCATGGGTGCTCTCCTCAGCTGCATGGGGTCTGCTACAGTGTGGCATCAGCTGCCACGGGAGAGATCGCTGCCGCTGCCCCTGCCCCTGCCCACGAGTGTTGTGTCCCCTGCCTCGCTTTGGCGCTGCTCCTGCCACGGGAAAGAACAGCTCCTGTGCCGCGCTGCCGATTCCACGCGGCGCCAGCCCGACACCGCTTCTGCACAGGAAAGAACTAAAGCAGCTCGAAGAAGCAAGCAAAGAGTCCTTCCTATTTTCCTTTGCCCTGATCCTTTGGTGTTGGGTCGACAATTATTGGATGCCTCTGGTGGTTTAGAACCCCAGCCAGTGGCTGAACTGTGATCCGGACTGCTGGCAGCACGCAGCCACTCAAGGACCACACATGGTCCTGGCACATCTGCCGATCAACAACCACAATCAAGGACACAACATCAGTCACCTCCTCATTCTCACACTGAGGGTTTGAATCCATCTGCCAAGAAGGCTGCAGACACAAGTGAGTTTGAACATACTTTTATTGATGGCCACAAGCAGAGCTGGAGCAGCAGTGAAAGGAAGGGAGCAATGGGAAGCTGGGTGCACTTCGGACTTGCTTTTACAGCTTGCCACGGAGACTCTCCTTAGTGCCAAAGCCTGTGCCTGCACCACAGGGGCTTCTATGACACCACTTCAGCTGCCCCTGGGAGCTTGTGAGCACCAGCAGGTGTTGGATGCATCGTGGAGAAGGGGCAATGAGCATTTTATTCAGACAACGGAAAGCAAGGAATATCTTGGAGAGAAAACCTCTTCAGCTGCTGATGGATCCAGGGCTCAAAGTACGAGATCCTGGTGAATGCCTCAGGGAAGATGTTGTGCACAGGTCCATAAGAAACGATGCCATGAGCCTTCTTATTGCAGACTAATGGGCCACCAGAATCACCCTGTGCCATGAAAGGAGTGAGAGGGGTCAGACATGCCACAGCTCAGCTCTCCCTGCCTTAAGCAGCAAGTTTCCTCTTCCCTCCCTCCAGGTGAAGAACCTCCTCTTCCCAGCACCTCCCTCCCTCCAGACACAGCTCTCAGTGTTTGTAGCTGCCTCACTACTCCTCTAAGCCCACCCATGAAACAATTTACGCCTGGAGGCTCTATGAGATTCAAAAACTCAAAAGAAGAACAGTGACCTACTTTAGACATGGGGAAATATCCAACCCATAAGAGAAAGGATATCACAAGGAATTTACACACCAAAGCACTGGTTAGGCTGGGGAGAACATCCCCAAGTATGTAAAAAAGCAAATGTTGCTGATATTTAGGAAAATGCACCCCAATTCAGGGAGCACATCAGCTTCAGATTTTCTGTGAGGGCCCTCAGCTCATCATTCTGAAGGTCGTGGTTCATTCTGCTGTCCTTTTGCTTTCACCTCGGAACTAATCTGAATTTCCAATCCCAAGCTCTTCCCAAGCTTGCAGCCCAAAACAACACGTACCTTGTAAGATGCTTTTTTATTGTTTTCATCACCAACACAGATCATAGAGTGAGGCTGATAGTAAAGGAAAACCTGCTGACAGATCTCCTCCTTTTGCACCTTCAGTTCCACCTCTCTCAAGACATCACTCGGCGGCAGGTTCAGAGATGTCCGGCCCCAGCCAGACACCGTGCATAAATCTCCTGCTCTCACATGTTCATTTGCCTTGGCAATGGAGATACATTGCACATACTCATTGATCTTGGCTTTTTTCTTCAGCTGTCAGGCAGAGAGAACATGGAGGTTAGAGACAGCAAAGCATGAGGAGCAAGTTGAGAGTTTGGGGAGGTGAGGAGGGGGAGATCCCTCAGGCAGGAAGGATCTGTTGGGCCATACCTTCAGCAGCATGATGTCATTTTTGTAGCCTTTACGGGAATATTGAGGATGAATGACCCATTTTTCAACAGGGATCTCCTGCTGGCTTGGTTCTTGGCTACTTATGTGGTGGGCTCCCAGAATCACAGTGACGCTCACTATCGTCCTGCCAGGAAACACCAAGACATTCCAGCTGCATTGACAGGAACAGCCCCCAGGGCAGGTGGCTGGAGGGAGGTGGTGTTGGAGAAACCTCCCCAGAGCAGCTCTCAGCAAGTTGTCCTCTCTCCCCTGGGTTCCTTCCCGAGCCCATCTGAGGATCCCTCACCCCACACTGACACAGCTGGCAGCTGCCCCGTGCTGAGCACAAAGGGCAGCAGGGCAGGGGACACACTGGAGCCCTTCTCCAGCAGCAGCCCTAAGCCATGGCAGGAACCATGACCCTGGAGACCCCTGGGAGCATTCCTGTCCCCAAGGACACTCAGCCCCAACCAGGCAGACAATTCCTGCACTCACAGAGGGGAGCTCAGCTCCAGAGATGCCTGCTCTGCCTGAAGAAACACAGGGTTCTGTTTCAGCCTGGATCAGGGCTGAGGCACTCTGGGATTGTGTAAGACTGGAAAAAATCACCTGTGCAAGAACAATGGAGTCTTACCATTTTTTATCCACACAGTGAGCTGCTGAGAGCACTGCGTCTGGGCGAATCAGGAACCCTCCACAGATAAAAACATCTAAGCCACTTTGAATTTCCAAAAACGCCATGTAGGGTCTGGAGTGGGGCTTAGCTTCTCGTCCACCAATGATCCTTCCTGGAAGAGAGAGAGGAAATGTTAATATGAATGTTAAATATAAATGTTATAATAAATGTTTATATGCTGCTCTTTCCTGTCAAGTTTGGTGCTGCATGAAAGGAAAGGCTCGTCCTCTAATGCCAGTGCCAGTGATCCCAACAACTCTCCTTCCTGGGGCTGTCCAAAGCATTGCTGGGGCACAATGCAGAGAAAGACAAGCAGCACTGTCTGGGGTCTGACCACCCCTGCCTCTGGATGACTCCAATGCCATCAAGGGCACAGCTCTAGTGCCTCTAATGCCTCACTGGCTTCAGGCACAGGCTGAGCTGGGAGATGAGAGGAGAGAGAAAAGCAGGAGAGTAGAGCCAGGAGAGAAGGTGAGGCAGGAGCCTTGCCTGAGATTGACTGCTCAGAGTCCATCTGTACCCTTGCATGTTCCTGTCTAAGTCCCATCTGTGTGTACTCACCAGCCCCAGCCCAGGGCAGAAGGACAAAAGCATTTGTGAGCAGAAGGAGCAGCAGCATCTCCCACCACTGTCCTGAAGAGCCAAAGCAGTGGCTGTGGCCAGGCAGGGCAGAGGAACAGAATGACGACATCTATATATGTCATGCTGAGCTGACACTGGAAACCTGTGGCCGTGTCATTTACTGCTTTTGTTCCCACAACCCCCAAACTGTGGCTTGGTGAGGGTCTCATGAAACATTCTCTGCGGTTTTGTCGCAATCTTCTCAAAAAATGGAGAGATCTGGGCTGGTTGAGAGCAGCCACAGTGCCCAGGGAGAGGAAAGGGCTGACTGTTGAGTATGTCTCCCATCAGAGACCTTTGGAGAGGGCCTCTGGGACTCTGCATGTGGGCTGATTCTGTCTGAATTTTGGGGTTTTTTTTGGTTTTTTTTTGTTTCCCCCCATCCTCTGAAAGCAATGGGGAGCACTGGCCAAGGTCAGGCAAAGTTCCTGTTTCTTTTATCAGAGGGGCTAACTGCCATCAGAGATGTCCTTGGGAAATCAGAAACTGCCAGTCAGGGTCACTAAGGGACAAGGCCAGTTGGGGCCTCTTGACCTCAGCCCTGATGTTCTAGGGGATCTGACAAGTCCATGGTGATGAGGAAGTCTGAGGTGCAGCTGGGGAGTCGTTCTGTGAGCCCAGTCCAGACCAGCAGGTGCCCTGGTGTCCTGGTTGAAGGCAAATTTGGAAGAAAACCTCCACAGGGGACCCCTCCAGAAACCAAACCCCCACAGTCCCTTCCCAAAACCAAGTCGGGAAGGATTCCTTGGAGAGAAGTGGAAAGAACCTGTTTATTTAACAGGCACAGCACCCCCCAGGACACAAAATGAACCATACTGGATGACACCACTCTTTCACCGCTCTGGAAAAGATGACAAATTCAGAAAGGCTCTCTTGGGGGTGGTTACTCTGTTATCAATCCCTGGGGTGCTGGGGTAGCTGCTGCAGACACAAGGTGCAAACTCTCAGTGTTTCCCAGGCCCCACTCCAGAGCAGCTTCGAGTAGGTCCAAAAATGGGAAAGGAAAACAGTCCAGGGAAAAATCGGAATGCTTAGCTTAACTAACTAATGAGCAGAAGAAAAGAAGGAGCAAAGCAAAACTCAAAGCAAAAAGCCAGGCAAAAAGCAAAAGCAGCACCATGTACTGCCCTGTCTCTGTGTCTTTCCAGCTGTGGGGAAGCGGCTGATAACAAATCCAAAACAAAACTTTCACTCTTTCAAGCCAATCTTGAAGGCACAGAACATAATATCGAGCATAAAGAGAACAGTGACTGGGGATACAAGCATCATTACGTCACCCTAGAAAAAATTTTCTAAAAACGCTGGAGAGATCTGAGCTGGTTTAGAGCACCAACAGTGCACAGAGAGAGAAAAGGGGTGTGTGTTGAGTGCATATCCCATCAGAGACGTTTGGAGAGAGCCCCTGGGACCCTGCGTGGGTCGGCTGCTTCTATCTTGATGTTTTTTGATGGTTTTTTGTTTCCCCCTGTCCTCTGATAGCAATGAGGTGAGCTGGCCAGGGACAGGCAAAGTTCCTGTTTTTTATCAAAGGGGCTAACTGCCATCAGAGGTGTCCTTGGGAAATAAGAAACCGCCAGTCAGGGTCACCAAGGGACAAGGCAGTAGGAGCCTCATGACCTCAGCCCTGATGTTCTAGGGAATCTGACAAGTCCATGGTGATGCGAAAGTCTGAGGTGCAGCTGGGGAGTCATTCTGTGAGCCCAGTCCAGACCAGCAGGTGCTCTGGGCAGGTGCAGGGCTGGCTGAGACACAGCTGGAGCTCAGCTGGAGCTCAGGCGAGGACCAGGCTCAGGGTGTCCCCATGAGAAGGGAGCAGCCGTGCCTGGGCCCTCTCTGAGTCCTCCCTGGCAGCTCTGGGTCAGTGTTACAGCCTGGAAGGGACTCAGCCCCTGTTTCCATGACCCTCCTTTGGCCATGAGCCCAGCCAATGAAACCTCCAGGATCTGTGACTGTCCCGCTCTAGGCTATGTTTACATGTGTCCCCCCAGACCCCTCCTAGCAAGCCAGACAGTCCCATCCCAGGATTCCATCCCCTCTTGCGTTAAAGCCACTGTTTTTCTCTTTTGCGCACGCTCCCACTGCCCCTCTTTGGGCCGCGTGGATTCCGCGCTCCACCCGCGCTCTGCCGACACCCGCGTGGGGCAGCTCTTGGCAGCCAGCACTGCTCTGCACAGCGAGAAAGAAGAACACCCACATGGGGATAAGTCCCTGATCTTGGCCTTATCACCGAGCGATGCAGGATAGTCCGGATAACCCAGTCCCTCTGGCAGACAGAGTGCCCCAATACCCAGTCAGCTCGCAGCCGCCGCAGGCTGCCCTTAGCAAGCTCAGTGATTCTCAGCTCTTTGGTGATTCTCAGCTCTCTTAGGATTTCAGCTCTTTGGTTGCTTGCTAGGGCGCCTTTGTCTGAGGCAGAAGCAGATGCGAGAGAGGAGAAGGAGAGGTCCTGGCGGTTCCACAGCAATGGTTTATTGTGGAGTCTGCAAAGGGTTCCAGTGACAGCTCTTCTTCTGTAAAATGGGCTAAAACAGCCCCTTTTTATAGGGTATAGGGGAATCCAAACTTGTCCAATAGAAAGGGTCAGGAGAAAGTGACCTATGAGGTTACAGAGATAAGCAATGGGGCCAAGGGTAGAAGAAGATAGGAGCTTATTTTGCTGTCTCCTCATGACTCAGCAGTTCCTACAGTTAAATCTAAGGCCTCCATGGGTGCTCTCCTCAGCTGCATGGGGTCTGCTACAGTGTGGCATCAGCTGCCACGGGAGAGATCGCTGCCGCTGCCCCTGCCCCTGCCCACGAGTGTTGTGTCCCCTGCCTCGCTTTGGCGCTGCTCCTGCCACGGGAAAGAACAGCTCCTGTGCCGCGCTGCCGATTCCACGCGGCGCCAGCCCGACACCGCTTCTGCACAGGAAAGAACTAAAGCAGCTCGAAGAAGCAAGCAAAGAGTCCTTCCTATTTTCCTTTGCCCTGATCCTTTGGTGTTGGGTCGACAATTATTGGATGCCTCTGGTGGTTTAGAACCCCAGCCAGTGGCTGAACTGTGATCCGGACTGCTGGCAGCACGCAGCCACTCAAGGACCACACATGGTCCTGGCACATCTGCCGATCAACAACCACAATCAAGGACACAACATCAGTCACCTCCTCATTCTCACACTGAGGGTTTGAATCCATCTGCCAAGAAGGCTGCAGACACAAGTGAGTTTGAACATACTTTTATTGATGGCCACAAGCAGAGCTGGAGCAGCAGTGAAAGGAAGGGAGCAATGGGAAGCTGGGTGCACTTCGGACTTGCTTTTACAGCTTGCCACGGAGACTCTCCTTAGTGCCAAAGCCTGTGCCTGCACCACAGGGGCTTCTATGACACCACTTCAGCTGCCCCTGGGAGCTTGTGAGCACCAGCAGGTGTTGGATGCATCGTGGAGAAGGGGCAATGAGCATTTTATTCAGACAACGGAAAGCAAGGAATATCTTGGAGAGAAAACCTCTTCAGCTGCTGATGGATCCAGGGCTCAAAGTACGAGATCCTGGTGAATGCCTCAGGGAAGATGTTGTGCACAGGTCCATAAGAAACGATGCCATGAGCCTTCTTATTGCAGACTAATGGGCCACCAGAATCACCCTGTGCCATGAAAGGAGTGAGAGGGGTCAGACATGCCACAGCTCAGCTCTCCCTGCCTTAAGCAGCAAGTTTCCTCTTCCCTCCCTCCAGGTGAAGAACCTCCTCTTCCCAGCACCTCCCTCCCTCCAGACACAGCTCTCAGTGTTTGTAGCTGCCTCACTACTCCTCTAAGCCCACCCATGAAACAATTTACGCCTGGAGGCTCTATGAGATTCAAAAACTCAAAAGAAGAACAGTGACCTACTTTAGACATGGGGAAATATCCAACCCATAAGAGAAAGGATATCACAAGGAATTTACACACCAAAGCACTGGTTAGGCTGGGGAGAACATCCCCAAGTATGTAAAAAAGCAAATGTTGCTGATATTTAGGAAAATGCACCCCAATTCAGGGAGCACATCAGCTTCAGATTTTCTGTGAGGGCCCTCAGCTCATCATTCTGAAGGTCGTGGTTCATTCTGCTGTCCTTTTGCTTTCACCTCGGAACTAATCTGAATTTCCAATCCCAAGCTCTTCCCAAGCTTGCAGCCCAAAACAACACGTACCTTGTAAGATGCTTTTTTATTGTTTTCATCACCAACACAGATCATAGAGTGAGGCTGATAGTAAAGGAAAACCTGCTGACAGATCTCCTCCTTTTGCACCTTCAGTTCCACCTCTCTCAAGACATCACTCGGCGGCAGGTTCAGAGATGTCCGGCCCCAGCCAGACACCGTGCATAAATCTCCTGCTCTCACATGTTCATTTGCCTTGGCAATGGAGATACATTGCACATACTCATTGATCTTGGCTTTTTTCTTCAGCTGTCAGGCAGAGAGAACATGGAGGTTAGAGACAGCAAAGCATGAGGAGCAAGTTGAGAGTTTGGGGAGGTGAGGAGGGGGAGATCCCTCAGGCAGGAAGGATCTGTTGGGCCATACCTTCAGCAGCATGATGTCATTTTTGTAGCCTTTACGGGAATATTGAGGATGAATGACCCATTTTTCAACAGGGATCTCCTGCTGGCTTGGTTCTTGGCTACTTATGTGGTGGGCTCCCAGAATCACAGTGACGCTCACTATCGTCCTGCCAGGAAACACCAAGACATTCCAGCTGCATTGACAGGAACAGCCCCCAGGGCAGGTGGCTGGAGGGAGGTGGTGTTGGAGAAACCTCCCCAGAGCAGCTCTCAGCAAGTTGTCCTCTCTCCCCTGGGTTCCTTCCCGAGCCCAGCTGAGGATCCCTCACCCCACACTGACACAGCTGGCAGCTGCCCCGTGCTGAGCACAAAGGGCAGCAGGGCAGGGGACACACTGGAGCCCTTCTCCAGCAGCAGCCCTAAGCCATGGCAGGAACCATGACCCTGGAGACCCCTGGGAGCATTCCTGTCCCCAAGGACACTCAGCCCCAACCAGGCAGACAATTCCTGCACTCACAGAGGGGAGCTCAGCTCCAGAGATGCCTGCTCTGCCTGAAGAAACACAGGGTTCTGTTTCAGCCTGGATCAGGGCTGAGGCACTCTGGGATTGTGTAAGACTGGAAAAAATCACCTGTGCAAGAACAATGGAGTCTTACCATTTTTTATCCACACAGTGAGCTGCTGAGAGCACTGCGTCTGGGCGAATCAGGAACCCTCCACAGATAAAAACATCTAAGCCACTTTGAATTTCCAAAAACGCCATGTAGGGTCTGGAGTGGGGCTTAGCTTCTCGTCCACCAATGATCCTTCCTGGAAGAGAGAGAGGAAATGTTAATATGAATGTTAAATATAAATGTTATAATAAATGTTTATATGCTGCTCTTTCCTGTCAAGTTTGGTGCTGCATGAAAGGAAAGGCTCGTCCTCTAATGCCAGTGCCAGTGATCCCAACAACTCTCCTTCCTGGGGCTGTCCAAAGCATTGCTGGGGCACAATGCAGAGAAAGACAAGCAGCACTGTCTGGGGTCTGACCACCCCTGCCTCTGGATGACTCCAATGCCATCAAGGGCACAGCTCTAGTGCCTCTAATGCCTCACTGGCTTCAGGCACAGGCTGAGCTGGGAGATGAGAGGAGAGAGAAAAGCAGGAGAGTAGAGCCAGGAGAGAAGGTGAGGCAGGAGCCTTGCCTGAGATTGACTGCTCAGAGTCCATCTGTACCCTTGCATGTTCCTGTCTAAGTCCCATCTGTGTGTACTCACCAGCCCCAGCCCAGGGCAGAAGGACAAAAGCATTTGTGAGCAGAAGGAGCAGCAGCATCTCCCACCACTGTCCTGAAGAGCCAAAGCAGTGGCTGTGGCCAGGCAGGGCAGAGGAACAGAATGACGACATCTATATATGTCATGCTGAGCTGACACTGGAAACCTGTGGCCGTGTCATTTACTGCTTTTGTTCCCACAACCCCCAAACTGTGGCTTGGTGAGGGTCTCATGAAACATTCTCTGCGGTTTTGTCGCAATCTTCTCAAAAAATGGAGAGATCTGGGCTGGTTGAGAGCAGCCACAGTGCCCAGGGAGAGGAAAGGGCTGACTGTTGAGTATGTCTCCCATCAGAGACCTTTGGAGAGGGCCTCTGGGACTCTGCATGTGGGCTGATTCTGTCTGAATTTTGGGGTTTTTTTTGGTTTTTTTTTGTTTCCCCCCATCCTCTGAAAGCAATGGGGAGCACTGGCCAAGGTCAGGCAAAGTTCCTGTTTCTTTTATCAGAGGGGCTAACTGCCATCAGAGATGTCCTTGGGAAATCAGAAACTGCCAGTCAGGGTCACTAAGGGACAAGGCCAGTTGGGGCCTCTTGACCTCAGCCCTGATGTTCTAGGTAATCTGACAAGTCCATGGTGATGAGGAAGTCTGAGGTGCAGCTGGGGAGTCGTTCTGTGAGCCCAGTCCAGACCAGCAGGTGCCCTGGTGTCCTGGTTGAAGGCAAATTTGGAAGAAAACCTCCACAGGGGACCCCTCCAGAAACCAAACCCCCACAGTCCCTTCCCAAAACCAAGTCGGGAAGGATTCCTTGGAGAGAAGTGGAAAGAACCTGTTTATTTAACAGGCACAGCACCCCCCAGGACACAAAATGAACCATACTGGATGACACCACTCTTTCACCGCTCTGGAAAAGATGACAAATTCAGAAAGGCTCTCTTGGGGGTGGTTACTCTGTTATCAATCCCTGGGGTGCTGGGGTAGCTGCTGCAGACACAAGGTGCAAACTCTCAGTGTTTCCCAGGCCCCACTCCAGAGCAGCTTCGAGTAGGTCCAAAAATGGGAAAGGAAAACAGTCCAGGGAAAAATCGGAATGCTTAGCTTAACTAACTAATGAGCAGAAGAAAAGAAGGAGCAAAGCAAAACTCAAAGCAAAAAGCCAGGCAAAAAGCAAAAGCAGCACCATGTACTGCCCTGTCTCTGTGTCTTTCCAGCTGTGGGGAAGCGGCTGATAACAAATCCAAAACAAAACTTTCACTCTTTCAAGCCAATCTTGAAGGCACAGAACATAATATCGAGCATAAAGAGAACAGTGACTGGGGATACAAGCATCATTACGTCACCCTAGAAAAAATTTTCTAAAAACGCTGGAGAGATCTGAGCTGGTTTAGAGCACCAACAGTGCACAGAGAGAGAAAAGGGGTGTGTGTTGAGTGCATATCCCATCAGAGACGTTTGGAGAGAGCCCCTGGGACCCTGCGTGGGTCGGCTGCTTCTATCTTGATGTTTTTTGATGGTTTTTTGTTTCCCCCTGTCCTCTGATAGCAATGAAGAGAGCTGGCCAGGGACAGGCAAAGTTCCTGTTTTTTATCAGAGGAGCTAACTGCCATCAGAGGTGTCCTTGAGAAATAAGAAACCGCCAGTCAGGGTCATAAAGGGACAAGGCCAGTAGGAGCCTCATGACCTCAGCCCTGATGTTCTAGGGAATCTGATAAGTCCATGGTGGTGAAGAAGTCTGAGGTGCAGCTGGGGAGTCATTCTGTGAGCCCAGTCCAGACCAGCAGGTGCCCTGGGCAGGTGCAGGGCTGGCTGAGACACAGCTGGAGCTCAGCTGAGGACCAGGCTCAGGGTGTCCCCATGAGAAGGGAGCAGCCCTGCCTGGGCCCTCTCTGAGTCCTCCCTGGCAGCTCTGGGTCAGTGTTACAGCCTGGAAGGGACTCAGCCCCTGTTTCCATGACCGTCCTTTGGCCATGAGCCCAGTCAGTGAAACCTCCAGGATCTGTGACTGTCCCGCTCTAGGCTATGTATACATGTGTCCCCAGGCCCTTCCTAGCAAGCCAGACAGTCCCATCCCAGGATTCCATCCCCTCTTGCGTTAAAGCCACTGTTTTTCTCTTTTGCGCACTCTCCCACTGGCCCTCTTTGAGCTGCGTGGATTCCGCGCTCCACCCGCGCTCTGCCGGCATCCACGTGGGGCAGCTCTTGGCAGCCAGCACCGCTCTGCACCGCGAGAAAGAGGAACACCCACATGGGGATAAGTCCCTGATCTTGGCCTTATCACCGAGCGATGCAGGATAGTCCGGATAACCCAGTCCCTCTGGGAGACAGAGTGCCCCAATACCCAGTCAGCTCGCAGCCGCCGCAGGCTGCCCTTAGCAAGCTTAGTGATTGTCAGCTCTTTGGTGATTCTCAGCTCTCTTAGGATTTCTGCTCTTTGCTTGCTTGCTAGGGCGCCTTTGGCTGAGGCAGAAGCAGATGCAAGAGAGGAGAAGGAGAGGTCCTGGTGGTTCCACAGCGATGGTTTATTGTGGAGTCTGCGAAGGGTTCCAGCGACTGCTCTTCTTCTGTTGAATGGGCTAAAACAGCCCCTTTTATAGGGTATAGGGGGATCCAAACTTGTCGAATAGAAAGGGTCAGGGAGAAGTGACCTATGAGGTTACAGAGATAAGCTATGGGGCCAGGGATAGAAAAAGACAGGAGCTTATTTTGCTGTGTCCTCATGACTCAGCAGTTCCTACAGTTAAGTCTAAGGCCTCCATGGATCTCTCCTAAGCTCCATGGGGTCTGCTACAGTGTGGCATCAGCTGCTGAAGGAGAGATTGCGGCCCTGGGCGCAGCTGTGGCTCCTGCCACGGGAGAGATCGCCATGGCAGGTGCCCCTGCCAGTGCCCATGAGTGTTGTGTCCCCTGCCTCGCTTCGGCGCTGCTCCTGCCACGGGAAAGAACAGCTCCTGTGCCACGCTGCCGATTCCACGCGGCGCCAGCCCAGCACCGCTTCTGCATGGGAAAGAACTAAAGCAGCTCTAAGAAGCAAGCAAAGAGTCCTTCCTATTTTCCTTTGCACTGATGCTTTGCTGTTGGGTCCACATTTATCGGCCGCTTCTGATGTTTAGAATCCCAGCCAGTGGCTGAACTGTGATCCGGCCTGCCAGCAGCAGAGACAGGGCACGGCCACTCCTAGCACGTGTGCAAATGGACCCCGACGACCAGGACACAATGTCAGTCACGTCCTCATTCTAACACTCAGGGTTTGCATCCAGCTCCCAAGAATGCTGCAGACACAAGTGAGTTTGAACATGCTTTTATTGATGGCCACAAGCAGAGCTGGAGCAGCAGTGGGAGAAAGGGAGCTATGGGAAGCTGGGTGTACTTGGGAGCTGCATTTGCAGCTTGCCAGGAGACTCAGTGCCAAAGCCTGTGCCTGCACCACAGGGGCTTCTCTGACTCCACTTCAGCTGCCCCTGGGAGCTTCTGAGCACCAGCAGGTGTTGGATGCATTGTGGAGAAGGGGCAATGAGCATTTTAGTCAGACAACGGAAAGCAAGAAATTGCCTTGCGTGAAAAACTCTTCAGCTGCTTTTGGATCCAGGGCTCAAATTGGGAGATCCTGGTGAACGCCTCAGGGAAGTGGTTCTTTTTGAGTGCATGAGAAACAATGCCATGAGCCTTCTCACTGCAGATTAATGGGCCACCAGAATCACCCTGTACCATGAAAGGAGTGACAGGGGTCAGACATGCCACAGCTCAGCTCTCCCTGCCTTAAGCAGCAAGTTTCCTCTTCCCTCCCTCCTGGTGAAGAACCTCCTCTTCCCAGCACCTCCCTCCCTCCAGACCCTGCTCTCAGCATTTGTAGATGCCTCGCTATTCCTCTAATCCCACCCATGAAACAATTCAGGCCTGGAGGCTCTCTGAGATTCAAAAGCTCTAAAAGAACATTGACCTACTTTAGCCATGGGGAAATATCCAACCCATAAGAGAAAGGATATCACAAGGAATTTACACACCAAAGCACTGGTTAGGCTGGGGAGAACATCTCCAAGTATGTAAAAAGGCAAATGTTGCTGATAGTTAGGAAAATGCACCCCAATTCAGGGAGCACATCAGCTTCAGAGCTTCTGTGAGGACCCTCAGCTCATCATTCTGGTGCCCTTTTGCTTTCACCTGAGAACTAAGCTGAATTTCCAGTGCCAGCCTCCCTCCAAGCTTGCAGCCCAAAACAACACTTACAGGGGCAGTTGCTTTTTTACTGTCTTCATCACCAACACAGATCATAGACTGACGCTGGTATTTACTGGAAAGCTGCTCACATATTTCTTCATTTTGCACCTCCAGGTCCACCTCCATCAAGACATCATTAATGTCCCCTTCTGGAGATGTCCGGCCCCAGCCAGACACCGTGCATAAATCTCCTGCCCTCACACATTCGTGGTTCTCAGCAATGGAGATACATCGCACATTCTTAGTGATATTAGCTTTTTCCTTCAGCTGTCAGGCACAGAAAACACAGGGTTAGAGCCAGCAAAGCATGAGGAGCATGTTGAGAGTTTGGGGAGGTGAGCAGGGGGAGATCCCTCAGGCAGAAAGGATGTGTTGGGCCATACCTTCAGCAGCACAATGTCATTTTTCCCATCTTTACGGGAATATTTAGGATGGATGACCTTTTTTACAACAGGGATCCTCTGCTGGCTTGGTTCTTGCCTCCTTATGTTGTGGGCTCCCAGAGTCACAGTGACTTTCACTCTCCTGCCAGGAAACACCAAGACATTCCAGCTGCATTGACAGGAACAGCCCCCAGGGCAGGTGGCTGGAGGGAGGTGGTGTTGGAGAAACCTCCCCAGAGCAGCTCTCAGCAAGTTGTCCTCTCTCCCCTGGGTTCCTTCCAGAGCCCAGCTGAGGATCCCTCACCCCACACTGACACAGCTGGCAGCTGCCCCGTGCTGAGCACAAAGGGCAGCAGGGCAGGGGACACACTGGAGCCCTTCTCCAGCAGCAGCCCTAAGCCATGGCAGGAACCATGACCCTGGAGACCCCTGGGAGCATTCCTGTCCCCAAGGACACTCAGCCCCAACCAGGCAGACAATTCCTGCACTCACAGAGGAGAGCTCAGCTCCAGAGATGCCTGCTCTGCCTGAAGAGACACAGGGTTCTGTTTCAGCCTGGATCAGGGCTGAGGCACCCTGGGATTGTGTGAGACTGGAAAAAAATCATCTGTGCAAGAACAGTGGAGTCTTACCCTTTCATATCCACACAGTGAGCAGCTGAGAGCACTGCATCTGGGCGAATCAGGAACCCTCCACAACTAATAGGGTCTGAGTCAGTTTCAATTTCTAAATAAGCCATGTAGGGTCTGGAGTGGGGCTTAGCTTTCTTTCCACCAATGATCCTTCCTGGAAGACCGATGGAAAATGTTAATATGAATGTTAAATATGAATGTTAATATAAATGTTTATATGCTGCTCTTTCCTGTCAAGTTTGGGGCTGCATGAAGGGAAAGGCTCATCCTCTAAAGCCAGGTGCCAGTGATCTCAACCACTCTCCTTCCTGGGGCTGTCCAAAGCATTGCTGGGGCACAGTGGAGAGAAAGACAAGCAGCACTGTCTGGGGTCTGACCACCCCTGCCTCTGGATGACTCCAATGCCATCAAGGGCACAGCTCTAGTGCCTCTAATGCCTCACTGGCTTCAGGCACAGGCTGAGCTGGGAGATGAGAGGAGAGAGGAAAGCAGGAGAGTAGAGCCAGGAGAGAAGGTGAGGCAGGAGCCTTGCCTGAGATTGACTGCTCAGAGTCCATCTGTGCCCTTGCACGTTCCTGTATAAGTCCCATCTGTGTGTACTCACCAGCCCCAGCCCAGGGCAGAAGGACAAAAGCATTTGTGAGCAGAAGGAGCAGCAGCATCTCCCACCACTGTCCTGAAGAGCCAAAGCAGTGGCTGTGGCCAGGCAGGGCAGAGGTACAGAATGGCCAGTATAGAACCTCTATATATATCATGTGAAGCTGACACAGGAAACCTCAGCCTGCCTGTAGCTGTGTCATTTACTGCTTTTGTTCTCACACCCCCCAAACTGTGAGGGGGTGAGGGGCTAATGACACCTTCTCTGCTCTTTTGCAACAATCTTCTCAAAAAGCTGGAGAGAGCTGGGCTGGTTGAGAGCACCCACAGTGCCCAGGGAGAGGAAAGGTGTGTTTGTTGAGTGCATGTCCCATCAGAGACCTTTGGAGAGAGCCCCTGGGATCCTGCATGTACGGTTCATCCACCAGGATAGTTTTTCTTTTTGTTTCTTTTTTTTTTCCCCTTATCCTCTGATAGCGATGGGGACAGATGGCCAGGGACAGCCAAAGTTCCTGGTTTAAATCAGAGGGGCTAACTGCCATCAGAGATGTCCTTGGGAAATCAGAAATCACCAATCAGGGTCACTAAGTGACAAGGCCAGTAGGACCGTCATGACCTCAGCCCGGATGTTCTAGGGAATCTGACAAGTCCATGGTGGTGAGGAAGTCTGAGGTACAGCTGGGGAGTCATTCTGTGAGCCCAGTCCAGACCAGCAGGTGCTCTGGGCAGGTGCAGGGCTGGCTGAGACACAGCCGGAGCTCAGCTGAGGACCAGGCTCAGGGTGTCCCCATGAGAAGGGAGCAGCCCTGCCTGGGCCCTCTCTGAGTCCTCCCTGGCAGCTCTGGGTCAGTGTTACAGCCTGGAAGGGACTCAGCCCCTGTTTCCATGACCGTCCTTTGGCCATGAGCCCAGCCAGTGAAACCTCCAGGATCTGTGAATTTCCTGCTCTAGGCTATGTATACATGTGTCCCCAGACCCTTCCTAGCAAGCCAGACAGTCCCATCCCAGGATTCCATCCCCTCTTGAGTTAAAGCCACTGTTTTTCTCTTTTGCGCACTCTCCCACTGCCCCTCTTTGGGCCGCGTGGATTCCGCGCTCCACCCGCGCTCTGCCGGCACCCGCGTGGGGCAGCTCTTGGCAGCCAGCACCGCTCTGCACCGCGAGAAAGAGGAACACCCACATGGTGATAAGTCCCTGATCTTGGCCTTATCACCGAGCGATGCAGGATAGTCCGGATAACTCAGTCCCTGTGGGAGACAGAGTGCCCCAATACCCAGTCAGCTCGCAGCCGCCGCAGGCTGCCCTTAGCAAGCTCAGTGATTGTCAGCTCTTTGGTGATTCTCAGCTCTCTTGGGATTGCAGCTCTTTGCTTGCTTGCTAGGGCGCCTTTGGCTGAGGCAGAAGCAGGTGCGAGAGAGGAGAAGGAGAGGTCCTGGCAGTTCCACAGCGATGGTTTATTGGGGAGTCTGCGAAGGGTTCCAGTGACAGCTCTTCTTCTGTTGAATGGGCTAAAACAGCCCCTTTTTATAGGGTATAGGGGGATCCAAACTTGTCCAATAGAAAGGGTCAGGGAAAAGAGCCCTATGAGGTTACAGAGATAAGCTATGGGGCCAGGGATAGAAGAAGACAGAAGCTTATTTTGCTGTCTCACCATGACTCAGCTGTTCCTACAGTTAAGTCTCCATCCTCTATGGTGCCCTCCTAAGCTGCATGGGGTCGGCTACAGTGTGGCATCAGCTGCCGTGGGAGAGATCGCAGCCTTGGGCGCAGCTGTGGCTCCTGCCGAGGGAGAGATCGCTGCCGGAGCCACTGCCAGTGCCCACAAGTGTTGTGTCCCCTGCCTCGCTTCGGCGCTGCCCCTGCCGCGGGAAAGAACAGCTCCTGTGCCGCGCTGCCGATTCCACGCGGCGCCAGTCTGACACTGCTTCTGCGTGGGAAAGAACTAAAGCAGCTCGAAGAAGCAAGCAAAGAGTCCTTCCTTTTTTCCTTTGCACTGATCTTTTGGTGTTGGGGCCACAGTTATTGGCCGCTTCTGATGGTTTAGGACCCCAGCCAGTGGCTGAACTGTGATCCAAACTGCTGGCAGCGCGCAGCCACTCCTGGCACATGTGCCTATCACCCCCGCAATCAGGACACAATATCAGTCACCTCCTCATTCTCACACTCAGGGTTTACATCCAGCTCCCAAGAATGCTGCAGACACAAGTGAGTTTGAACATGCTTTTATTGATGGCCAGAAGCAGAGCTGGAGAAGCAGTGAGAGGAAGGGAGCAATGGGAAGCTGGGTGTACTTGGGAGCTGCATTTGTATCATCCCACAAGGACTGTCCTTAGTGCCAAAGCCTGTGCCTGCACCACAGGGGCTTCTCTGACTCCACTTCAGGTGCCCCTGGGAGCTTCTGAGCACTAGCAGGTGTTGGATGCATTGTGGAGAAGGGGCAATGAGCATTTTAGTCAGACAATGGAAAGCAAGGAATTATCTTCCGTGAAAACTTCTTCAGCTGCTTACGGATCCATGGCTCAAAGTACGAGATCCTGGTGAATACCTCAGGGAAGATGAGGTCATCATATCCATGAGAAACAATGCCATGAGCTTTCTTCTTGCAGATTAATGGGCCACCAGAATCACCCTGTGCCATGAAAGGAGTGACAGGGGTCAGACATGCCACAGCTCAGCTCTCCCTGCCTTAAGCAGCAAGTTTCCTCTTCCCTCCCTCCACGTGAAGAACCTCCTCTTCCAAGCACCTCTCTCCCTCCAGACCCAG
This sequence comes from Zonotrichia albicollis, assembly GCF_047830755.1. Lineage (NCBI taxonomy): Eukaryota > Metazoa > Chordata > Aves > Passeriformes > Passerellidae > Zonotrichia > Zonotrichia albicollis. Next base: position 3,807,254 of record NC_133841.1, on the reverse strand, counting down.
CTCTCAGTGTTTGTAGCTGCCTCACTACTCCTCTAAGCCCACCCATGAAACAATTCAGGCCTGGAGGCTCTCTGAGATTCAAAAACGCTAAAAGAATATTGACCTACTTTTGACATGGGGAAATATCTAACCCATCTGAGCAATGATATCACAAGGAATTTACACACCAAAGCACTGGTTAGGCTGAGTAGAACATCCCCAGGTAAGTAAAAAAACAAATGTTGCACACAGTTGGACAATGCCCACCAGTTAAGGGAGCCCATCAGCTTCAGAGCTTCTATGAGGACCCTCAGCTCATCATTCTGAAGATCCTGGTTCATCCTGGTGTCCCTTGGCTTTCACCTGAGAACTAAGCTGACTGTCCAGTCCCAACCTGCTCCCAAGCTTTCAGCACAAAACAACACTTACCTTGTAAGCTGCTTTTTCACTGTATTTATCACCAACACAGATCATAGACTGGCGCTTGTAGTCACTGGAAAAATGACATCTTTTCTCATTTTGCACCTCTAGTTCCACCTCCATCAAGACATCACTCCACGATGGTTTCAGAGATGTCAGGCCCCAGCCAGACACATTACATTTAGCTCCTTCTCCCACACGTTCCTTTTTCTTGGCAATGGAGATACACTGCACATAGTCATTGATCTTGGCTTTTTTCTCCAGCTGTCAGGCAGAGAGAACACGGGCTTAGAGCCATCAAAGGATTAGGAGCAAGTTGAGAGTTTGGGGAGGTGAGCAGGGTGAGATCCCTCAGGCAGGAAGGAACTGTTGGGTCATACCTTCAGCAGCACAATGTCATTTTTGAAGTCATCAGGGCAATATTCAGGATGGATGACCCTTTTTACAACAGGGATCCTCTGCTGGCTTGGTTCTTGCCTCCTTATGTTGTGGGCTCCCAGAATCACAGTGACATTCACTATCCTGCCAGGAAACACCAAGACATTCCAGCTGCATTGACAGGAACAGCCCCCAGGGCAGGTGGCTGGAGGGAGGTGGTGTTGGAGAAACCTCCCCAGAGCAGCTCTCAGCAAGTTGTCCTCTCTCCCCTGGGTTCCTTCCCGAGCCCAGCTGAGGGTCCCTCACCCCACACTGACACAGCTGGCAGCTGCCCCGTGCTGAGCACAAAGGGCAGCAGGGCAGGGGACACACTGGAGCCCTTCTCCAGCAGCAGCTCTAAGCCATGGCAGGAACCATGACCCTGGAGACCCCTGGGAGCATTCCTGTCCCCAAGGACACTCAGCCCCAACCAGGCAGACAATTCCTGCACTCACAGAGGAGAGCTCAGCTCCAGAGATCCCTGCTCTGCCTGAAGAGACACAGGGTACTGTTTCAGCGTGGATCAGGGCTGAGGCACTCTGGGACTGTGTGAGACTGGAAAAAATCACCTGTGCAAGAACAATGGAGTCTTACCCTTTTATATCCACACAGTGAGCTGCTGAGAGCACTGCGTCTGGGCGAATCAGGAACCCTCCACAATGAATAGGTTCTGAGTAAGTTTCAATTTCTAAAAAAGCCATGTAGGGTCTGGAGTGGGCTGCAGCTATCTTTCCACCAATGATCCTTCCTGGAAGAGAGATGAGAAATGTTAATATGAATGTTAATATAAATGTTAATATGTTGCTGTTTCCTGTCAAGTTTGGGGCTGCATGAAAGGAAAGGCTCATCCTCTAAAGCCAGGTGCCAGCGATCCCAACAACTCTCCTTCCTGGGGCTGTCCAAAGCATTGCTGGGGCACAGTGGAGAGAAAGACAAGCAGCACTGTCTGGGGTCTGACCACCCCTGCCTCTGGATGACTCCAATGCCATCAAGGGCACAGCTCTAGTGCCTCTAATGCCTCACTGGCTTCAGGCACAGGCTGAGCTGGGAGATGAGAGGAGAGAGGAAAGCAGGAGAGTAGAGCCAGGAGAGAAGGTGAGGCAGGAGCCTTGCCTGAGATTGACTGCTCAGAGTCCATCTGTGCCCTTGCACGTTCCTGTCTAAGTCCCATCTGTGTGTACTCACCAGCCCCAGCCCAGGGCAGAAGGACAAAAGCATTTGTGAGCAGAAGGAGCAGCCACATCTCCCACCACTGTCCTGAAGAGCCAAAGCAGTGGCTGTGGCCAGGCAGGGGACAGGTACAGAATGGCAGGTACAGAACCTCTATATATGTCATGGTGAGCTGACACAGGAAACCTCAGCCTGCCTGTAGCTGTGTCATTTACTGCTTTTGTTCACACACCCCCCAAACTGTGGTTGGTGAGGGGCTCATGATGACACGTTCGCCTGGTTTTTGTCACGATCTTCTCAAAACGATGGAGAGATCTGGGCTAGTTCGCAGCACCCACAGAGCTCACAGGGAGAGGAAAGAGGTGTCTCTTGAGTGCATCTACCATTAGAGACCTTTGGAGAGAGCCCATGGGATCCTGCATGTACGGTTCATCCACCAGGATTTTGTTTTCTTTTTTTTTTTTGTTTCCCGTCCTCCTTTGATAGCAATGGGGAGAGCTGACCAGGGACAGGCAAAGTTCCTGGTTTCTATCAGAGGCGCTAACTGCCATCAGAGATGTCCTTGGGAAATCAGAAATCACCAGTCAGGGTCATAAAGGGACAAGGCCTGTGGAGCCTCATGACCTCAGCCCGGATGTTCTGGGGAATCTGACAAGTCCATGGTGATGAGGAAGTCTGAGATGCAGCTGGGGAGTCATTCTGTGAGCCCAGTCCAGACCAGCAGGTGCTCTGGGCAGGTGCAGGGCTGGCTGAGACACAGCCGGAGCTCAGCTGAGGACCAGGCTCAGGGTGTCCCCATGAGAAGGGAGCAGCCCTGCCTGGGCCCTCTCTGAGTCCTCCCTGGCAGCTCTGGGTCAGTGTTACAGCCTGGAAGGGACTCAGCCCCTGTTTCCGTGACCCTCCTTTGGCCATGAGCCCAGCCAATGAAACCTCCAGGATCTGTGACTGTCCCGCTCTAGGCTATGTTTACATGTGTCCCCAGACCCCTCCTAGCAAGCCAGACAGTCCCATCCCAGGATTCCATCCCCTCTTGCGTTAAAGCCACTGTTTTTCTCTTTTGCGCACTCTCCCACTGCCCCTCTTTGATCCGCATGGATTCCGCGCTCCACCCGCGCTCTGCCGGCACCCACGTGGGGCAGCTCTTGGCAGCCAGCACTGCTCTGCACCGCGAGAAAGAGGAACACCCACATGGGGATAAGTCCCTTATCTTGGCCTTATCACCGAGAGATGCAGGATAGTCCGGATAACCCAGTCCCTCTGGGAGACAGAGTGCCCCAATACCCAGTCAGCTCGCAGCCGCCGCAGGCTGCCCTTAGCAAGCTCAGTGATTCTCAGCTCTTTGGTGATTCTCAGCTCTCTTGGGATTGCAGCTCTTTGCTTGCTTGCTAGGGTGCCTTTGGCTGAGGCAGAAGCAGATGCAAGAGAGGAGAAGGAGAGGTCCTGGCGGTTCCACAGCGATGGTTTATTGGGGAGTCTGCGAAGGGTTCCAGCGACAGCTCTTCTTCTGTTGAATGGGCTAAAACAGCCCCTTTTATAGGGTATAGGGGGATCCAAACTTGTCCAATATGAAGGGTCAGGGAAAAGTGACCTATGAGGTTACAGAGATAAGCTATGGAGTGAGAGGTAGAAGAAGACAGGAGCTTATTTTGCTGTCTCACCATGACTCAGCAGTTCCAGCAGTTAAGTCTAAGGCCTCCATGGAGCTCTCCTAAGCTGCATGGGGTCTGCTACAGTGTGGCATCAGATGCCCTGTGAGAGATCGCGGCCTTGGGCGCAGCTGTGGCTCCTGCCAAGGGAGAGATCGCGGCTGTGGCCGCTGCCCACGAGTGTTGTGTCCCCTGCCTCGCTTCGGCGCTGCTCCTGCCGTGGGAAAGAACAGCTCCTGTGCCGCGCTGCCGATTCCACCCAGCACCGCCCCAGCACCGCTTCTGCACAGGAAAGAACTAAAGCAGCTCGAAGAAGCAAGCAAAGAGTCCTTCCTTTTTTCCTTTGCCACAATCCTTTGTTGTTGTGTCCAGAATTATCAAATGTCGCTGGTGGTTTAGGACCCCAGCCAGTGGCTGAACTGTGATCCAGGCTGCTGGCAGCGCGCAGCCACTCCAGGACCACACATTGTCCTGGCACATCTGCCGATCAACCCCCAATGAGGACACAACATCAGTCACCTCCTCATTCTCACACTCAGGGTTTGAATCCAGATGCCAAGAAGGCTGCAGACACAAGTGACTTTGAACATGCTTTTATTGATGGCCACAAGCAGAGCTGGAGCGGCAATGGGAGGAAGGGAGCAATGGGAAGCTGGGTGTACATGGGACTTGCTTTTACAGCTTGCCACGGAGACTCTCGTTAGTGCCAATACCTTTGCCTGCACCACGGGGGCTTCTCTGAGTCCATTTCAGCTGCCCCTGGGAGCTTGTGAGCACCAGCAGGTGTTGGATGCATTGTGGAGAAGGGGCAATGAGCATTTTAGTCATACAACGGAAAGCAAGGAATTATCTTGGAGAGAAAACTTCTTCAGCTGCTCACGGATCCAGGGCTCAAAGTACGAGATCCTCGTGAATACCTCAGGGAAGATGTTGTGTTCGCGTGCATGAGAAACAATGCCATGAGCCTTCTCATTGCAGACTAATGGGCCACCAGAATCACCCTGTGCCATGAAAGGAGTGACAGGGGTCAGACATGCCACAGCTCAGCTCTCCCTGCCTTAAGCAGCAAGTTTCCTCTTCCCTCCCTCCAGGTCAAGAGCCTCCTCTTCCAAGCACCTCCCTCCCTCCAGACACAGCTCTCAGTGTTTGTAGCTGCCTCACTGCTCCTCTAAGCCCACCCATGAAACAATTCAGGCCTGGAGGCTCTTTGAGATTCAAAAACTCTAAAAGAACATTGTCTTTAAACATGGGTAAATATCTAACCCATCTGGGCAAGGATATCACAAGGAATTTACGCTCCAAAGCTCTGGTTAACCTGGGTAGAACATTTCCAAGTAAGTAAAAAAGCAAATGTTGCTGATAGTTGGAAAATGCACCCCAGTTGAGGGAGAACATTGGCTTCAGAGCTTCTGTGAGGACCCTCAGCTCATCATTCTGAAGGTCCTGGTTCATTCTGGTGTCCTTTGGCTTTCACCTGGGAACTAAGCTGACTTTCCAGTCCCAACCTCGTCCCAGTCTTGCAGCCCAACACAACACTTACATGGGAAGTTGCTTTTTTACTGTTTTCATCACCAACACAGATCATAGACCGATGCTGGTAGTTACGGAAAAGCTGCTGACAGATTTTCTCCTCTTGCACCTTCAGTTTCACTTCTCTCATCACATTAGTCTTGTTTCCTCTGTCAGATGTCCAGCCCCAGCCAGACACCGTGCATAAAGCTCCTTCTCTCACGCGTTCATTTCTCCTGGGGATGGAGATAAACTGCACATTCTTATTGATCCTGGCCCTTGGCTTCAGCTGTCAGGCAGAGAGAACACGGGTTTAGAGCCAGCAAAGGATGAGGAGCAAGTTCAGAGTTTGGGGAGGTGAGCAGGGGGAGAGCCCTCAGGCAGGAAGGATCTGTTGGGCCATACCTTCAGCAGTACAATGTCATTTTTGAAGCCTTCACGGGAATATTTAGGATGGATGACCCATTGTCTCACACGGATCTTTTGCTGACTCCGTTCTCGGCTGTTTATGTTGTGGGCTCCCAGAATCACAGTGACCCTCACGGCCCTGCCTTTTTTATCCAGACAGTGAGCTGCTGAGAGAACTGCATCTGGGCGAATCAGGAACCCTCCACAGTAACTGGGTTCTGATCCACTTTGAATTTTTAAATAAGCCATGTAGGGTCTGGAGTGAGCCTTCACTTTCGTTCCACCAATGATCCTTCCTGGAAGAGAGATGGGAAATGTTAATATATATGTTAATATACATGTTTATATGCTGCTCTTTCCTGTCAAGTTTGGGGCTGCATGAAAGGAAAGGTTCATCCTCTAATGCCAGGTGCCAGTGATCCCAACAACTCTCCTTCCTGGGCTGTCCAAAGCATTGCTGCTGCACAGTGGAGAGAAAGACAAGCAGCACTGTCTGGGGTCTGACCACCCCTGCCTCTGGATGACTCCAATGCCATCAAGGGCACAGCTCTAGTGCCTCTAATGCCTCACTGGCTTCAGGCACAGGCTGAGCTGGGAGATGAGAGGAGAGAGGAAAGCAGCAGAGTAGAGCCAGGAGAGAAGGCGAGGCAGGAGCCTTGCCTGAGATTGACTGCTCAGAGTCCATCTGTGCCCTTGCACGTTCCTGTATAAGTCCCATCTGTGTGTACTCACCAGCCCCAGCCCAGGGCAGAAGGACAAAAGCATTTGTGAGCAGAAGGAGCAGCAGCATCTCCCACCACTGTCCTGAAGAGCCAAAGCAGTGGCTGTGGCCCGGCAGGAAACAGGTACAGAATGGCAACCTCTATATATGTCATGAGGAGCTGACACAGGAAACCTGTGGCCGTGTCATTTACTGCTTTGTTCTCACAATCCTCAAGCTGTGGCTTTGTGAGGGGCTCATGACACATTCTCTGCTCTTTTGTCCCGATCTTCTCAAAAAATGGAGAGAGCTGGGCTGGTTCAGAGCACCAGCTCAGGGTGTCCCCATGAGAAGGGAGCAGCCCTGCCTGGGCCCTCTCTGAGTCCTCCCTGGCAGCTCTGGGTCAGTGTTACAGCCTGGAAGGGACTCAGCCCCTGTTTCCGTGACCCTCCTTTGGCCATGAGCCCAGCCAATGAAACCTCCAGGATCTGTGACTGTCCCGCTCTAGGCTATGTTTACATGTGTCCCCCCAGACCCCTCCTAGCAAGCCAGACAGTCCCATCCCAGGATTCCATCCCCTCTTGCATTAAAGCCACTGTTTTTCTCTTTTGCGCACTCTCCCACTGCCCCTCTTTGAGCCGCGTGGATTCCGCGCTCCACCCGCTCTCTGCCGGCACCCACGTGGGGCAGCTCTTGGCAGCCAGCACCGCTCTGCACCGCGAGAAAGAAGAACACCCACATGGGGATAAGTCCCTTATCTTGGCCTTATCACCGAGAGATGCAGGATAGTCCGGATAACTCAGTCCCTCTGGCAGACAGAGTGCCCCAATACCCAGTCAGCTCGCAGCCGCCGCAGGCTGCCCTTAGCAAGCTCAGTGATTCTCAGCTCTTTGGTGATTCTCAGCTCTCTTAGGATTGCAGCTCTTTGCTTGCTTGCTAGGGCACCTTTGGCTGAGGCAGAAGCAGACGTGGGAGAGGAGAAGGAGAGATTCTTGCAGTTCCACAGCGATGATTTACTGGCGAGTCTGCGAACGGTTCCAGCGACAGCTCTTCTTCTGTTGAATGGGCTAAAACAGCCCCTTTTTATAGGGTATAGGGGGATCCAAACTTGTCGAATAGAAAGGGTCAGGAGAAAGTGACCTATGAGGTTACAGAGATAAGCTATGGGGCCAGTGGCAGTAGAAGACAGGAGCTTATTTTGCTGTCACCTCATGACTCAGCTGTTCCTACAGTTAAGTCTCCATCCTCTATGGTGCCCTCCTAAGCTCCATGGGGTCTGCTACAGTGTGGCATCAGCTGCCGTGGGAGAAATTGCGGCCGTGGGCGCAGCTGTGGCTCCTGCCTAGGGAGAGATCACAGCCACGGCTGCTGCCACGGCCGCTGCCCACGAGTGTTGTGTCCCCTGCCTCGCTTCGGCGCTGCTCCTGCCGCGGGAAAGAACAGCTCCTGTGCCGCGCTGCCGATTCCACGCGGCGCCAGCCCGACACTGCTTCTGCATGGGAAAGAACTAAAGCAGCTCGAAGAAGCAAGCAACGAGTCCTTCCTTTTTTCCTTTGCCCTGATCCTTTGGTGTTGGGTCGACAATTATTGGATGCCTCTGGTGGTTTAGAACCCCAGCCAGTGGCTGAACTGTGATCCGGACTGCTGGCAGCGCGCGGCCACTCAAGGACCACACATGGTCCTGGCACATCTGCCGATCAACAACCACAATCAAGGACACAACATCAGTCACCTCCTCATTCTCACACTGAGGGTTTGAATCCATCAGCCAAGAAGGCTGCAGACACAAGTGACTTTGAACATGCTTTTATTGATGGTCAGAAGCAGCGCTGGAGCAGGAATGGGAGGAAAGGAGCAATGGGAAGCTGGGTGTACTTGGAACTTGAATTTACAGCTTGCCACGGAGACTCTCGTTAGTGCCAATACCTTTGCCTGCACCACAGGGGCTTCTCTGATTGCAGACTCCAGCTGCCCCTGGGGGCTTCTGAGCACCAGCAGGTGTTGGATGCATTGTGGAGAAGGGGCAATGAGCATTTTAGTCAGAGAATGGAAAGCAAGAAATTGCCTTGCGTGAAAAACTCTTCAGCTGCTTTTGGATCCAGGGCTCAAAGTGGGAGATCCTGGTGAACGCCTCAGGGAAGCGGTTCTTTTCGAGTGCATGAGAAACAATGCCATGAGCCTTCTTCTTGCAGACTAATGGGCCACCAGAATCACCCTGTGCCATGAAAGGAGTTAGAGGGGTCAGACATGCCACAGCTCAGCTCTCCCTGCCTTAAGCAGCAAGTTTCCTCTTCCCTCTCTCCAGGTGAAGAACCTCCTCTTCCCAGCACCTCCCTCCCTCCAGACCCCGCTCTCAGTGTTTGTAACTGCCTCACTACTCCTCTAAGCCCACCCATGAAACAATTCACGCCTGGAGGCTCTCTGAGATTCAAAAACTCTAAAAGAACACAGACCTACTTTAGCCATGGGGAAATATCTATGCCATCAGAGCAAGGATATCACAAGGAATTTACACACCAAAGCACTGGTTAGGGTGGGTAGAACATCCCCAGGTAAGTAAAATAGGAAATCTTACTGATAGTTAGGAAAATGCACCCCAGTTGAGGGAGCACATTGGCTTCAGAGCTTCTGTGAGGACCCTCAGCTCATCATTCTGGAGGTCCTGGTTCATCCTGGTCTCCTTTGGCTTTCACCAGGGAACTAAGGTGACTTTCCAGTCCCAACCTTGTCCCAGTCTTGCAGCCCAACCCAACACTTACATGGGAAGTTGCTTTTTTATTGTTTTCGTCACCAACACAGATCATAGAGTGAGGCTGGTAGTTAGGGATACGATGCTGACAGATTTTCTCCTTTTGCACCTTCAGTTTCACTTCTCTCATCACATTAGTCTTGTTTCCTGTGTCAGATGTCCAGCCCCAGCCAGACACCGTGCATAAAGCTCCTTCTGTCACACGTTCATTTCTCCTGGGGATGGAGATAAACTGCACATTCTTATTGATCCTGGCCCTTGGCTTCAGCTGTCAGGCAGAGAGAACACGGGGTTAGAGCAAGCAAGCGATGAGGAGGAAGTTCAGAATTTGGGGAGGTGAGCCAGGGGAGAGCCCTCAGGAGGAAAGATGTGTTGGGCCATACCTTCAACAGCACAATGTCATTTTTGAAGCCTTCACGGGAATATTGAGGATGGATGACCCATTGTCTCACACGGATCTTTTGCTGGCTCCGTTCTCGGCTGTTTATGTTGTGGGCTCCCAGAATCACAGTGACCCTCACGGCCCTGCCTTTTTTATCCAGACAGTGAGCTGCTGAGAGAACTGCATCTGGGCAAATCAGGAATCCTCCACAGGTAGAAATATTTGAGCTATTTTCAATTTGTAAATAAGCCATGTAGGGTCTGGAGTGAGCCTTCACTTTCGTTCCACCAATGATCCTTCCTGGAAGAGAGATGGGAAATGTTAATATATATGTTAAATATACATGTTTATATGCTGCTGTTTCCTGTCAAGTTTGGTGCTGCATGAAAGGAAAGGTTCATCCTCTAAAGCCAGGTGCCAGCGATCCCAACCACTCTCCTTCCTGGGGCTGTCCAAAGCATTGCTGCTGCACAGTGGAGAGAAAGACAAGCAGCACTGTCTGGGGTCTGACCACCCCTGCCTCTGGATGACTCCAATGCCATCAAGGGCACAGCTCTAGTGCCTCTAATGCCTCACTGGCTTCAGGCACAGGCTGAGCTGGGAGATGAGAGGAGAGAGGAAAGCAGGAGAGTAGAGCCAGGAGAGAAGGCGAGGCAGGAGCCTTGCCTGAGATTGACTGCTCAGAGTCCATCTGTGCCCTTGCACGTTCCTGTATAAGTCCCATCTGTGTGTACTCACCAGCCCCAGCCCAGGGCAGAAGGACAAAAGCATTTGTGAGCAGAAGGAGCAGCAGCATCTCCCACCACTGTCCTGAAGAGCCAAAGCAGTGGCTGTGGCCCGGCAGGAAACAGGTACAGAATGGCAACCTCTATATATGTCATGAGGAGCTGACACAGGAAACCTGTGGCCGTGTCATTTACTGCTTTTGTTCTCACACTCCCAAACTGTGGCTTGGTGAGGGGCTCATGGCACGTTCTCTGCTCTTTTGTCACGATCTTCTCAAAAAATTGAGAGATCTGGGCTGGTTGAGAGCACCCACAGTGCACACAGGAACAGGAAAGGGGTGTTTGTTGAGTGCATCTCCCATCCGAGACCTTTGGAGAGAGCCTCTGGGACACTTAATGTGGGCTGCTTCCATCTGGATTTTTTTTGTAGTTGTTGTTGTTGTTGTTGTTTTTGTTGTTTTTTGGTTTTTGTTTCCCCTTGTCCTCTGATAGCAATGGGGAGAGCTGGCCAGGGCCAGGCAGAATTCCTATTTTTTATAGGAGGGGCTGAGTGCCATCAGAGATGTCCTTGTGAAATCAGAAATTACCAATCAGGGTCACTAAGGGACTGAATCTGACTCCATGTTCCCAGAAGGCTAATTTATTAGTTCATGTCACTATATTATATGAAAGAATGCTATACTAAAACTATGCTAATGAATAGAGGAAGGATATTTACAGAAGGCTAACATTATAATATTTGAAAACTCATTACTCTCTTTTCAGAGTATAACACAGCCTGACTGTTATTGGCCATTAAGTCAAAACAATTCACCTGAAACTTATCAAACAACACCCTGTTGGATAAACGATCTCCAACCAAACATTCCAAACCAGCAAAACACAGGAGAAGCAAATGAGATAAAATTGTTTTCCTTTTTCTCTGAGGCTTCCCAGGAGCAAAGTCCTGGCAAAAGGATTTTTCCAGAAAATGTGGAGCAGCCCTGCCTGGGCCCTCTCTGAGTCCTCCCTGGCAGCTCTGGGTCAGTGTTACAGCCTGGAAGGGACTCAGCCCCTGTTTCCATGATCTTGCTTCCAGCCAGTGAAACCTCATGATGTTCCAAATTTCACATGGCTTTGATCTAGAGAAAGCCCACAAATAAATCCTCCAGAGCACACTGGCATTGCCCCTTACTCTGCGTTCTAAAAAGACCATGGGCTGCTGTCCCTGTCCTGGGCATCCTCCTGGAAGCTGTTTGGTGGAAGGTACAATTTCAGAAGTAATGGGAGATCTGGAAAATTCACATGAATTCCATCCTTAGAGTGTTTTTTTCATCTCTGCTGACCACACAGGGGATTGGCTCAGGAGATCAGCATTTGTCTGCCATCAGATGGCTACAGAAATGAAACTTTTGTTTGTTACCCTCTCTTGTATGGGTAAGAAGCAAATTCTCTGAAAGTAAAAGATTCAGTCATTGAATGAAGAAACTTTATTTCCCCTCCCACTTCAATCTCCTATTTGTCCTTGATCCTTTTGCCTTTGATGCAGATTTGGTCCTCATTCTCTGGTTCTCTTAAAAGTTTTTTCCCAGACCAGGTGTCTCTGACCACATCAGGGGGTGATGCTGCTCACAGCTCTGTGCAGGTTGGTACAGAGTTAATTCCTGAAATTCCTGTCAAATCTCATTTTTGTTGGATTGGATCTTTTTACCTACTGTAACTGATGGAAGGAAATGAGAGGAAGGAATGAATTTAGGAGGGAAGGGAAGGGAAGGGAAGGGAAGGGAAGGGAAGGGAAGGGAAGGGAAGGGAAGGGAAGGGAAGGGAAGGGAAGGGAAGGGAAGGGAAGGGAAGGGAAGGGAAGGGAAGGGAAGGGAAGGGAAGGGAAGGGAAGGGAAAAGGAAAAAGGAAAGGAAAGGAAAAAGGAAAGGAAAAAGGAAAAAGGAAAGGAAAAAGGGAAAAGGAAAAAGGAAAGGAAAGGAAAAAGGAAAGGAAAAAGGAAAAAGGAAAGGAAAAAGGGAAAAGGGAAAAGGAAAGGAAAAAGGAAAGGAAAAAGGAAAAAGGAAAGGAAAAAGGAAAAAGGGAAAAGGAAAGGAAAAAGGAAAGAAGGAAGGAAAGGATTCACAGTTGACAAGCAATCACTAAAAATTGAAGAATGAGCTGTGAGTGTCTGGAGTTGAGTGAAAACTCTCCCAGCAGAGACAGCACTGCCCCTAAAGGCACCAGTCCAATTAAACCAAGGCAGCATCGGGCTAATTCTGCCCTTGGAGTCACACATCCCTTGAGATTTCCAGCTGCTGCTTAGACCTTTCAGGTTAACAATCAGTCCCTAGCTGGGGAGGATGCAGAATTCACAGCCTTGGGCATGTAAGAGATGCGATTCCTGTGTGTGCAGGAGTCCCTCTGGTCCCATTTTCCAGACAGTGCGGGAGGGCTCCATCCAGAACAGCATCTCAGTGCTGGTGTGAGGATGTTTGCTGCATCCCCTTGCTCACAGAGAGAGCACAGCCCTGAACAACCATCCCTGACAGCTCTGAAACCAGATTAAATCAACCCCACCTCTAGGGGATTTGGGGATTTCAAGAGACTCTATTTAAGCAGCAGACGCAGCTCAGCTGTTCCCTTCATGGGCAAAAAATAGAGATGCCTCTCAGCTTTCAACTGAGTTGAAACAAATCTAACAAATTCCTTTTCCTCCTCTCTGTGAGGCAAGTCCTTGGCTGACTTTCTATGGTGTATGCCATGTGATGATGTCAGTAGATTATTCTAGCTGTGGCAGAAGAGCATCTGCATGTAAAATAACTTAAAATAATTTAAAAGCATTTTTAATCTGCAGTTTAAGCTGACAGTAGGAATCATCAGCCCAACACCATTCCTAATGTAAGAAAACAATGGAAATACTTCTATCGAAATTGGAATGAGCCATTTTGGAGGCACTGGATAGCAGAATCGCTGCAGGTAGGACACTTTGCTTCAAAATCTGCTGTGAATGTATAGAGAAAATCCAAGGAAGAGCTAAGGCCAAAACTTATTACAAAAAGAAGTTTACTCGTTTTTACACAAATTATATAAATTGAGAGTTGTTTCTGAGAGGTGTTCTGAATTAGGGAATAAAAGATGGACTGTCAATAAAACAGAGGCTGCTGTGATGTAATTTAATATAATTTAATATAATGTAATATAATATCGAATAATATAGTATAATAAAGTAATTTATTAGCTTTCTGATAAGATGGAGTCAGATGCATTATTTCTCTCTCTATGTCGGGGCAGGGAATATAGTGTAATATAGTAATAATATAATGTAATATAATAATAATATAGTGGAATATAGTATAATACAGTAAAAATATAGTGTAATATAACAATATAGTGTAATATAGTAATAGTATAATATAGTATAGAATAATATAGTATAATAAAGAAGGTAATTAGCTTTCTGATAAGATGGAGTCAGATGCATCATTCTTTCTCCTTGTTGGGGGGAGGCAATATAGTGTAATATAATAATAATATAATTTAATATAATAACAATAATATAGTGTAATATAGTACAATATAGTTTAATATAGTGATAATATAGTGTAATATTGTGTAATATAGCATAATACAGTGTAATATAATAATAATATAGTGTAATATAGTAATAGTGTAACATAGTATAGTAATATAGTAGAGAATAATATAGTATAATATAGTAATTAATTAGCCTTTTGATAAGATGGAGTCAGATGCATCATTCCTCTCCCCTCGTCAGGGGCAATATCATCTACAGAGCAGCCCAAGGGTGGTTGGTGATGGCAGAGCTGGGGGAGTGCTCTGGTTTTGAGCTGTGTCCTTCTCTGTGTGCCAGCTCTGCTGATTGTTCCTTGTGTGTACAGAGCCAAAGGTGCTTCCCCCAGTGTTCATGGCCACATTTCTGGTGCCAAAATTCATTTTGTGCCTTGAGATTTGCTGCTGTAGGGCAGTGCCTGGTGGCCCCTTTGGTGAAAGATGCTGAGCCTGAAGGACACAGAATTCACCATCCTTTCTCCTCCGTGGCAGGCTGATCTCCTCTCTTTCAGTGCCTCAGTTTCCCATCCTGGGCAGTGAGGAAACAGAGCTGGTGCAGCACTTTGTGACCATCCCTCACACAGGAACGAGGCCATGTGAGTCATGAATGGATGGTCCTGAGCTTCTCCCTCTGCATTTCCTCATCATTCCCCATGGGTACCTCTGCCTCGAATTATTCCTTCTCCTTTGCCTGCCTATAGACATAAATTTTTATTTGGTTTAATTTAGCGCTGATTTCTTTGCTCTGTGGTGTTTTGGTGGGCAGGAGTTGGCTTAGGACTTCTTTTCACAGCTTCTGCTTGCTCCATTCGGGAGTGCTTTCCCCACAGCTGGGCTCCTGGAAGTATTTTTGGGCTCTTGGAAGAATTTCTGTCCCCCTGGCAGCTGGGGATTGATGTGAATGTGAGCCAAAGCCTCCCACAGCCTCAACTTCCCTGGCTGTCATCTGAAGTTGGGTTGCTCTGAACTTCAGATGTCCTGGAGGGAGGCTGCCTGCCCTGTCAGCCCACTCAGGAGGAGAAACAGAGTGCAAGGAGCATTGCCCACTGCTCCTAAGGTAGCACAAGGGTTTTTCTTCCTTCCTGTGGTCTGTGGGTGTTTCAGTTTTCACCTGGGCGTTCCCTGGCAGCAGCTGGGAGCACAGACCTGACATCTGGGGGGAAAGCAGATCCTCAGCATTAACCCTGCACCCATGAGGGAGCCACCCCTTCAGTGCCAGCTCCTCTTGGTCAAAGGCTTGGGGACACCACCAAACAATGACACTTGGAGGGCGCTGGCACCACACACTTCCAGCCACTGCCTTCTCAATGTGCTCAGCCCAGCCTGCTCTAGACTTCCACCCTTTGATCCAGCAGCTCTCCAGGCAGCCCCAGGAGGCTGCTCCTGGTTGGAAGCAGTGTGATCCTGGTCTGACAGTCTCTCTGATTCCTCCCAGATGGAGCCAGCAGAGGAACAAGATGCAGGAAACCACACCCTGCTGGGTGAATTCATCCTCTCTGGGTTGTCCAGCCGCCCAGAACTCCAGCACCTGCTGTTCTTCACAATCTGCTTCGTTTACAGCATGACTCTCATCGGGAACCTCCTCATCTGCATGGCCACAGCTCACCCCACCCTCCACACGCCCATGTATTTCTTCCTCCGCATCCTGTCCGTCCTGGATATTTCCACAGCCTCAGTGGTGGTCCCCAAGATGCTGGTGAGCACCCTGTCAGAGGACAGGAGCATCTCCTACCTGGGCTGTGTCACACAGCTCTACTGTGTGGTTTTCTTGGCGTCCACTGAGTGGTACCTGCTGGCAGCCATGGCCTACGACCGCTACGTGGCCGTGTGCCGCCCGCTGAGGTACCCGGCCATCATGAGCACCAGGGCTTGCCTCTCCATGGTGCTGCTCTGCTGCTGCAGTGGCCAGGTGGTGTCGGTGGTGCAGACAGCCTGGGTGTTCACCCTGCCCTTCTGTGGGCCCAGGAGCATCAACTACTTCTTCTGTGACATCCCGCCGCTGGTGCTGCTCTCGTGCGCGGACACGTCGCGCTACGAGCGCCAGCTGATCTCGGCCACCGTGCTCGTCATCTTCACGCCCTTCTGCCTCATCCTGCTGTCCTACACCTGCATCGTCTCCAGCATCCTGAGGATCTCCTCTGCAGAGGGCAGGCACAAGACCTTCTCCACCTGTTCCTCGCACCTCACCGTGGTAACGTTGTACTGCGCCAGCGGGACTTTGATTTACTTGCAGCCAAAATCCAGTGATTCACAGGAGGCTAAGAAAGTCCTGGCTCTCATCTACACAGCTGTAATTCCCACTTTAAACCCCCTCATTTACAGCCTGAGAAATAAAGAAGTCAAAGAAGTACTAATCAGGGGGATGGCTGTGTTGATGAAGAAATAAAGATTTTTCTTCTCCATGAATGTGTGGATTAAAAACCTTATTTCCATTTTTGGTGAGTTCTGATGGTTTACTAACTCAGGGGAAACTACAGGCACAAAGTTTTGTTTCACACTTGTAAATATTTTGTGTTTATTCTTTGCTTCAGAAGCAGATTATTTAGAATTTCTATCTCCATCTCTTCCTTAGTACAATATAAATTCCAGACATTTCTTCTAAAGCAGAAATATGGTAACGTTGTACTGCGCCAGCAGGACTTTGATTTACTTACAGCCAAAATCCAGTGATTCACAGGAGGCTAAGAAAGTCCTGGCTCTCATCTACACAACTGTAATTCCCACTTTAAACACCCTCATTTACACCCTGATGATTTTCTTCTCCATGAATGTGTGGATTAAAAACCTTATTTCCATTTTTGGTGAGTTCTGATGGTTTACTAACTCAGGGGAAACTACAGGCACAAAGTTTTGTTTCACACACTTGTAAATATTTTGTATTTATTCTTTGCTTCAGAAGTAAATTATTTAGAATTTTTATCTCCATTTCTTCCTTAATGTACAAAATGTATATACCAGACATTTCTTCTAAAGCTGAGCACTTCCCATGTCTAATTCAGGTATCCAGGCTGCAACCCCTCACTTCATTGCAGGAGTTCTCCTCACCATAATACTGAAGAAATAATTTTATAGTGAATTTTCCAGGCTAGGCACACACTAATTGATAGGGACTACATGTTTTGCTTTGCCTTTTTTTTCCTTTTTATATATTTTCCATTCCTTCTGGCAGAAAAGAGCTCTACTGAATGACAGTGATAAGGAAATCAGTTCACTTCTTTCAGAGCCTTGTGGTTTTCATTTAAGGTGTTGGGAAAGGGAAGGAAAGGAAGATTAACTGGAGGAAATTCCTTATTTCCAGCAAGAACTCAGCATTTAATGCAGTGCAGTGCCCACACCCTCCAAGCACTGCATGGGATAAGAGCATTCTGGAAATCCCAGCTGGAGAAATTCATCCAGGCATGAAAAGAAGAATTTCCAGAGGATTAGCACACAGAGAAAAGGGCTGCTACAACCTGGGAGTATTTATTTGGGGGGGTTTTGCAGTTTATTCTGGATACAAGAAGTGCTCTGGCTTGGTGAATAGCCTGGGCCAGAGCCTCCAGCATTCAAACTGCATTTTCTATATTGAGGTCAAGAAAAAGAAATCTTCACTACCAATGTGGCCATGCTGAGCTCTGAGGTGCCTCTGTTTCATCTGACTGGACATAAAGGCAGAAAAAGGCACTGAAATTGAGTATAATGTTTTTTTTTTTGGTTTAGTTTGCTTGTAAAAGAGGAAAGCAAAGTAAGTCATCTCAGGATGAAGTCATTGCCTGACTTCACAAACTTCACAACAACAGTTAATGACAGAGTGTTAATTGCATTGGGCAATGTTGTTTGTTTAGACTCCTCTAGGGAGCTTAATTTGTCTCTGTATTGTTGAAACTCTCTTTTCTTCATAATTGGAACACTGGAGAAAGAGTTAATGAAACTTCATTTACATTTCTACAGACTTTGCTTCTGGGAGCTGATTTACTTTTACCTCTGTAAAAACAGAGAATTTTTTTTTCTTGTATTATTACTCAAGAAGATAATACTGAAAAAAACACTTCTAAAAAATAATAAAGTTTATTACTCTAGTATAATAACAATAGTGTTAATCACTTTAAGGGACTTTGCATTCCAAATGGTTAAAGCTTTTAATTTGCCTCTTTTAAAGATGTTTCAGACTCTGATCCAAGGAGAATGAGACATCCACAATCACTCATCCATTTGGAATAAACCTTTTTTATTCCTGCTGCAGTGCCCTCCCACCAAACACTATCAGCAACTTTCTGGTTTTCCTGAGTTCATCTCTCCTGTTTCCTGTTTCCACATGTGCACAAAGAATACCCCAAACAGAAACTGAGGTGGGGTAGGAAACAAAGCAGGTTTTTAGCTGGTGTAAATCAGAATTTCACCTCTAGCAAGGAGCCCTGATTGTTGGTCCCTAAGAACCACAGCCGTGGGTTTTGCTAGAGCTGAGCTCACACTTGCACCATCCTGTTTCCTCTATAAAAAAGGGAAATTCTGGTTAAATTATGTTATTCAGTGGATTCCAGCTTCACAAATAGACCAGAGCAGAAGTTTGTGCCTGGATTCATCTCCCCAGCCCCAATATGTGAACTATTGATTCTAGCATTTTAAGGAAGAATGCATTTTAAAAATCATATATTTTAACATGTTAATTTCTTTCTATTAATTATTTTCAGAAGTCTGTGTGAAGGGGTATTTAATAACTAATTAATTCACTTTTTTCTGGCAAAAATTGGTCCTGATTTAAATGGGCTGCTGAGCTCAACATACTGCCATAGTTTATGGTTCTATCAAATCACCTCCTGCCATGGGTGCACTTGATCTCCTTAAGGAATCTCCAAGAAAACAGCTAAATTAGTCATTAGCTGTGTGTTGCTGGTGCAGTACTTGATTCTTCACTTTAGAACCACATAAAGAAGTTTTAGCATTGTTGGAATGTGCTGCTTCTTTATTTCAGCTTATGACATTAAAGGTCAGCACTGAGTTTAATTTTTTGTTTGCATTACAAGGGGGTTATTAATATACATGTGTCTATGTAGTATAGAATGGAAGGGGGAGAGAGAGAGAGAGAAAGAAAAAGAAAGAAAGAAAGAAAGAAAGAAAGAAAGAAAGAAAGAAAGAAAGAAAGAAAGAAAGAAAGAAAGAAAGAAAGAAAGAAAGAAAGAAAGAAAGAAAGAAAGAAAGAAAGAAAGAAAGAAAGAAAGAAAGAAAGAAAGGAAGGAAGGAAAGGAAGGAAAGGAAGGAAAGGAAGGAAAGGAAGGAAAG